>NC_138372.1:73700806-73837895 GCF_054177405.1 Leptonychotes weddellii | reverse complement strand
TAGGGCTGCACCAGACTCCCTCGCAGGGTACAGCAGGCAGGTACCAGAGACACTCAAACAGGGTAAACTTCCCTGCGTCCCTCTGCAGCCGGCATTTCATCTGCATTTGAATAAACACAACCGCTGACCCGGGTGGCTCTGGCGGAGGGAACCCAGCCCGCTCAGTGCAAGGAGGAATATTTCATCGTTCGTCCTGGCAAAACTGGACAGCCTGTCAGAAACATGAAAACGGCTTTTGAAATCTGCATGTCTCGGTGAAAGTATAAAATATTCATGCCTCAGATTAAAAGATTTTATTGAATTAATATTGATTTATGATTAATTTTTAAATAGATTCATATTTCATGAGGCACTCACAATGAACCCACCAATTGGGCCTCAGTGAGTGAAACCAATTACACAAATCGTTAAGGAAGCGACCAAGAAAGCAACTCTCGATGCTTGGGAGGAGACAAAAAGAACGTGAAAGTCTGGCTTTATGGTAAAATACACAGAGTATCTATACAGTGACTGAAAAGGAAATCTCCTCTCCCTGCTCGCTTTGATACAGCTTTTTCTTTTTAATGCGTGCTAGTGGGGCATCCCCCTGTCAATTTTTTTTAGAAAGATATCTATGTTTGGCCTCACAGTTGAAAACTTCACCGTAGTGACATTTTTTTTTTTCAAAATTGCAATTAATTCTCCCCTTCCAAGAGGAAACTGTAATAATCATAGCAACCAAAAAGGGAAGCTTCGTTAAGAACTCCTCTCTCCACTATTGGGCAAAGCCTTTCAGAAAAGTGCTGACAGCTGAAAACAAAAGACATTGATTGCTGCACCCAATTAGCATCTTCAGGCACAAAGCAATGGCGGGTAAGATGAGGGTCCCCGAGTGCTTTCCGAACAGTGTTCTATTTCAGTCTGAGCCCAGGAAAATTAACTTTTCCCCCTCGGCTGTCCCACCGTGCTTTCCAGAATCATACCTGTATTTTTGTCTGAACACTCGGATAGCCATCATTTCAGTGAGTCCCCTTTTGGTAGGAAAATGTTTTCTAATTTCTACGAGATATTTTTACAGCCTAAGTAACAGACCCAGTTCATCTTTATTCATCCTTTTTTTTTTTCTTTTTATGTCTCATTCATGTCTTCCTTTTCTTATTCAACCATTCTAAATTGGGCCATCCTTGTTTGGCTTATTATAGTCGGGCCTTTTTTGCACAAAGCACCAGTATGTAAAGTTATAGGACAAAATAAGGATTATTCTTCACTTTGTGGTGAAGGGTTTTAATGTGAGCGTGAGGATTTTAAAAGGCATGGGAACTCTGCAGGAAACGCTAGACTGGGTTAGAATAGCCACATGGGGCTAAGATGATGCCCAGGGTCTCCTAATTAGATAAAGCCATTGTTTAGATTCAGACAATACCTGTTTACAGTTCAATAAACAACTTGTCACAGTTGCTTGCTCAAAGCAGACCTAGATGTCAGTGCAAACAGTTAGTACAGAGGTAGTGGAATAAATTGGTCTCCTGAGTAAATAAATTGAGCAGCAATGTGAAGCAGCCTCATCAGTACTGAGGAAGATAATCATTTATAAAGGTTTAAAATGGTGTTTCATAAGTATTGACATTTAGAGAAATGTCTCTCCCCATCTAAATGACTACCCCCACCTTTTCCTATTTTCACCAGCCACTGAAAAAGAAAAACAGTAATAAAATGAAAAGAGAGAATAAAGTATTTCTGGGGTTGTTCCATCAAAGTTGTATAATGCTTTGTATATAAAATTTAATAAATATCCAAAAGATGCCCGGTCTTGAATATAAATTGTGGGTAAGTATGGCACCTGCCCTCAAGGATTTCCCATTCTGTCATCACAAAAGGGAATCAGACAAAACGATAAGATGGTGGAAAGGTCATGTGGCCAGGTATGCAGGTTTTTTTGTTTTTGTTTCTTGTTGATGAGTGACTGAGTGGCGAAGGGAAGAGCAATAAAAGAAAGAACAGAGCCGAGGTGTGTGCTTAGAAACTGTAGTCGGGGAGATGAAGCAAAGAAGGCAGGAAGAAGAAATGAGGTGACACCATTCGGTGACTTCTTTTATGAGATTAATGACTGCACATAGTGGCATTCCCTTTCCCAAAGATCTTTGAAAGAAAATGTCTGTACTGGGAGATGTAACTAAAGAACTGAATGCAAGGTTTTTGTAACAAATTGCCTTCTTACAGATAGAGAAATCACAGAGACCCTGTCAGAGACCCCCATGCAAGTGTAAACACTAGGAAGCAGAGTGGCAAATTCCAATTCTTTAGAAGTTGTAAGAAAACAGGCATTAACATTTACTCCCCGCCATCTTTAAACCCTTCCTGTAATATACAATGTATGCCATCCCACTACAGGGCCTGAAGGGGAACAATCCAAAGGCACTCAATCAATATTACCTTAGGGGGAGAATGGGACAGGGTGGGGGAGCTAAAGTTCTATACATATAATGGGTAGCAGAAGCCTAGTTCCCACTACATTCTCCTCTCCTTCCTTCCTTCCTCCCTCCCTTCTTTTTTAAACCTGACCATTATGCATCACCCCACAGAGCCTAAGCGAAAGAGCTCTTGTCCTAAAAATGGTAGAGGGCACGTCCCCTTTTAGACTAATTTAACCATCACAGCACTTAAGTGTACTGAATTCTGCCACATGAATAATGTTTATTTCCCTTTAACACAGAATTTTTAAATCTTGCATTTGGAGTCTGCAGCAACAGAAGCCTGTTTCTGAACCAAGAAAATACAACTAGAGTGCAGTCAATACTATTATAAACCCCAATGATCCTTTCTGGAGATGAATATTTAACATCTGCCCTGTAACTCACACTCCCTGTATTCCTGGCTCTTTACAACCACACCTGCTTTTTCAAACGGAGTTCACAAACTGACTGTAAGATTTCTTTCCCTAGCATTATGTTGTGGTCACAGGCCTGAGAGCACATAATGCCAGGATTACTGCTGACCTGCCCTCTGTGGAAATCTGAGCTCAGTGGTGTCTTTATAAAATGTTAGCTTTCAAGGCTACTCTAGACAAAATTGGCAGTAGATGTAGTTTTTCACCTCTATTCCCAGCTTCCATGTTCTGAGACAAAATCTCATTTACCCCATACTCCTCTGAAGGGCCCAGTGCTCTTTTAAAACCTCTTTTTGGACAGGCACAGCAATGCAGTGAGTAAAAGGAAGGAGATGGGATGAGAAAGAAAGCCCAGGTTCGGGTCCCATCTCTTCCTGACTGGACAACCTTGTTCAAGCCACTTAACCTCTTCAGCACCATACTTTGGATGTAAAATAGAGATAGTAAAATCACTTCCTTCCCATGTACACACGTTACAGTTACAAAATAAATGAATTAAAGTGCTTTGAAACTTCAGGGGACCGATAAGGTGCTATTTCTATAAATGGTTGTTCATTCACACAAAAATGTAACTGAATACCTACTGTAATTGATGGATACACTGATGAATGTGGTGAGTCCCCTGAATTTGGAGACACAGTCTAACAGAGAATGTCACGGAAAGCGTAATATTAATAGCATAAGATTAGAACCATAATAGAGTATTAGTGTTATGGGGCCACAGCTATGGAAGCAATTAAGTATTCTGGAGGCAAGTCATGGAAACTTTATTGTTATTAAAGTGCATATATATAATGGGCAAATGTTAAGCCCTATCACTTAGCAGGGGAGGATAGATTTTAACTATAGTTAGTCTGAAACTCAAGGAATAGAATTCTAATACTTCAATTTTAAGTCTCAACCAGCAATGAGAAGAGGTGGAAAAGGACCACCAGGGCCTAGTCAGCTCCTGCCCAGGGCCTCCAAGTCACACGGACACGATCAGTGCAGTTAAAGCAGACGCCCTGCTTTTAACCATGGATTTGAATGGTTAGAACCATCTTAAGTCATTTTATTTATTTATTTTTTAAAGATTTTATTTATTTATTTGAGAGAGAGAGCACGAACAGGGGTGGGGGGCACAGGGACAGAGAGAGAGCAAGAAGCAGACTCCCTGTGGAGCAGGGAACCCGATGTGGGGCTCAATCCCAGGACCCCGAGATTATGGCCTGTGCCGAAGGCAGCCCCTTAACCGACTGAGCCACCCAGGCGCCCCAATTTTACACCACGTATTGAGCTACATTTTTTGGATCTTGTATCAATTAACTGAAAAATATCCACATCAGACGCTGAACCTATATCTGGTTTAGAGGTTTGGGAAGTCCTGCAGGGATGGTGTTGAGCAGACTCTTCCCCAGCCTACCCTCATATTGCTGAGGATCCCCAAACTTGTATCACCTGCAAACATGTCCTGCATGAGCTTACCAATGCCTACTGGTGGGTGCTATGTGTGGATCTCTAGCCAGACCACGCAGGCAACTCCAAAACCAGACTTCCTGTCGAGACTGAGAATGGCTTTCCTCCCGAGTTTCTTGTCTCTGTAGAAGATACCACCGCTTATTCCCTTACTCAAGCAAGAAAGCAAGAATTTCTTCTTTTCTTCTCCCTTTATGCCACCTCCCTCTGCTCCATTGACTAACCCTGTCAATCCTGTGTCCTTACCATTTTTCATACCGATATCCTCCTCTCCTTCCTCCTTTGATGGCCAGAGTTCAGCGGCATCACCCTTTATCTCAGTCTGGAAATAGCCCCCTAACTGTCTCCCTATGTCTAATCTCACTGCCTATAATTCATTCTCCAAATGCTACCAAAGTGATAGTGATCTTTAAAAGCTAAGAAAGATCATGTAACCCCCTTTCTTAAAATCCTTCAAAGGCTCTCCATAGTTTACAGAACAAAGAGCAAAATTCTTAAAATGACATAGAAGACCCTAAATTATCTGTCCTCGCAGTTGTCTTGACCTCACGATTCTTATAACTCTGACTCTTCTATGTGGTTTCCTAACTCCCTGCCTTTGCTGGTACTGAATCCTTTTGCCTGAAAAGCCTGCCCCCTGTCTTCAACCTCCTGTCCAAACAAACACCTCCTTGTTGCCAAGACTCATTCCAGACACTCCCTTCTCTAGGAATTTTTTATTTATCTTACCAGAACTTTGAGACAGAATTGACCATCCCTTCCTTTATGCCCTCCCCCTGCACTTTGCCCAGATATCTAAAATATGTCTCCCTTCTCCGGGAAAGAAAGCTCCCATTGACAAGGTCCATATCGGCTTACTTTGTACACCCACAACCCAGCACAGTATCTGACACATGTTTGGCACTCAATTGATGTTGTGTGAATGGATGAATAAAATATGCAACCCATTCTACCAAAAAGAATGTCACAAAAGCCTAAAAAAGTGACTTGCATATAGTAGGTATTCAATAAATATTTGTTGGATGAATGAAGGAAGGAAGGAACAAATCCTTTCCTATTTTGTCATTGAACTGGAGATCTGGTCACTGTTTTTTATGTCATCCTTCTCCATGTATATTTTTTCTCTAATATGACAATGTCCGCAGTAGGCTGAAGCAGTGTACATTATGCCACTATCAAATGCTGACACAGATTGGAGATGACCTTGCTGGCTAATTGTTTCATTACTGAAAATGCCTTGGGGGCTTCCTTCTTAGTGTCAACCTCCTCAAATATACTCCTAAGGGCTCAAAAAAACTGCTTTGTTTTTCCACTCAGCTCCTGAACAACAACTAAACCAAGGCAGGAAAAATTCGACTAACCTAGGGAGAAAACATCACACAAATTCTATTCCTGGTATGTTTAGATCTTGAGATTTACATAAAAATTCAGGGTTAACATTATGAGTGTTCAGAATAGACATACTTTCTAGAGGTGTGATGAACTGTCAAATATTTACTACTACTGGCATGCTAGAATGCTGAAATTTCTATTACAAAATGATAACCTTTGGCTTCTCAATCTTTAAAAGAATCCTTTTAAAATGCAGATACTCCTGGGTAGAAGCAAGGTTGGTATCTAGCCTATATGCATGATCAATAAGGCCAGGATGGTTGGTTGTGGCTGGCAATGGTTTTGATTATTCAGTGCTAATATATTACCAGCTGTTAAATGTATAGGCCTATACTGCAGCCCAGAAGGAACCCCATGCTGAGCTTCATTTTTGTAGATTTAGAAATAAAAGGGCTTTAAAGATCATCTAGTCCCCCCTATATTCTATTTAAGAGATTTATCTTTTCATGCATATGCTTATACATTTATTCATTCAACCAATATTTGCTGAAGGCCTACTATGTGCCAAGTCCTCCTCTAGAAACTCAGGACACAGGAATGAACAAAACAGACAAAAATCCAAGACCTCATATGGCTTATATTATATTAGGGAGAGATAGACAATCAACGATACATCAGTAAAATGTATTTTTTCTTGGCTGCTTGGGTTTGCCAAACAGCGATTAGTGAATAAAAATAAAATAGGAGAGGAGGGAGAGAACATTCCAGGCAGAAATTTGAGGTGGCTTCCAATTCAAATTCAGTGACTGGGGAAGTCATCCTTGAGAAGGTGACATTTGAGAGAAGACTGGTGGAGGGCTGGAGCAAACAATACAAATATCAGAGCAAGAGGGGTTTCCTGGCAGAGGGAAAAGCTAGTCCAAACATCATGATGGAGGAATTTATATGATTTGTTAAAAGAATAAGACGAAAAAGAACAAAGTGTGTTTCGTCTGGAGGGAACAAAGGGAAGAGAAGTAGAAGATGAGGTCAGAGGATTAGTGAGGGGCCCAGTCATCACAGAACCCTGGTGGACATTTTAAAGACAGGTTTAGGCTGAGCGAGATGAGAAGCAACTGGAAGGTTTGAGCTGAAGAGTGACCTGCTCTTTACACTTGTAAAGGACCATGCTGCTGCTGTGTTGAGAAGAGACTGAATTGGGCCAAGGACAGGATCAGACAAACCAGGTGGGAGGTCGTTGCACTGATCAGGGTGAGAGGTGACAGCAGTGTGGACCAGTGGTAGTGGTAGTGGATGGTGAGAAGTGGACAGATTCTGGATACCTTTTGATAGTAGAGCCAATAGGATTTGCTAACATATTGATTATGAGGAATTCGAGAAAGAAAGCAGACAAGGATAACTGAGGTTTTTTGGCCTGAGCAACTAACTGGAAGGATGGTGTTTTCATCAACTGATGTGGAAAGATAGTGGATCTTGATGATGAGGAGGATAGTGTTTAGTGTGATCATAGTTTGCTATGATCAGGAGCTAGTTGGGGCATTTTAAGTGTAAAGTACCTAGTGGACATCCAAAGAGAGGAGTTGACTAGGTCAAATAATCAGATGAGAAAATATATATACAGGGAAGTTAGGAATTATATCAGGTCATCCAATCACAAAGACACCATCAGAGTGGGACATAAAGTAGCACCTGGGAGGGATGAAGGAGGAGAACCCTAAAGGGCAAAGAAAGACTGAGACTATGACAAATTTTGCCTTCCTCATTGTTTGGCCAGGAAGTGGGTGGCCAGAACAAATGAAAGCTCAAAAACCAGAAGAGAAATTGCAAAATGTTATTCAGTTGCTAGTTTCTAATGTTCATTTTTCCATCAAGTTCCTGATTGTGTCTACTAAACTAAGGGTTGTGTAATGAGAATGTAGAGAATGGTGCGAGCTAAGACAGCACGAATCTATTTAAACTGTTCTACCCACATGGACTGCAGAAACTCCCTGTTCAGGGTAGGAAAAGCAGCTGGGATTAGATGGGTGCTTGGCAAAGTGAGTGGGAAGAATTTGTCCATTTGGGGCACCTTGTTCAAAGAATACCTGGAAAGGGGCAAGGCTCTGAACTACTCATGTAATGACAATATTCTTTTGCAGAGATCTAAAACAGTGCCCAATTCACAATCTTCTCCAAAGCTGCAAACCTTCAGGAGGTCACTTGTCAGCTCTGGCCCAGAGCAAACCTTATAGGAGAACTATAAACTCTGGCATATTTACCATATTTGCCAGGGAACATGTAAGAGGGAAAGAAAGAGAGACTGGACCATTATTGGTGGCCTGATGGAGACTTCTAGGTATCCAAGCTATGTATAGCCAGCCTCCACTTGCAACTGGCTACTGGAGGTCTGAAATAATGGTGATCTCAAATGATTTCAACTCTTCAAGCCCTTTCCTATTAAAATCCATCTACCACAAATCTGCTTAAGTACTTTAAAATACAGAATATCCAACTCATACAGCCACCAGCCACTTACTGGGAAGAGGTTAGACGGGGATCTGGACCAGGTATGATGGCCTTCATAGTTCAATGTGAGGAATTAAGAAGGGTGATTTGAGAGCTTGTACATGCAAGAAAAACGTAAGCCTGAATCAAGCTATGCCAGTTAGTTACCTATTATCTCTCAGTGCCAAGTCAACCCAGCCCCACTCTGCTTCTTTGCACTATATTTTCAATATTCCCTTGCCAGATGGATTCTTGTTAGTTTCTGTCAGGGAAAGAGACTAGTGTGAAATTGAAAGACAGGAGGAGGGAAGAATGAACTCTTTTTCTATTTACAGTTCCTATAAGTTTTCCTCCAGCAGCAGAAAACAAATACCATACCAACAATGCTTCGGCCCCTTGGGGCTGGCTCTGCCCCTTCAGTGACAGAGTACCAGCGACACCATGCACTTTTCAGAGAGCACTAGTCCCAAAGCATCTCTTCCCCAAGAGCTGAACAATAGCCAAGTGGTAGCTTCTCGGAGAGCCACACAACACCCACATGGTATTCATCACTCAAAGCACCAGCCACAGACCAGTCTTCTGAGTCACTACATATAACCAGAACCAGTGTCCTTTTGTCCTTCAACACCAAGAGTAGTAGCTGCATTCACACATACTAATATTGGACTTAGCTTGGCGTTCCTTTTCTGTTCTTTCAGGCTTCTAATCCTGGTGTGTGATGGTTTTAGAATATGTCACAAATTCTTCCACACTCTTCTCTCTAAAAGGTGGACCCTGATTCATCTCCCCTTGATTGTGGGCTGGACTTAGTGACTTACTTCAAATGAGTAGAATATAACACACGTAATAGTGTGTGGCTAGGTCATAAAAGGCATCACAGCTTCATCCTGCTCTCTGTCTTAGATCACTCTCTCTGAGCGAAGCTAACTGCTATGTCATGAGGACACTCAAACAGCCTTGTGGGGAGGCCCATGTGGTGAGAAACTGAAATTTTTGCCAACTACCAGAGAGAAGCTGAGGCCTCCTGCCAATAGCTATGTAAGTGCGCCATCTTGGAAGCAGATCCTCCTTCTTCAGCCAAGCCTTCAGATAACTGCAATCCCATGCGACAGTTTCACTGCAATCTCATAGGAGATCCTAAGCTTCTCCTGGACTCCTGAACCTCAGAAACTGTGTGAGATACTAAATGTATGTTGTTTCGAGCTACTAAATTTTGAGGTAATTGGTTATTAGTTACAACAGATAATTAAAAATCCAAGTAACCAATTCTTTATATTAAAGTTCTCCATTTGAAATATGTATCATGGTTTATTGCTGGATCTTGACTGATAGAAGACTTGGCAACATGACTGGACCCAGGAAACTGACCCTCAAAGATAGGATTCTGTAATTGGGTTACTTACTTCTTTAACTTTGAACAGTAATAATCTCCTGGCCAATGACAAATGGGATACTGGTAATCTGTAACAGGCAACAGGAGCAAAATGACTTAAATGATTACCTGTGGCTGCTTGGGATGAATTTCCTGTGGAAGGCAAGGCTTTGAGTAACAAAGTGGCTGAAGTACTTGACAGTTACAGTAATAAGTATTAGAACTGGGAATGAGCTTTCTCTGACATCAAGAGAGTATCTTTGGTAATTATAAAAAAAACTCTTATTTCTTGGAGTCATAAGGCAGGTACAACTAATCAAAATATTTTTGTGAGTTACATAATTACAATACAAGATGAGTTTACAGACAGAGCTTCTTATGTAAAAGTGTAGGAATTGTTCGGAAGGAATGGATGCCTGAGCTTGGAAGGAAGAAATTTTGTTCAACTTAGACAAAGTTGAGTATTTTTAATCTAATATCTCTGAGCCTTACTTGCCAGCAGAAGCAGCTCCTTACATTTTGAGGACTCTTACTTGAAGACCCTATAACCTCCTCTAAGGCTGATGCCTTCAAAAAGGATGTCTATTCTCCTCAGGATCTCTCATTGCTTCAAGACCTGCAACTAGAGTTGTATCTCAACACACTCCAGGGAGGTAAGTGCCAAGTCACATTTAGGAGAAAAGAGTTCATATTCCAAAAGAATAGCAAGATTTTGCAAATATACATTGGCAGAAACTTGGAGACTAGATAGGGGCATACATTCTATGGATATTAGACCAAGAAGGGTAAAATGCAACACTGAATGAAGCCAAATATATTATTACGATTTAACTTAACAGAGAATTAGGTAACTGTGAGGAGTTCCAACAGTTTGCTTGGATGATTACTGAAAGAAGGACACCAACGTGACCTAATTCAATCAGGATGAGATGCCAGAATTTCTTTGGCATAAAATATAAGAAAGGACCAAAAGGCTTAGAAAAATAGGAATGTTGGAGTAAACCTGAATATCCATATAAATATGTCCCTCGAGAGTCCAGAGTACTCTCTCTTCACTAAAGCATTGAGAAATACATCAATGATGAGGTCACTATATGCTCAGAAGAGGTTTATGGTGGGTGGCTGTCTTTCATAAGCTAAGAATGATGATGAGAAATGCCACCACTGAAATGGGTTTCCTTATTTTAAAGTAGATAGTGAAATTCTGGAATGATAGGGGCCAACTTAACCTCTAAAGACAAGGTATGCATAATTACCACAATCAATGATGTCTGACCTACAGGTATCTGCAGTAAGGCTAATTGATCACAGTGTTTCAATAAAACAAATAGGCAGCCTACTAAATAATTATATATGTAACATAATTACAATTAAAAAATTCTAGGCCAAGTGAGCAGAAATCTGACTTGGATCACCACAACAGTGAAGCACATCTTCTCACCCAGTGCAGCCTTAAGCAAGCTCATAGGCTCAGAGTGCAGGGGGCTCATTCAGCATCATCATCATTATCTTCTGAAAGATTTCCTAAGGCTTCTACAAGATGCTGACATATAGGGTGATCACACTGTGGGAAAAGATAACAGCCAGGCCTATCCTGAGATTACTAGATTCTAGCTCTGTTGATGTTGTAATGCCACCATGGCCCACCAGTCAATGTGGGACTTATGGAGGTCAACTGATAAAGTGGATTTTGGGGCCTCTAGCTATATCCCCAGACCTTGCATATATAATTTGAATAGTCATGCTTGAAAACTTACAGAATCACCTACGACCTCTCTTACCTCTGGAGATAAGGCTGTAATGGTATAATGATGAGGTAGTAGCCTCTGAAACTTTCTCTCTCAACCACAGTAGTAAGTCACAACTGACCCCTGATGGAATTACAGAGATCATTGGCTTCATCAGAAATTTGAAAGGTGAAAGGATGATAACTCCTATCACATTCCAATGTAATTCTCCTTTTTGACCTATGAAAAAGGCAGATGGATCATTGGTTGTTATAAAGTTATGCAGGTCATTATTCCAATTGCAGCAGCTACTCCAGATATAGGATTTTTTAAAGGGGCAAATTCATACAACCTCTGGATCCTGGTATGCAGCTATTGATGCAGCAAATGCCTTTTTGTCTGTAACAAATTGCAAGTCCCATCAGAAGCAGTTTGTTCTCACTTAGCAGGGACAGCAACACACATTCACCCTCTTGCTTCAGAGCTAAATCGACTGTTCCACTGCCTGACATAATCTAGCACCCAAAAATCTTGATCATCTTGGAATTTCACGGAATATCATGTCAATTACCTTGGTGATATCATGCTTATTGGGCCTTATGAACAAAAACTAGCAGGAACTTTAAATGCCTTATAACACGCATTCCAGAAAATGGGAAATAAACCCCAAAGTTTTCAGGGACCTGCAACCTGATGGAGTCTTTTAGATACCCAACCTGCTTGCTGGTACCATTGACCATAGATAATCCATCAAGCAGAAGGTCTGAAACAGATCATCCTAAGTGATTTTAACTATTAAAACCTTCATCCCATTAAAATTCATGTATCACAAATCTGCATATCTTGAGTATCTTCTATACACAAAGTGAGCAACTAGTTCCTTCCAAATATCAAACAGTTGCTGAGATACGGTAGTTCAAGAACCTGGACTGTGCATGATATGACCTATATTGAAATCTGTGGGATGAAGGAGGGTGATTAGAATGGTATGTCTGGTACAAGGGGATTGCACCATCCATGCAAGCCAACAGTCCAGTGAGGTCCTGACACAACTACCATTTCCTCATACTCTCTTGCTGCTAATTAATCCCAACACTCTCTCCTCCTGAACTTGCACTCAGTCTCAGAATCTTTTCCAAACACAGTGTAGCAAATAATCTACCAATCCACTGCAAGAAATAAAACTTTCTGTCAAAATAGAAGGAAGCCAGGCATAAGGCCATGAGATGGAAATCACAAAACCTGAATGAGAGGAAGAGGGAGAAAAGTGAAGGGTAGGAAGTGAAATCTAAATATACCTGAGTGAAAAAGGAAAAGATCCACAGTATCCAGTGTAGTCAGGGAAAGATCTGTCACAGATATCTGTTAGCTCTGACGGTGAATACAGAAAATTCCTTCTGAAAAAGCTCATCTGCTTACCACTAAAGTACTTGTGGGATAGAGGAACCATGTTCTGAAGAGGAGCCACATTCTGAAGTTATGTGGGAGTTATGCATGTTTGCCCAATGCTGCAGGTGCAAAGTGGCTGTCTATAAGCATCCACTCCAAGACACAGAACAAACGGGAGTTCACAGGCATCTAAGGACAAACACTGGAAATTTTTCTACTATTCTGAAAAAAAAAAACAAAAACAGAGTATTATTTAATATCTACTTCACAGAGGCATAGTAAGCTTCTATATTAAGAAAACACAGCTTGCAAGCAAGTTGAGCAAGACCCTCAGAGCAAAGTGACAGATAAATGGAACAGTATTATTAGAACAGATTATTAGGTTCTTTTGCTAAAGAGCCCTGTGACTGAGAAAGTTGTAGTCCGTGGCTTTTTGCTAATCATATCCCCCAAAGGAACAAGCAGCAAACTTTTTACATGAGAGGATCTCAATAAATGTCTGTTGAGTTAAATTGGAGTTGGCAAGATGTCAATTAAATTTTTTTTCAGTTTTTCTTTTTAAATTTTTACATATTTCAATTAATTTAACGAAGACATGAGAGCTTTTCATTTCCCCGAATCCTTTCTTTGATCAAAGCCAAGGAATAGACTGACAAATTAATTTTATTCTAATTCATGTCAGAAGCAACACTTACTTCTCCTAGAAATGAAAAGTAAGTAAGCAACACCAAATGCTGGCAAGGGTGTGGAGCAATAGGAACTCTCATACATTGCTGGTGGAATTGTGAAATGGTGCAGCCACTCTGGAAGACAGTTTGGCGGTTTCTTAGAAAACGAAACATATTCTTACCATATGATGCAGCAATCACACTCTGATATTTACCCAAAAGAGCTGAAAATTTATGTTCACACAAAAACCTGCACAAGGATGTTTATAGCAGCTTTACTCATAATTGCCAAAACTTGGAAGCAACCAAGATGTCCTTCAGTTAGGTGAATGGATAAATAAACTGTGGTATATCCAGACAATGGAGTATTATTCAGCACTAAAAATAAATGAGCTATCAAGACATAAAAGGACACAGAGGAACCTTAAGTGCATATTAGTAAGTGAAAGAAGCCAGTCTAAAAAGACTACATACTGTTTGATTCCAACTATATGACATTCTGGAAAAGGTAAAACTATGGACACAGTAAATAAATCAATGCTTGTAGCAGGGAGGAGGGGAGATGAATAGATGGAGCATGGAAGATTTTTAGGGCAGTGAAAATGCTCTATGATATTGCAATGATGGATATATGTTATTTCACATTTGTCTAAACTCAGAGATGTACAACACTAAGAGTGAACCCTAAGGTAAATACGGAATTTGAGTGTTTATGACACGTCACTGTAGGTTCATCCCTGGTTAAAAAAAAAAATTCCAGGGGTGCCTGGGTGGCTCAGTCGTTAAGCATCTGCCTTCAGCTCAGATCACGATCCCAGGATCCTGGGATCGAACCCCGCATCAGGCTCCCTGCTCAGCGGGAAGCCTGCTTCTCCCTCTCCCACTCCCCCTGCTTGTGTTCCCCCTCTTGCTATGTCTCTCTGTGTCAAATAAATAAAATCTTAAAAAAAAAAAAATCCATTTTGGCCATGATGTTGGTAACAAGGGAGGCTATGCAGGTGTGGGGTAAATAGGAAATCCCTTGACTTCCCTCTCAATGCTATTTTAAACCTAAAACTAATGTCAAAAATTAAGTATTTAAAAATAAATACATAAAAAGTTAGCACTGACCTGCACTTGTCTTCTCTTTTTTTGTTTTTAAGATTTTATTTATTTAACTTGGAGAGAGCACAAACAATAGTGGCAGGCAGAGGGAGAAGCAGGCTTCCTGCTGAGCAGGGAGCCTGATGCGGGGCTCGATCCCAGGACCCTGGGATCATGACCTGAGCCAAAGGCAGATGCTTAACCGACTGAGCCACCCAGGCACCCCGGATCACGCATTGTTTTCAATTGTCCTAGACCTGGAACCACTAATGAATGGTAGGAAAATATTACTTGTTAGACTGCCCATATTCCTACAGTCATACAGGCAGAGGAGAAAGATCAGTGGCTTCACTGACACACTCTATCCCAGTCACACTGGCCTCCTTCTGCTTGTCCACACACCAAGCATGTTTCCACCTAAGATTTTTACATTTGTTGTTTCCTCACCGCGAACACTCTTTCTCCAGATAATGTGATAACTCCTTCAAGTATTTCAAGTCACTTTCTCAGTGAAGCCTTCCCCGGGCAGCCTAACTAAAAGTTCAACCCACTTTCCTGCTTTATTTGTCCTACAACCTCAGTACATATTGCTATGTAACATATCCTAGGTTTTACATTTTTGTTCCATTGTATATCTCCCCTGCTGGACTGTATAAACTCTGTGAGAACAGGAATATTTTTTCCATTACTATATCTTCATCCCTTAGAATGATGTCTGGCATATAACAGACCAGGAAATATCTGCTGAATGAATAAATGGATATGCAATCATGTTAAAAACATGAAATAAAGGGGCTCCTAGGTGGCTCAGTCAGTTAAGTGTCCGACTCTTGATCTCAGCTCAGGTCTTGATCTCTGAGTCGTGAGTTTAAGCCCCGCATTGGGCTCTGCGTTGGGTGTGGAGCCTACTTAAAAAAATAAATAAACAAGTTTTTAAAAAAAAAAAAAAAAACATGAAATGAAAAACGTCAGGGAGATACAGTATATAGCCTTCAAATCTCTCTTCCTTATCCCAGGTAACCTTTTACCTAGATCTTGAATACAATCTATATTATAATTTTGTTTCAAAAATACCAAGGTGTTTTGGGAGAAGACAGACAGCCCTGATAAATTATGAATGCCCTAGGAAATTTCAAAAATTCTATTCTCTGCATTGTTCATAATACATTATGCTTGACATTTATAAAAATTAAAAACAAATAGAAATTAATCCCATCTTTAAAATATGAATCCTGTAAATGTTATTGGACTATATTTACATCACACATTTAAAAAGTTCATATAATGTTTAGCTTTAAAATCCATTACTATTTCATAATTTAGAATTTTTATATCAATGGATGTTTATTTTTGATAGTCATTAATATTTCTGCAACCAATATATTTGCTAATCCAATAATACTCATTTTCATTCTTTGCCTATACTATAAAAAAATTTTAATACTCCATTTTTAACCTTCTTCCACGGGCCACTTTTTGAAAGTAGATATTATACTCTAGGAAATAAGAGCAAGCTATTGAGAGGGTAGGATTAGAGAAGCCAGAGGATATTTAAGCATTGTAAATGATAAGAAGTGTGTAATTATATAAACATTGCTGCTAGACCAAAAGTTTTACCTGCACACCTACTGGCTACATGCCTGTTAAAAGGCCTTAATGGACAGAGGTCCCAAGAAGAGACTGACATAGAATTCCACAAGGAAGTTCACTCATATGCCCCACTCTGAGTGGAATTTTGGAAAAAAAGACAGTAAGAAGATTATTTTGAGATTTTAGAATTAAGGGATTTAGGAGAGAATGGGCTGGGGACACAGAAAGCAATAACCTAAACCGACATACCCCAAGCAATTCAAGGTACAAACTTTCTCTCCTGATGATGTGTTGATTTAGAGTCAAAAATGAAATTTCCACTTTAGCAGTTTTCAGGGTTACATTAAATCAACTTTTGTGGCCCACAATGAAGCAGAGATAATTCAGATCAAGTTAGAAGACTATACTCATTGTTTGCAAATTACTCCACATTGAAGCAAATGCAGTAACATTCTTTCCCTTTTGACCCCACATAGTTATTCTTCATTGTTTTAAAATAGAACAGAGAATCCAGTTCTAAATAGATGATAAAGCAAATGTCTTTTATAAGATTTTGAGGGCCTAATGATTACATTTTAATTAAGTTATTGAGTTCCTTTCTCCTTTAAATTTGAAGGTCCTGTTTTACATATGGCTACTTAACATATAATATATTTCATTTATTAAATTGTTTTTGTCTGTCAACCCTCAAAACATATAAGCTCAAACAGGTCAGGGATTTTTGTTTTTATTGGTTTTTATTCACTTACGTATCCTCAAAATGTAAAGCACTACCTGGAACATAGAAGGCACTGAATACATATTTATGGAATGGATGGATGGAGGATGCTGTTAAAGTAGACTCCTATGTGTATAGATATACCTAGAGAGAGTAATCCATAATCTTCATATATCTACATAGATACTGAGCATCCTAAGTTTTCTTAAATGCCTAATTTAGACCAACGCTTTTTAGCAGATATAAAAAGGGATCCTGGCTTTGAGGAGCTTATAATCCTGTTAGGAAGGCAAAACTAAACCATGAGCTAATTAGAGAATAAAGAAATATAAAGTAAACCATGAAACTGTTACTTAGACCATCGATGCAGTCAACATTCACAGGAAGAAGAAAAGCGATGTTATTACCTTCATGGAAAACTTTATGCAGAAGACTTGAATCAGGCCTTGAAGGATAAGTATAATATCAGTATGGAGAAAGAAAAGCAAAGAACATATACAAGTCTTGAAATCATGATTCCTAGCAAAATCCAATAAGAATATAAGCTTGAAGGGAATCCAGGGATTCACACTAGAGAAATTAAGGGACATCAGATTATGATGCCTTCTTACTGTCAGGTTGACGATTCATGCATCCCTGATTCATCAGAAATATCAATGCAGTGTTTACTATGTGCTAGGGATAGTGCTAAGTGCTAGAATCATAAAGTGAACATGATAAAGTCCCTGCCCTCATGAAGCTTACATTCTGGTGGGAGAGATAGATGAGACATGAGTGAACGAATAAAACCATCTCAAGAGTTACAAGTATCTTGAGAGATGTACAACATGTCAATGACTAGGAAAGTTTAATATTGGATAAGGTACTCAGAGAAGGCCATTTGAGTTGAGTTTTTCATGAGCGTGGGAAAGGAATAATTGATAGTCAAGAGACTCCAACTAATCCCTGGATATGAACATGGAAAGGGTACAGAGAATTGATCCCTGAGAAAAAGGGACCAAGGGAGTCACATTACAGGGTAGGCACAGAGGGAATTACAGGTACGTAGGGAGCTGACCTACCCTGCAGAGGTCTAAAGAGGCCTGACGCACAGATGTGGTGAATGTGAGGAAGGTTGAGTGTAAGACGTGGATATTAAATGGGGATTAAAAGAAACTTGGGAGACGTTACAATAAACTCCAACAACTCCATACAAAAATAATTCCCAGAAACGATTACTCCTAGGTATTTGCCCAAAAGAAATGAAAACATATGTTCACACAAAGACTCATAAGTGAATGTTTATAACAACTT
The DNA here is from genome assembly GCF_054177405.1 of Leptonychotes weddellii. Classification (NCBI taxonomy): domain Eukaryota; kingdom Metazoa; phylum Chordata; class Mammalia; order Carnivora; family Phocidae; genus Leptonychotes; species Leptonychotes weddellii. The sequence continues at coordinate 73,819,918 of NC_138372.1, read as the reverse complement.
CATTCATAATAGCCCACAACTGGAAACAACTTAATTGTCTATCAACAAATTGTGGCCCATCCATTTAAATAATACTGCTCATCAGTAAATAAAAATATTAACTGATATTTGCAATAAAATGGATGAATCTCAAAAACATTATGTTAAGTGCAAAAACCAGACATGAAAGACTATGTACTATATGATTCCCTTTATATAAAATTCAAGAAAAAAATCAAAACTATTGTGAGAAAAAGCCGAACAGTGATTTCCACAGGCATAGAGTGGATGGGATAGGGTTGACTATGAGGAGGAGCCAGAGAACTTGCAGGGTGATAAAAATGTGACTAATATCATGACTGTAGTGATGGTACACAGCTGTATACATTTGTTAGCTTATATTGTACATTTAAAATTGGTGAATTTCATGTATGGGTACAGGTGGCAGCTGTACTTTGTGAACATAGCAAAATGTATAAACTTGTCAAATCACGATGTTGTACGCTTGAAAATAATGCAACATTGGTGTCAACTACACTCAAAAAATGGTGAATTTCATTTTATGTAAATTATACTTCAAAAATCACATAAAAATATAGTTCATATGTCTTCTGCACAGCATTGTGAACCCCTTGATTGCCAGGACTATGTATCACTAATGCTTGTCACAGTCGCCAAAACATAATAAAAATTTAATAACTGAAGAAATAAGTGAGCGAATGGAAATGTAATTGGTACAGAACTCAGTGTCCTATAAGAAATCATAAAAAAATGCTTTACAGACCCTATGCTTGCCTTAAGTCCTGAAAATACTTCTATATTAAAGCTATTGAGGTTTTGGAGGACATTTGAAACTTCTTTCTACAGGTCTTGCTTTCTTGTCAGTAAGTCCTTTATAAGACATTGTGCTGCCTAATATCAGGGTTCTTCCTTAGCTTTGGCTTCTGTCCAGTGAAGGTTCCTAGCGAGTTTTTATACAATCTGAAATATATTGATATCCTTATTACTGCTCTAAAGTCCTGACATTTCATTTCATTTATTGGTCAGCTTGCCAAATGACACTCTCCAAGAACTTGTATTATCATGTTCCTTTGGCAATTTTAGAGAGCTGTTTGGATGACCTGGGAATAAAGTTTGATTCCAAGGTGAATCACTTCATATATAATTTAATTTTTAATAACCACAAATAGTCTTTTAGCTACTTTCTCCTCAAAAAATTAATTTTACTTGTCAACAAAGTCTGAGCCAGCAACATAGATTTAGAAATCAGACTTTACTTTGTTACTTTTAAAAAACTTTTAAGGCTTATTTCTTCACAAGAACATTGGATGAGTTGCACAAATACAAGTCAAAGTTCCAAGTGAGCAGATTGCTTAGGTTTACCACACTTTGCCTTCCGAGAGTGAGACACATCACATGAGACACTGGGGTTCCTTCAACCATTTACACCAAAGCAATCATTAATGAAGAACGAAGCTGTTGCTAGAAGACCAAGCATTAGCAGTCATCACATCTACCAGGTTTACTCTCTCCCCATGCGCTGTGGCTGAGCAGGGCCCATCGTAGTCCTGTGGAAAAACAAGAGTATGTGCTTCCAGTGGTCACACCTTGGTGGATGAACCAACATGCAGATGTCAGTTAAATGGTAAGTTATATTGACAGAAACATTCGTGACTAGAAAATGTTGCTTAAATCCAGAGAGTAGAGAGTTGGTCACAGATGTGGCGTAAACTCGTATACGGTTGTCAGAAACAATTGCTTTGTGGACTCCCAGAGACAGACGGAAGTCGGCCATTTGGGCTGATGCTCTCTTAAAGGAATCCAAGCACTGACCTCTTTCCCAGTCCAGGGTACACATGAAGAACCATGAGAACTGACCTCCATAGTAAGTCCAGATTCAGTAGCAAGTCCATAAAGTTTATAGGTTTGTAACAAAGTTTGGGTAGAAACTGGAATCACTAAATTCTGTAATAAACACTCAATAAAAACCATAATTGAAATAAACGTGCAATCCACTGTAAAATGCTCTCCCCCCTGTAGCTGCTCAGGTGGTTACAATTTGTGCATTTCACTTCCGGGTCAAGGCGCTGCATGGTCTTACTATGACCTTCCTCTTGGGCCTTCACATACTTGCATGCTATCCAAAGAAATGAGCTGGGCATATAATAAAAATCTGAATGCCAGAAACCAAAAGAGAAAACAGTAAATATTTCATTCTTCAGAACATTTTTTTTAGAAAAATTGGAGGTTTTTACTTATTGACTAATGTGGAAATACAGCAAGACTAGACTGCCAATTACAATGCAAGCCCAACATTTGAAAAGAGTTACGCTGAACACCTTCTTAAATTCCTAATCCAAGAATGTGTAAATATGTGTTCAGGTTCCTGGGTTTTTTCCAGATTATACTGCCAATAGAGAATTCAAGGTTTCCTGTGTATTTCCTCAAACTGCCTTTTCAACTTTGACTACATTCTGGAGCAGTTTGTATCAGCTTGAGTACTTGCCAAAACCACCTCATGAATCAATGTTTTCATCATATAAGTAAGATGGCTCACAGTACAGATTGAAACTACCAACTTCAACGTTCCAGGCACGCACTCATTTACATCTTCTATTTTCTGGCTAATTGCTAATGCTTTCTCAGATCTTTTTATTTTGTATTTGATTCCAAAATGAGTTTTTATTATTTGACGAGAATTACTCTATACGTAGTGGTGTTAGGTAAATAGGTGAGAGAAGTCTTGCACTTTCAAGAAAAAAAAATGGCACATCATGTTCTACATTGTGACAAGCGTTTTAGGAATAAAAGGCTGCTGGCATCTGAATAGCTGATCATATTTACTTACAAGTTCAGTGTCCCCTTAATCATTTTTTCATGTAAAACTACAGAGAGGGACACTGGCCGTTTTCCCACAGAGATCACATTAATTTACTATAGAGTCAAAAATTTCCCCTTAAAATGTGTTTTTCAGTTTATGGTAGTCATTTCTCCTGTCAAATACTTAGCTCCAATGTGTAAGTATGCTGAAAAGGAAATCACAAAATTGTATTTAAGTGTTTTACATTACATTCTTTATAACCTCTCATAGAATATTTAATTTTTTTAAGATTTTATTTATTGATTTGACAGAGAGAGAGAGGGAAAGAGAGAGCACAAGCAGGAGGAGCGGCAGGCAGAGGGAGAGGGAGAAGCAGGCTCCCCGCTGAGCAGGGAGCCCGATGTGGGACTCGATCCAGGACCCTGGGATCATGACCTGAGCCAAAGGTAGACGCTTAACCAACTGAGCCACCCAGGCGCCCCAGAATATTTAATTTTTGAAGAAATGTAAAGCAATGCTAATTTTTAAAATAGCTGAGATTTTCATAAATAAAATAATTATTGGGTCACATTAAATCCACTGGCTCCTGATTCTATTGAACTTACTCAGCTATCCCTCAGCTCAGGAAAATATAATGTCACTGCTTTAGAACGATTTGTGATAAAGAAAACTAAGAGATTAGGGGGCGCCTGGGTGGCTCAGTCGGTTAAGCGGCTGCCTTTTGCTCAGATCGGGCTCCCTGCCCCTCAGGAGGTCTGCTTCTCCCTCTCCCTCTGAAAGAAAGAAAACTAAGAGATTAAACCAATTTAGATCGATGAGCTTCTTCAGAATGTTGGTAATACTGTTGTAGCTCTGAAGCAAGACGCCAGCAAATTTGACAAATAGACGGTCTTACTAATGTGTGTTTCTATGACAGGGGGTGGAGCAAGGAAGGGAGGCTATTCAGAAATTAGTCTCCATTTGTCTTTATTATCTAAACAATTAGTTTTCCATGGTACAATTTATAGGTTAAACCTCTGCTCTCATAAAAAGTCCTACTAACATCTATTGCTGAGCAACTCTACTGTTTGTTTCAACGGAGTAATTGGCGAAGCTTCTATCAAATGTCTGAGATCTTGGATTTACACTGCAAATAGGCACCTGGATACAAAGCAGTGTGATACGCTCAAATGTTAAGTATTAGGAGTTAGTAATACTGGCTCAGCAAAAGCATATATATATATATATATATATATATATATATATATATATATATATATATATATGGAAAAAAGGTTCCTGAACTTTCAGCCACTTAGGACCCCTCAAAAAGGAACTTTAGCTCATTTCATAATGATGGCATTCATAAACAACAGTTCTTGCACGGGACTGGAGGGGTTGGTGTCATTAACCAGATCCACGCTCTCTTCCTCCACAGAGGAGGAACAGTGCTCAGCTCTATCTGAGCATTTGATCGCTGATAAGCATGAAATCGTAAGAACGTGTTTCACGGCGGGTAGTGAGCAGCAGAGTCTGGGAGAACCACAAAGCAGAAACAGTATAGTGAGTAAGACTATTGGTATGAGAGTCAGTTAAACTGAAGTTTGAAGCATCAACACTTTTTACCTGTTTAACTTGGGGAAGTCATATTAAACTTTACAAAAAGCTTCCAAGCCTCCATTTCCTCATGAGCCCTTCTTTGAGAAGTTGTTGTAAAACTAGAAATGATTTATGGAACAATTTACCACAAAACAAATTCTACAGATAGCTCTCAATAAGTGATAACAAGTACGGCCGTGCTATTTAGTATTTTGGAACCTCAGGCAGGTTTTCCAAATGATTCCTCAGGCCCAGGCAAAAAAAAAAAAAAAAAAAAGGAAGGGGGATTCATTTCTAGAAATTAAGGTACAAAATCATGATGTTGTGATAAGATCTAAGCAGGTATGATTAGGAGGAGCCTGGGTCTATAAACCAAATGAGCATGCTGGGGAGAATCCAGTTCTTGAGGTTGGATTCAGCTACAGGTGATGGGAAGCAGGAGGAACCCAGTCCGTGGAAGTCAGAGACACTGAACAGGCTGGTGGCAGCATCACAGAGATCTGGAAAGAGATGCCAGGGGCTAAGATAGCGGACTCAATATTTTCCTGTACTCTTATGTTCCATGAAATGAAAGAAAAGATATGTTAAAAGAAGAAACCCAAAAACCAGAGATTTCTAATAAATTCTGAACTGAACTATAGGAAGCCAATTCATTTGTGCAATCAACAAATATTTATTGAACATCTACTAAGTGCCAGACTATATTCTAGGATTTGAGTACGACAGATAAGAATCCTGTTCTCATGAAGGTTATATTTTAGTGAAGGTGGCAGGAATTAAATAAAGAAGTAAATAAATGAATAAACTAGATAAGATCACAAGATAATTGCCATGAAGACAATAAAACAGGTGAGATTAAGCTATGAATCCTGTACAGCACAGCCCAGATCCCCCTGCATCTGAGTCCATTCAGGCTGCTGGAACAAAATTCTACAGACTAGGTAGCTTATAAACAAGAGAGATTTATTCTCATAGTTCTGGGGCCGGAAGTCCAAGATCAATGTGCCAGCATGGTCAGATCAGGCCCCTCCTCCAGCATGCAGACTTCTTGTATCCTCACATGGCAGAAGGGGCAAGGGAGCTCCCTTGGACCTCTTCTGTAAGAACATTCATCTTATTTAATGCCTTCATGACCCAGTCACCTCCCAAAGGCCCCACCTCCTAAGACCATCACAATGGGGATTAGAATTTCAACCTACAAACTTTGAGGGACACATTCAGACCACAGCACCCTGTTAGGACTGAAACCTTATTCATATTGTAAAACTTGTACACTCCACTCTCAAATATACATGATCAGGACAGGACAGCTTGGATCCAGTGACTAGCCAAGGACAGGGTATAAAAACACAGACTTTCCCCCACCTCAGTACAAATCTAAAGGGCCATCCCAGCTTATGAACCCTGCATGCTGTTGGCCAAGGTCTTATGACTATAACATAGCCAACTTCTCCCTTCACTCAATGCTCCACAGATGTTCATCTTTATGGCACTTGGAAGTGAACTTCCTGCATGGGAATTTCTGTCCCAGAGCCTAGTTCTCTTTTCTTTTTTTTCTTTTCTCTTCTCTTCTTTTCTTTTATTCTTTTTTCAGAGTCTACTTTCTAGCAATCTAGAAAGTAGGAAGAATTCTAAGATGCCCCCCCAAGGTTTCTGCCACCTAGGGTACATACCTTGTGTAATCCCCTCCTGAGTGCTGAAAGAACTTGTAAATGTGATGGGACATCACTGTCATGATTAGGTCACACTGTATGGTAAAGATAAAGGATTTTTTCATATATAATTAAGATCACTAGTCAATTCCCTCTGAATTAAAAAGAAGGAAGATTGGGTGGGCCTGACTTAATCAGGTGAGTCCTTGAAAGTGATGTTCTCATGCTCGCTTTGGGTTTTTTGTTTGTTTGTTTGTTTTTATGTTCAGTTAGCCAGCATATAGTACATCATTAGTTTTGTTTAATCAACAATTCATTAGTTGCATATAATACCCTGTCCTCGTCCCAACATGTGCCCTCCTTAATACCCATTACCCAGTTACCCCATCCTCCACCCCCATCCCTTCTGTAACCCTCAGTTTGTTTCCCAGAGTCCAGAGTCTCTCATGGTTTGTCTCTCTCTCTGATTTCTTCCCATTTAGTTGTCCTTCCCTTTCCCTGTGGTCCTCCACACTATTCCTTATGTCCCACATATGAGTGAAACCTTATGATAATTGTCTTTCTCTGCTTGACTTATTTCACTTAGCATAATCTCCTCCAGTTCCATCCATGTCGATGCAAATGGTGGGTATTCATCCTTTCTGATGGCTGAGTAATATTCCATTGTATATATGAACCACATCTTCTTTATCCATTCGTCTGTTGAAGAACCTCCCGGCTCTTTCCACAATTTGGCTTATTGTGGACATTGCTACTATGAACATTAGGGTGCCTCATGCTTGCTTTGAAGAAGATAGCTGCCATGCTGTTGCAGATTCATGTGGCTAAGACCTGAAGGCAGCCCCTAAGCCAAGAACAAATCTCAGCCAACAACCAGGAAGAAAGCAGGGACCCCTGTCCTATAGCCACTAGGAACTGAATTCAGCTAACAACCTAAATGAGCTCAGAAATAGATTCTTCCTTAATCAAGCTTCCAGAGTGAACACAACCTAAATAATACCTTAATTTACTCTTGATTTTAGCCCAGAGTCCAGACTTTGGATCCACAAAAAACTGAGCTAATAAGTGAATGTTATTTTAAGATATTAACATTTTGGTAATCTATTAGGCAGCCACAGAAAACTAATACAGGAACACAGCCTGTGGTCAATCATATTGCTGAAAAACAGAATAATGGCAGGCAAGACCCAGAACAGGCACTGAAGATGACTGCAAAGAGATAGGAAACTGTTACCCTGGAAAAGTCTCAGAGAGGCTCCAAATTTGAAATCAATAGATATATAGACGAGGAGAGAGCTGTGGGCCTGAAATCAGGAGCAGCGACAGAGAGATGCCGATGAGAAAGCTGGGCCAGGGGTTCCCTCCCCTTCCTCTGTGTATGTAAGGCAGCTAGTAGCAGCATTGTGACCAGCTAAACCCTCAGAAGTAGTTTTTTTTGACAGCGTGGATTTTGTTTAGGAAGGGTCCAAGATGATGCACTAGAAATAGGGAAAGATACATAGCAGCAAAGCCTGTGGTAACTCCAGACCCCATCAGAGACTGGGAACAGGGGAAAAAGAAGACCATTCCACTCAGGGACAGGGTAACTGTATAAGTTATCATCCAAATCAGTACAGAAGCGGGGCACTATGAGTAATTATGATACAACAATAGGCATACATTGAGAAGTATGGTCACATTACTCAGGAGTGAAATGCATAAATGCACCTCCCCCCCCCCAGAATAAAGTCTTCTTTTGCTATTGTGGGAGTTTCTAGTATTTCAACATGTTCTCCATCCTCTACTATCTTCTAACTCACTCCACCTCCCGTACAAAGTCTACATCAGTCCCTCCACTCACCAGAGAGGACTTTGAGCGAACAGACTAAAACCAAACACAGGAAGTATGTCAAATATCTTTATTAAAATCAAAACAGCCCTTTATATATATACGGAACCAAAAAATGCTAGTTTTTGTTGAAAACCAAGAGCATGAAAGAAAAAAAATTCCAGATGAATAAACATAACGACCAGTCCTTTGTGAAACCAAAATGATATAATAATAGAAGAAAATTTTAGGGTCATTTTAATCTCAGAGACATTCAAGAAGACCTGGCATTAATAAAACAAGAATAGGCTACTATGAAAAAGGAGAAATCCAAAAACAAGAAAGAGGGTTCAGACATTAGAGAGGTTTGCTGAAATTAAAAGTTAAAAAAGAAGGGCTTAATAGAATCATTATGAGTGACAGCAGATAAAGACAAGGAAATCTCCCAGAACATGAAGCAAGAAGACGAGATGAAAAAATATGATAATAAATAAGTTAAGAAATATGGACAACAAACCCAGAAAACCCAATAGATATTTAAGAGCAGTTACAAAAAGAGCAAACCAAAGCAATAGATGAATAGGGGGGGAAAGGGCACTGAAATAAGGTAATATCTCTGAGTTTAAACACACACACACACACACATATACACATACACACACTTAAGTTTTCATATTAAAACTGTCATCTGAGTACCAAGCAAGAGTAAAGATCCATAATTAGAAATACTCTGGGGCGCCTGGGTGGCTCAGTTGGTTAGGCGACTGCCTTTGGCTCGGGTCATGATCCTGGAGTCCTGGGATCGAGTCCCGCATCGGGCTCCCTGCTCGGCGGGGAGTCTGCTTCTCCCTCTCCCGCTCCCCCCTCTTGTGCTCTTTCTCTCTCTCACTCTCTCTCTCAAATAAATAAATAAAATCTTTAAAAAAAAAAAAGAAGTACTCTGATAAATATTCATAAATACAAATACAAATAGAAAATCTAAAATTTGGGAATTGGCGTGGGAGCAGTTTTGGGCACATATGAACTCTGAATGCTCAAAACAATGTCACAATTCCGTTGAGATTCCTAGGGAAAATTATTTTGAACCTATATTTCTATAACTAGCTATTTATCAATCAAGTGTAATGGCAAAACCAAGACATTTTCTGACATGCAAGAAATTAAAAAGCTTACCACCCACATACACTCTTAAAAAAAAAAAAATACTTGCATATGTATTTCTGTAAAAATACGCCACACTAAAAGCATATGCCTCTTCTGTCAATGACCAAAAAAAAGGAGAATAGTTAGAAAGGGAAACAAAATGCTTTATCTGAAAGTCACTCAAGTATGAATAAAATTATAATGTAGCATGATTTTGAGTTATTGCCTGAGCTCAAGAAAAGAGATGCCACTTTTCCTTTCTGCTTGGGGCATCTGCCATTAAATGCACATGCTTCATACAAGGGATTACATTTTCTTCGTTTGGGATACAATCAAACTACATAGTTCTTCAGTGAATAATATGTACATCATAATAAAATTGTGAATGCTACTTAAGGGTATTCAGCTTTTGAATCGACTTATATATGGCACATAGAAAATTTAATTATAGTTAGAGACCAGAAGGTAAATGTTTTGAAATCTTAATAATATAAAAGTAATCCAGAAGTCCAGATATCAGAACTGGGAAAGAGAGTCAGCTGGGGCCTAGCAATGACATTTGTTTAATTAAGCATCCTTTGAGTTATTGATTAAAGGTTTTAAAGCTCATTAATTCCACCCTCTCTTGCAATGAATAAGGACAGCCAAGAGTAGACCCAAGCCACAAGGGAGCCCCAACTATGGGTATTTGAACATACAGAAACATTATTACAGAAGTAAATGACTACATCTCAAACATTCCCATTCACTCCCAACACTCTTCCATGACTTCACTCCCTTTTCCTTTTTTTCACAGTCTCTAGTAAATGATAACAAATAATCTGTGATCCCTAGATTTCATGGCAGTCTTCAATTGTACAACCGAGCCCATACTTAGCTTCCATAATGATGTATCTCAAATATATTTTGAGCCTCATTTTCTCACAAAATAAAAGTACACTCTTGACTCTGATGAGCAGGATCACCTCTTTAAGTCCATTAGCATATTAGTTGTTATAACCCTAGAATTTATAATAAATAAAACCCCGTACTCTCATTGGCCTATCACAGATTTATGGCTCGCTCAGTAGGGAGTGGTGACGTAGACATTTCAGCTTCATTCAGGGACCTAAGCTAACAGGTTCTACCATCTTCACTCAATACTTGACTTTCAGGTAGCCTCAGGTGTAGACATCCAGCCAGCAGATAGTATAAGAGAGAATAAAGGATTGTATGGAGGTCTTATGGGACAGATATAAAAATGGGGTTCATCACTTCCACCTACATTCCATTGGCCTGGACATAGTCATATGTTTACATTTATTGTAAAGGGAAACTGAAAAATACAATCTAGCTAATTGCCGACAAGGACGGGGGAAACTGGTTTGGTGGACAGCTAGCCAGTGTGTCACAATTAGCATGCTATTTAAAGTTTTAAGGACAAAAATATGAAACATTTGCAGGGAAGTTAACCACTGGCTCAGTTCTACCTCTTCATTCAGCTTACAAGTAGCTTAGGACAGGAAACAGGGCTTAAACATCTTTGCTTTCTTAGCATCTTCACTTGCACACGAGGTGTTTGAGAAAAACTCGAAGGAATTAATTTACTTAATTATATTCTAGTAGCAAAGGCAAATTAATGCAGCTACCAGAGTGAAAAATAACCTCTTTCCTCAATGAAAAGATCAAGCCAAGTATTTTTGAACTGATTATATTTTTATTAAAATAACTACAATACAATGAACCCATAATTGGTTATTCCAAATAAGAGCTGAGTTAGTGAATTTCAATATTTGTTTTATTATTGAATGCAAAAGCAATGGTAAAGACTGCAAAACAAGCATTCTCTCATTTTTCTTAAGAGAACAAAAACATGCAGGAAATGCTTAATGATACAATGATTTGGTAATTTCCTAATTTGCTACAAAAGAAGAAGCATTTATCAGGTGAGGTTTACATGGGTACGCTGCAGCAAACCATTAATGTGATAAACCCAAATCCCATAAATCAACCAAAACAAATACATATTCAAACATAGCAACGGCTACAGGGGTACTTTAGTCTCCAATTCATGGAGGTAAAACTTCAGGTAGTGGGAGAAAAAAACTGTATAAAATGAGGGGCATGGTTTGTGAATCCACAAACCGAATAGGCAGTGGGCTGGAGAAAGGCTTCTGTAGTTTAATCACGAGATATTACAGTATCTGTTAAACACAGCCAAAGAAGAGCAAGAGAAAAAGTCTGATTATGTAAATATGAAAACCCATGTTTGATAGATATGTGAAACAAATACCCTTTATCAAACTGTGATTATTTAAACATGAATATCATGAAGCAGGTATCAAAAGTGTGAGTCAGCAAGTGGGCCCTTTAAAACCGTGATGCTGGAACATTGCTGAGAGAGCAGATCTTGAGTGTTCTCACCACACACACCAAAAAAAAGGGCAACTATGTGAGATGACTGATGTGTCAATAAATTTGGTTGTGGTAGTCATTGCACAATGTATACGTATACAAACTGTCATGTTGTACTCTTTAAATACACACAACTTTTACTTGTCAGTTATACCGCAATAAAGCCAGGGTGAGGGGGCTGATGATGGAGGGTCACAGTAAAGACGAGGGCTAGGATGTGGTCATGGAGTGAGTGGCCAGGATGACACCGAGGACTAGATGGTTGGACAAGAGCAGTCCAGTAACTAAGAGGCCAGTTGACAGGGAAGATTCGATTGCAAATGATCCATTTGCTAGGATGGAAGGCAGGAGCGGTGCTGGCAGACTGACAGGGAGTCAGGAACTAAAGACACAAGGACCCAGGGCTCAGGAGATAACCACACAGGGAGACGTGAGGGCAGAGGGTAGAGTCTGATGACACGGGATTCAGAGATTTCTTTCCCCGAAGGGTAAGAATGATTTGCAAACAGCAATGAAAATACAAGGAGGTAGGAAAGCTGTGTGAGAGAATATAGACACCAAAAGATAGAGCTGCAGAGGAAGCAGCGTCTTCTGGGAAATACCAGGAAAATATACCGGATTTGTTAATGACGGACTATTGTGTTCTCTCTGCATGAATAGCCTTTCAGGAGTTGGCGCGATGCCTCCACTAAATGGTGTTTCATGATGCTTTCCATGACTGAGCATGCATTCAAACGTGCTAAAAGACCCCCAAACCATTTGAGACTCCTTTTCTCCTGCTCTTCATACTCTGAGGAAGAGGAGCCATGGAAAATTTGAAGCCTGAACATCCAGTCTTGCAAGCCCAGTGAAAGATCTTGGCAATTCAGGGGCCAGTTACAACACATCACTTTTTTATTTCATTTGCTTGTGTTTTGTATTTGGGGAGCACTTGTTAAAATGGAGGCATGGGGCTCAGGCAGTGATTAGGCCATCCCAGTGAGGAAAGCTGACTAGACCAGCTTGCTGGACGAGGGTTTAAACCAGGCAGACTTCTTCAGGATTTCAGAATGATGCTCATATTCTTAGATTTGAAATGTGTTACAGTTTGCATTGTTATAAAAGAAATCTCTCTGGATTGGGGGATGTGAAAGGGGACAGGGAGAAAATTCCTCAACTTTTTCCCCCAGAAACCTTATAAAACTATTTGTCATCATTTTTAGTATTTTACACTTATACAAGTCAAATGTGGTTTATAAGAACATTTTTAGAAAATTAGCTTTGGGGTATGGGATCTTTCAGAAGCTGAAAGCTATGTACATTTATTTAGAATTATGACTTTTAGACTTTATGACCACATCCCAGAACTATAAGTACATTTTACATTTTAACCCAGTATATATACACATTAACAAAGCCATATACTCCACACATGAAATAAAATATTCATTAAAAAATATTGTTCATGGATGTCAAATGCACTCTCCTGTTTCTAATCTACTTCCTGTTTTGTATTTTTTTTTAGGTAGAGAGACAGAGAGACAGGGAGAGGTGGAGAGGGGCAGAGAGAGAGAGAGAGAGAGGGAGAGAAGAGAGAATCTTAAGCAGGCTCAGTGCCCAGCGCGGAGCCCAACATGGGACTCAATCTCACAACCCTGACATCATGATCTGAGCTGAAATCAGGAGTCAGACACTTAACTGACTGAGCTACCCAGGCATCCCTAGTCTATTTCCTGTTTTAAATACTGGCCATAACTTATTAAACTAACTTCAAGACCCACTAACTGGTCACAAATGACAGTTTGAAAAACACTGATCTTTGAGTGGCAATATGGAATTGCCTTATTCTTTTTTTTTTTCCTATCAAAGGTAAAATGTTTATCTCTTCTGTCTCTGAAATAGAAAAAAATGCCACTATCTAAAAAAAAATCCAACACCAATAACCAGCATAAGAAAATAATTGTACAGTAATCATAACAGCTAACATTTAATGAGTGTTGGGCGTAGAACTACATTCTTTACATTCATCATCTTATTTAATCATCACAACACCCCTGTGAGGTAGATACTTTCCCAAGGTACATTTCCATTTTACAAATGATGGAATTGAGGGTTTTAACCCTACAGAACACTATATTGTCCACACTGCCCCAATTTTTCTCACCACAACTTACTGGCTATTAATGGACACATCAGGGAACAAAACATGATAGACATCTTTGGGGATTTCTATTCACACCATGTTTATCCTCCCACATGGAGCACAATTAAAGGACTATACAATATATATCACCTTTTCCATGTTCATTATCTTTACAACTCAACTTCTTAAAGTAGTACAGCTTGAACTTCAGAAAACTCACACAATAGCTTTCAGGATTCTGATGCTTTTATCTGTTTCTATTTTCTATTCTCTGGTATCAGATGGCTTCCATCTCCTCAAAATGCTGCTGCTAGTTATCTAATTTAACATTGTTAGTGGCAGCCAGAGAAACTTTGAGATATAGCCATTTCATCAATTATCTCCAGCTGGGAGGATTTAGTGCTTTTTAAATAGGGCCACAATATCAAGTTCATCTACACTATTAGTGAGGTCTTTATCACTGCCAAGTTCAGAAAGTGCTAAAGCATTTAGAATGGTGGGTTTTTGCCTTTGTATTTTGGGTGCAGTTCATTTTCTCGCTTTTGCAGAGCTTTCATCTCCAAGAGAACCACCACTCAAAATCAAGTCAAGGCAGAACTGTGGAATGAACACACACCTTAGGTCAAGCAAAGAGTTAGTCAGCATCTACTGATCTCCTCTATGTTCAAAGCTCAGTACTAGAACCTACATCAACCTTCAAAAGGAATAGGAAAAAATCTTACATGAACATTAGTGCTGTTCATCAAAGACTTCTACTGTTTCCAGGTATACGGTAACATTGCATCTATCCACCCCTTGGAGTGAGGGGAGTGAGGCATGGTAAAATGGCTTGCCTCACAAATAAGCAGTGTCACTTCCAGGTAAGGTGTGAAGAGCCAGTATGTGATTTCAGTCCTCCCCTCCCCTCTGTGGTGCTGATCAGCAGGGATCCAAATAGTAGCTGCTCTGTCAGCTTGGGTCTTAAAGCAACACCTAGTGGGGAAAAGTCCTAAATGACCTACAACAGATACACAGTACCAATGATTAAAAACAAAAACAAAAACAACCTTTTGCTTGAAGCCACTGAGTCTAGGGGACTGTATCCTGACTGATGCAACTTTCTCTGACACTTTAGATCTCTGAAGAGATTTTAAAACTTTACAAAGCACTTTACAAAGCACACCAAGAAAAAAAAGTTTGAAAAGTACTAAGTATAAATGGAAATTTTAGATTATGTAAACAGAAGACAAAAGAGCAAAGCAATCGCTGAATAAACGAATAACTTGGTGATTAAATATAGGCGGGAATTTCAACATGAAGTGTCCAGGAGGCAGGGGGAATAGGAGGGAGTGTGAAAGGGTGTGTGTAAAGGTGCAGAGGAGGAAATAAACAGGCCACACGAGCAAAGCCACATTTGATTTTTTTGTTGGAGCAAACAACTAAGAATAGAAATACTTGAGAGGGGCAAGAAAAGGTAATTGAAAGGGGGATGCAAAAACCAGACAAGGGAGTTCAGGCATGGATGTTAATTCACTCATCCTTCTTTATTCATTCATTCATTCATTGATTCATTCATTCATTCGTGTCTTCAGTAAGTATTATGAGCTAGGAACTCTGCTAGCCAGATGCTTGGAAACCAATAAATGAATTTTGATCACTAATCTTAGATCTCATCTTTTTGTAGGGTTCACATAAACAAATGATCCCAATATGGTAAACTTAATAGTTTTATTATAAACGTTTATGCTACCAGAAACATTCATGCCAAGAAGGAGTTAATTTGCATGTAGGGAAGGGTATAAATGCGGAGAAGATGAAGGGATCTGGCAAGGCTAGAAAACAAAACATGACTTTTGAGCAGATTCTTCAAGGATTATTTACCACACAGGGAAGGGAAGGAAAGATATTTCAAGGAGGAGAATATCAATTCCTTACTCGTTGTCTCAACATCAGTTTTGTGTAGGCATTTTCCTAAAGTGCTCTGTGTATTGGTCTCACTACAAGGCTAGTAAGTATTTATCAAACACCTACTACCTGCCAGGTACTGTGCCAGGCTCAGGATATACAGCTCTCCTTCCTTACCTCACATTCCAGCTGGGGAAACATGAGATAATTGATTAAACAAGTAATTGCAGTCACTTGTGACATGTGTTCTGACAGGGGAAAGCTACACCAGAACATAGCAAGGGCACTGAATGTGGTCGAAGGACAAGGAGGAATACTGCCCAGAGGAAGTTGCCTTTAGATGGGATCTAAAAGCTCAAAAGGAGCAAGCCAGATGACAAGGAAAGGGAAGGTGGCTCTAGGGAAAAGGACCCACCTATATGAAGACTTGCAAGTAAGAGACAGTGTAGGACGCTAAAGAAATGGGAAGAAGTCCAGTATGGCCAAAGCGTGGAGGAGGGAAGGCCAGAAGGAGAGCTGAGGAACACACACCTGGGGAAAGGGGAGGAGCCAACTGCAGTGGAGTTTTTATCCCAAAATCTGTGGAGGGCCTTTGAAATGTTTTTTTAAAGGAGGGCATGATATACTGTGTGATTTCCCTGAGAGAACAAATGGAAAGACAAGAAGAGAAAGAGGACACCTTGGGGAACTCTGTATCTAAGGTATTGCTGGGTGGATGAGGATGATTGTGATGGGAGCCACTCTAGCCTCTGAAGAGGCTGGAGACCTACCAAAAGACAAAAAAATTGGGGGTGCTTGACATGTATCTATGTGTTAAAAGAATTAAAAAGTGAGAAGTTGATAGAAGACCAACATGAAAACTCTAACAGCAGACCAGCCCCAGAGAATAGTAAGTTTCAGTACCATCATAAATAACACTTAATAAGGACATAAATGATGATAGGTCTTTGACCATAATGAATAATAAAAATATCAAATTTTAGTTCCTTTCCTCATGCAATCAGTTTTCCCATAAATTGGGCAGTTTTTTATTGAATAAAAAAAAAAACTAGATAAAAAGTGACTGTTCAGTCACTGTAGAGTGAAAGAATAACAGTAACTATTATTAGTTGGGCAAATGGGCCAGAAAGAGTAGAAAAAAAGAACTTACAGTAAATTTGGCTGTTTGACTACCCAACTGAGAACCTGTCATAAGGCATCAATTTAAGGGTGCCTGCAGCAGTGTTCAGCTCCAAACAAGGTCAGTAAAAAATGTCAAGAGCACAAGCAAAGAGTTTCCACCTATTCATGCATAATGCTTATTCCAGAGCTATCTGGAGACTCTGGCACTGCTCGGGTGTTGTAGGTTTATAAGTCCTGACTAGCACTTGTGTGGCAGATGACATGTCAGTGCATACCAAGCATCAGTGTAAAATATTAGTTTTGAATTTAACCAGGCATCTCATTAAAAGGAAAAATATACTGTAAGATTTCCAGAGAACATAAGCCTCTGTTTGGTTTTTCTCATATCTCGGGGAAAACCATAAACAGAAGGATATTTGTCTATATCCATGGCTGGGGCCCCAACATAGTACCATATAATGGAGTGAGTCATTTCCCTGTAAGCAATGATGTGAAATATGCTGTAATTATGTTCTCGCTCATGTCACAAGGAGAAAACAAAACATCTGAGTAACAGTACTCTGCCTTATGAACTGTCAAACATTCATCAATGATTTCATCCCACGCTGGTAATGACCATTCACAGCTTTTACAATCACGGAACTGCCGGCTTGATTTGAGAAGAGGAAATAGTTAGCTTTATCATTACAGTCCAGGCAAAACCCAGAAGCCTGTATTTTAACTGACTTGCTAACATATTTGAAAGCAACATTTCTAAGGAGATTATTTTTTCTAAATTCAGAAATAAGGGGAGAAAAAAAGCAAGTTACATTTCAAAATATCTTAATATTTAGTATTAGGAGGTTAGAAAACTATTATCTGTTTAGCATAAGTGAACTTGACACTCTCCTAAAACTCAGATTTTCTTTGGTGAAAATGTGCCCAGAGGCTATGGCACAAAGAGCAGGATTAACAAATTGGAATGGAATAAATGGTTGTTTTAGTTTGCTTGGGCTGCCATAACTAAACACCACAAATAAGATGGGTCAAACAACAGAAATTTATCATTTTGCAGTTATGAAAGTTAATAGTCCAAAATCAGGATGTCAGTGAGATTGGTTCCTTCTGAGGGCTTCTCTCCTTGCCTACAGATGAGCATCTCTCCACATCATCTTCTCTCTATGAATGTCTCCATCCTTATTAGATTAAGGCCCACATAATGACTTATTATGACTTGATTACTTCTATAAAGACCTTATCTCCAAATAAGGTCACATATTAAGGTACCAGGGGCTAGAACTCTAACATTTCTTTTTTGGGGAGACATAATTCAATCCATAACAATAGTTAGAATAATCTTTTTGGGAGAGTAAATGAATGGCTTCAAGTCCCATCCATTTACCTGTTATCTGCTATTCACTCTCCTCAGGTTAACAAGATAAAACAGACAAATCAGAGATACATCACCATGGAGTTCAGTTGCTGAGAGGAGTGAGTTGGTAATGCCAGTCCAGTTCCTTAAGGACAAAAATCTTAACAGGTAATTTTCTTGTAGACACACCCATTATTGCCTCAGTAAAGCTGACTAGGGAAAATAATACCTACATGCTATGTCATTTATGACCATTACAACTCACCAAGTGTTTAAAGTCCAATAATGTGAAACTATTGAATTCTACATTAAAATTTCTCTATCACTTACATTCCTAGGCATTCTAAAAAAGTAGCAAAATATCTTCCTCTCTAAAACTGAACAACAGGATGATAATGCAATGCATCAGATTAAGATGAATTTGGGCTTTGCATATGAAAAAGTAAGAGACTTGGATTCATTCACCCTCTGACCTGGGCTCATAAGAATATTTATCCTGAGGAGATGCAATAACCCTACACAATGTTGCCATCATGGAGCCTGAGTGGAGCCTTTCCTGCTCTGCTGCATCTTCATGACAAACGAGGAAAATAAACTCTCTTCTGAGGAAATAATTCAATACACGTAAAAAGATGTCCATCTGAGAATTATTTCTAGTAACAACTTTAATTGCATACTCAACATCAATCAGTAGCTCAATATCAATCATTAATTATGTTATATTTATGAAAGATTTTTCAGTCATCAAAAGTAGTAAACATACTCTCTGTCAAATAAATAAATAAAATCTTTTAAAAAGGGGGAGTGGGCGGGCGCCTGGGTGGCTCAGTCGGTTAAGCCTCTGCCTTTCACTCAGGTCATGATCCCGGGGTCCTGGGATCAAGAACCCTGTCAGGTTCCCTGATCAGCGGGGAGCCTGCTTCTCCTTCTCCCTCTCGTGCTCCCCCTGCTTGTGTTCTCTCACTCTCTCTCTGTCAAATAAATAAATAAAATCTTTTTTTAAAAAGGAAGTAAACATAAAGATTATACAGTGGCCTGACCATGTGATACTACAGCAAAACACACAGGTGAAAACTCCATTCATGCTCACAGAGCCTTCAGTCACACTCAAGTGTCCCTAAGGAGACAACTGAGGACTATTAGATAGCTGAGAAAATGTTTTAACATAAAATGCATAACTCAAAACGAAGACAGGGAAAAAAACTGATTGGAGGAAAGAGGCTATGGAAGAAGTTTCAAATAAAAGCTATCATGCATAACCTTAGATATGGAAAGATAAAAACATCCACAAAATAAGAACAAATATTATTTGAGAATTTTTAAAGGAAAAAACTCAGAGTTCAAAAAATTTTGAACTTAAATCTCAAGTAGAAGAAATAACAAACTCAATAGAATAGTTGGAATAAGAAAATCTCCAAAAAAGCAAAGAAAAAAAATAGAGATGAAAAAGAAGTAGAAAATATTAAGAAAATTAGAGGATAGGTCGGGAACTTCAACATCAGATAATAAAAGTTCCAGATAGACACCCCAGAGAAAATGGAATGAGGAATATTATTAATAAAATAAATAAATCAGAAAAATATCCCAGACTTGCAAGGTAGGAGTTTCAAGAATTGAAAGAGTTCATCCAGTGCCTACTACCATAAAAAAAAGTGGACTTAACACTACAGCATATTATTATGAAATTTTGGAACACTAGAAACAAAGAGAAAGATCTACAAGTTCCAGAAAGAAAAAAAATCAAGTTATATATGCAAAGGATCAGGAATCAGAATGGTGTTCAGTTTTTCAAGAATAATGGAAGCTGAAATATAAGGAAGCAATGATTTCAACGTTCAGAAAATGGCTTACAACCTAGATTTCTGTATCAAGCTAAATTAACAAGTAGGCATGATTGTCAACCCTAAAGATTTTTTCCAATATGCAAAATATCTCTAATTTGGGTTTCCTCAGAAACAACCTCTGAGACAAGGATTTTAGTACAAATAGTTTATTTGAGAAGT
This sequence comes from Leptonychotes weddellii, assembly GCF_054177405.1. NCBI lineage: Eukaryota > Metazoa > Chordata > Mammalia > Carnivora > Phocidae > Leptonychotes > Leptonychotes weddellii. The sequence goes on along the minus strand of NC_138372.1, from coordinate 73,800,062 downwards.
GGTCCCAGGGAGCACTGGTACAAAGAAGGGAAAGAAGCAAAAAAATAATGCTTTATTGAATAGGTCATCTCTAATGGACTACTGAGACTCAATCCCTTTGAGGAACTTCAAGAGACAGGTAGAAGGGGCACCAAATTGCCTCACTGGCTGAGAGATTCTCTAGTGTATAAACCAAGAGAAACCCTCAGATGGAGAGTCAGAGGTGCTTGTAGTCATATCCAGCAACGGATACAGAATTCTGAATATCAGAGGAATCTGGGGAGGGCACCAACAACATTTGTTACAGTCAGGAAGTTACAGAAGCAGATGCTTCATCAAAATGCAGGGAACAGGGGATGCAACTCCAGAGAAAGGTGAAGGGCTCCCCCTGGAATGATGGCAAATGGAGATAAGATGAAAACTAGACCTCAGCCAGCTGAGAGTTGAGGAAGCCATTAAGCCCCAGGGAAGATGTCCCCAAGAACATGAAACTGATTCACTATCTGATGTGTATCATCAGAGGAGATTAAGACAATTGAGGGAGACATTAAAACTGAATAAGGGGTAAGTACACTGAAAACCAAGAAAATAAAAAAGCCAGATAATTATTAACCTAAGAGAAAAACAAAAAGTCGTGCAAGAACGAAAAAATAATTATAGCATACTCCATGAATGAGGTACTGTTTTTTTCTTTTGATGTTTCATCACATCCGTATATGGAGACCTACCACGTATTTTAAAGTCATATATCTTTCTCAGAATGTTTTCTAATTCATGTAACATCCATCCATGATAGATATTTCAGTTATGCCTCTCTTTTTTCTATCACAAATAATGCTATAATGAACATCCTTGAAATTTTCTGTAAGATACATCACTAAGATGAAATTTCTGGGTCAAACGGTACATACCTATAAAATTTGACTTTTTTTTTTTTTTTTGCCAAATCCGTCTCCAAAATTTTTTTCATCAGTTTATACAGCCACCATGCACAGTCCTTTTCTGTATATCTTTTACAGTGGACATTATTAATCTGCTTTTCCTGGGTTTTTTCATTTTGGCAATTAAAATTAAAAGAGTAAGGGCAGAATTTCTTCTTTTTTTTACTTAATTATACCTATGTGTTATTTTATTTTGTTTCAATGAACTATTTTTAAATTAAACCAACACAGATAAGCTAACACAACTGATTAATTGTAGCTTTATACTGTGCAGGCAAAGTCTTCAAAATAAATAGTGCTCTAAAGATATCAAACATTACAGTTATCCTTAATGCTGAGTTATTTTACTCCGTAAAAATTCACAATCTATTCTGTCATCTATAAGGTAGCTGGCAAATAACCAATATAATTATCAAGAGATTATCTTTGATATTTTAAAGGATCCATATATCTTGCACTGCTCATTAATCTGTAAGTACTTGATGTTGTAAATTCCAGATCCTTCAACCAAGAATGATGTGAATGTAAGGAGAAGGAAAATATATATTCTCATTTCTCAAATGAAATACAGGACAATTAATAAAAATTAGGGACAATATATGGGGAATCATATTAAATTATGTGGATTGATGATCATCCCTTCATCTGTTTGGTTTCTTTAGTTCTGTACTAAAGATTCTGCTATCTATAGGTATAGACCCAGCTTGTGGCATAGCATTTTACATACTATCTCTTTTTCTAATTTAAATTCAATTAATTGGGGCACCTGGGTGGCTCAGTCATTAAGTGTCTGCCTTCAGCTCAGGTCATGATCCCAGGGTTCTGGGATCGAGCCCCACATCGGGCTCCCTGCTCCACAGGAAGCCTGCTTCTCCCTCTCCCACTCCCCCTGCTTGTGTTCCCTCTCTTGCTGTGTCTCTTTCTTTCAAATAAATAAATAAAATCTTAAAAAAAAATTCAATTAATTAACATATAATATATTATTTGTTTCAGGGGTACAGGTCTGTGATTCATCATTCTTATGTAATACCCAGTGCTCATTACAACACATATCCTCCCCAATGTCCATCACCCAGTTACCCCACCCCTCCACCCCACTCCTCACCAGCAGCCCTCATTAATTTCTAAGGTGCCCCACTCAAATTTCTCTAGTATTAAAAACCTCCTTCATTACATTGAACATTTACATTGAACACTTTTCTGACAGGATTTGAAGTTAATTATTTTGTCCTAGTTTATACAAAGATAGATCCTAGTGTTTTATTGATTTCACCAATGATGGACCATCCTCTCCACAAAAACCCAAAACTTAACTAAGTAACCATAGCAAAATCTCATAATCACAAAATAAGAGTTTAAACTTTTGTCCTTTTAAATAATTATTAGCTATCAAACTAAATAATGTAAGCAAAAATAAATCACATGTATCTAGCCACTTTTTTTTTCAAATTAACTATTTCAAATTTTAAAATCTTAAAAAATCCTAACAGAGACTGTGAATTCATGAACATCCCAACTGTGACTTTAGAATAGCTGTGGTTCATGGAGCACCTGGGTGGCTCAGTCGGTTAAACATCCGACTCTTGATTTTAGCTCAGGTCATGATCTCAGGGTTATGAGATCAAGCCCCATGTTGGGCTCTACACTGGGAGTGGAGCCTGCTTAAGATCCTCTCTCTTCCTCTCCCTCTGTCCCTTCCCCTACCCCACCCGCTTGCACTCTCTTTCTCTCTCTCTCTCAAAAAATTAAAAAATTTTAAAAAAGAATAGTTGTGGTTCCAGTTATTATTTTGAAATGTGTTCTGCTGATAACCTCTTTAGCAAAAATCAAGATCTAATGTGGGCACTGTTTATACCTGGTATGTGTAGGGAATTAAGGAGCAGAGCAACTTCTGTCCCATGCAGTGAACCTTGCATAATTTCATTGTTAAAGGACTGCTGTTGAATAAGAATGCCATAGATACAGAAGACAGAGACAAGAGAAGAATGCAAACTGGAAACCTGGATACCACAAAGAATCACATAGTTCGTGAGGGCCAGAAGTGCTGTCCCGTTCTCTATGATCAGGACTTATTGGAATATTTGTTCCATCCTGGGCTCCACAGGAATATAGGGATGTTGGAGGGAGTTGGGAGGTGAGCCCTCACGATGATTAAAGGGTTGGACCAGGACAGAAATGAACAGATTGCTGAACTTGGAAAAGGAGGGAGGTCTATTTAAAAATGGCTTCCAAGTAATGGGACCGATTAATAGACAAAAATAGAAACTCGGCTGCTTTTCATTCCCACTGTGAACAGAATAAGAGAAAACAGGTTGAACTAAATATGAAGGTTAAGGCTGCCAACAGTTTAGCAAGTCAGGAGCAGCAGTGTGTATAGCAACCAGTTGTGATATTTCAATCCACACAATCTGTAAAGTAGGGCAGTGGTAGAGGTAAATGTGTCATCACCACCAGAAGCAAAAACAAATTGAGTATGTGTTGGAGGGAGGGAGACAATATTCCTAACAGCACCAAGCATAAGTCTCCAACCCAGACCATTACAACGACCTGTGTAGCAATCCTGATTAGGAATTAAAATTGCCTGGGGCTAGGCTGCCTGGGTTTGAATCCAGGCTCTTCCATACTCGCATGGTGTCCTTAGACAAGCGACTCCACCTGTCTGCTCTTCCATTTCCTTGTCCGTAAAAAGGGGGAAATCACAGTGTTTCCCTTATGGAATTGTTGAGAGGATTAATGAGCTTAATTGTGGGTATGTGTACTCATACATTTATTATTACTATTCCTCAATCAGAAGGCACGTGCATTGGAGGAATGTAATTTGAGTGAAAATTAACATATTTAGCTTCAACATCCTAATATTCAGAATTTTCTCTTGACCACACTTGCAGCAAGTACACTAAATGCAGATGTTTATGCTGATGAGGACTCTGAGATAGACACCATGAGACCCTCAGCTATGAATCAAGCACAATGTATTCACATTTATCACGTATTTAGAATTTAGTTACCTAATTCTTTCCAACTGGTGGCCTACGATTGTCTTCTACAATAATTCTTTCTTTCTATGATATTCTATTGACAAGAACATTAATTTCTGGTCATAATACATAATAGAGATCAGTGAATACATACTATGTATCACTTAATTAATTAATTAACCAATGGCTGACTACAGCTACAGAGACCTGGCCTTTGGTCAACAACCCTGCGCATTCCCCTTTGCTAGTTTGTGATTGATGGCAAAACAGTGTCCTCTGTCAGTAGAGGAAATGCCCACCCACAATTTTGACCAGGTTACTTAACCAACTGAGAAAACTGGTCAAGGAAAATAATACCCAATATAAAAGAGGGCTTCTTCTGTTGGGAGGGAAACTAAATCTTTTGATGTATCTATTTATAAGCTATGGGTTGGCACTGCTTAGGTAAAAAAAATCCTTCAGTAAGTTCCTGTGTCACCTCCTGAAGATTGTAATCTAAAATGAAATGGTAGGACAATGTTGGATAATTAAAGCTACTCTAAGACTCTTGAAGTTTACGTCATTAAGAATAGAAAAATAACATGATCCACATTCCTGTTGTCTGTCAGCGTGCTGTCAGTTGTTCAGTCCAGAGTTAAAGTACGTGTATCATGTATGATTGCACACCTACTCTGCACACAGAAACGCTCTATTTGTACCTTTACAGTAATGATTCAAAACTTTCTATGCAGATACACAAACACACAAATACACTTTTCTATTACAGTTTTTCATTCACAATTATATGAAAAAATAAGTTTAAGAAGAGTGTCTTATAGTATGATTAAGCAAAAAATGTTATATAATTAGAAGTAATTTCTTTAGACTGAAGATCTGAATGAGAGCTGAAGTATCCAGTGTCTTTAATTTTAACCAAAAACATTCCTGGGCTTCTGTTAGTTGACCAAGGTAGGGATGAGCCAGGCCAGGCACAGATGACCCCTTATGGATGAAGGGGACTGAGTATCTGAGCCCAGATCTCTTTCTGAACATCACACAGCAATAGAGCAAGCTGGATGGCGCTCCATTTCTGCACCCTAAATCATGTAACTTCTGAGAATGAGCATTTTAAATATATTTATAGAGATGAACATAACTTTGAATAATACTTTCATTCAACTCTCTCAGGTCAGTGAGACTGAGATTGATTTCTACATTTGTAAAGACTCCTTCACAGAACTTAACATACACTTTTTTTTAATATAGTAAATGATGCCATAAATCAGGTCAAGAGATAACTGATAAAAAAAATTTTTTCAAACATATATGATGGACAAAAGGTTCATATCCCTAATATACTCAGAGCATCTACATATATGTTAAGAAGATAGGTAACAATGGGAAAATGGGCGAAGTAATATTTCACATAAAATTAAACACATATTACCAATAATATGGTTATAAAAAGATACCCAATCTCACTAGTAGTTACTAGAATGGAAATTTAAATGATGAGATGCCATTTCCAAACATCAGTAAAAAAAATCTTTTTGTTATAATAACCAGTGTGAGTAGCAATACAGAAAACTCAATACTCTAAGGATTCTGGTGAGACCATGATTAACTACAACAAACTTTCTGGAAACTACTCCAGCAATGGTCACTAAAATTTTAAAAGTACAAATATCCAACCCAGCAAAGCACTTTGGGAAATCTGTGCTTATAGTGGGCATCTGTTGTCTCAAACTCCTGGTATTCACTCCCTTCTTTCAACAACTGCACCCCTGTTACCCTTTGGGCAATCACACTTCGGTCATTTTCACTCCATATGTTTTGGTAAGGCTGGCCTCACACTCCAGGACCCAGAGGAGAGCATGTGCTCTATGCTTGGCCTATAGAATACGGGCCCCTGGCCATAGAGACTGGTTCAGGGCTGAGCAACCAGGCCGATGAAAGTCCTACCCAGGATTTCTAATAAAACTACCAGGAATGAAAAGCTCTCTTAGCACCATAGAATGAGATTTAAGACTGGAACTTATGATGTCCATTTTGTCAAAATTAAAAGAGAAAAGACTGCCTGGGTGTTGAGCTTACAGAGAAGAAAGCTGAAATATGAACCAGAGGGAACAGACTCCTGAATACATTATTTCAGTCCCTGGATCTAACAGTACCTGAAGCCTATATTCCTCTGCACTTGTCTACTACCTGAGCCAAATTGAATCGATGATGCATATCCATTCTAGGGAATATTATGCAACTTTTCAAAAGCAAGGAGATAGAACTACATATATTGAAAAAAGTTGGCAAACTTTTTCTTTAAAGGGCTAAATAGTAAATATTTTTGGCTCTGCCACCTAAAGGTCTCTGCCACAGCTACTCAATTCTGCCTTCATAGTGCAAAATAATCACAGACAATACATTGAGTATGGCCAGATTTGTCCTGAGCACCATAGTTTTCCTACCCTTAACCTAGAAGAATGTCCATGATACATTACTAAAAGAAAAATGAGGGGCGACTAGATTGCTCCGTCAGTTAAGCGTCCTACTCTTGATTTCAGCTCAGGGCATGATCTCAGGGTCCTGGGATCAAACCCCGCACTGGGCTCCAGGCTCCAAGCAGAGTCTGCTTGAGGATTCTCTCTCTCCTTCTCCCATTACCCCTACCCCCACTCACACACGCACGCTCTCTCTCTCTCTCTCAAATAAATAAATAAATCTTTAAAAAAAGAAAAATGATGTCATTTTAATCAAAGAGAGTATTTAAAGAACAACCTATATATAAGCATATATTAAAAGCATGGTGAAAACAGTGGAATAATGCATATTAAGCTGTTATCACTAATCACCTTAGGTGGGGTGAAAGAGTGTGGTTCTAGAGGAAGGTTTGGGAGGGACACTTAGTTTGAATCCTTCTCTTTCTGCATCTCTATATTATTGGCCTATTACAAAGAGCACACATTACTTTTTGATTTAAAAACACATAATGACATAAAAGAAAAAGGGAGGTGCCAAACAGCTTTAGAGAAACGTGGTCCCTAAGTATTAACAATCCATTCTGCATCGTATAATTAGACTAGAATTAGGGAAACTCCTGAATATTCAGTCTGCCCACATCGTTTAGCACGCGGCAACCACAGGGATCAATTTAACAGACCCATTTTATAGATAAGGCCTAAAGAGGTATTGCACCTTGCTGAATGTCACAGAGCTCATGAGTGGTAAAGACTCGTTTGGAAATCAGGCCCTCTGCTCTCAGCCCGATTCTTTACCCAGCACATACTCCAGGGCCATAGATGCTGTTACCCTTTCTCATCTGAGATTAATGCATAGAAAATAGACGTCTCTCCAAACATAACATCATGAATATGTTTATAGCATCCAGCTCCAAGCAGCTCTGCCTTCAAAGATTTTTACACCACAGTTAGATTTTCTCTTCTGTAAACCATGAGCACTATTCTTAGGAACCCTTTCCTCCGGCAGATCCAGGCGTTCTCGCATTTGAGCCTGTCATCTCTTCAGTTGTGTATTTAGAGTTTCCGCGCTCTGCTCACTGTTTGCATATCATGACACCAGGCAGAGTTCAGCAATACAGAACGTCTTATCCATTTCCTTTTAATCCATTTTAAATTCATCCTGAGCCCATCAGAGCAGGAGATGGAATGAGAGTTTTATAATTACCTTTTGCAAACAGAACATTAAATTATTATACAGTGGAATCCTCTCGTTTCTTGGACAGAAGATGGCCCTTCCTTGCTAGCGAATGAATGTGCCTGTCTCTATAAGTACACATATGTACTTTAGAAATCAGCCCTGTTAGCTCGAAGTTATTGATCGATTTTGGTAGATTACTGCAATAGATTCTTAAAGTGCTTTAAGATTAAGAGATGTGCTTGGCTTTCTTCTGTCATGTATCTCAAAGGAAAACCATGAGACGAGACACACAATGAAAAACAGCAGGTAATACCATATGAGACTCCTTATTAAAAACATAAAGTGCCTTTCACTCCTGCTTTTATTAAGTCTACTTTTCAAGCTAAATGGGGGTGAGGTGAGGCGATTATAATACAAGTCACATCTAACTATTTCATTATCCGTGTCCTACAGCAAGATAGCCCCCAGAATACCTTTGAAAGCTCTAGAGTGATGGCAGCAGGTTGAATATAATGAACAATGTTACAAATGGGGACACGAGATGGCAGGTCTGGTGGGGACGGAATCTCCTAGAAATTGCGAGGCTGTAATTACTGAACACCAGCTCAGTCTCAGTCGACTTTGAACATGGGAAACCATCTTTGGCAGATTCCATTTTTCTCAGCTACTTAAAATGAAGCCAGTCAGAGAGCTGAAATATAGAAGGCAAAATACACAAGCAAAGTCATGGTTGGCTTTTATGACTCAAATTCTCGTCCAATTTTCAAGATCATTCCACTGTATGTTATGCACCTGAATGAAAGCTGGGTTGAGAAAGATTTTTATATTCTTCTGTCCGAGGGCTGACGTGCTATTAGTTATATTTTAAATGACTTCAGCAGTCTAATTTTTGGTGGGTAGGGGGAGAGAAGCAATGTGCAATTCCAGCTTTATGTGTCAGCACTTTTTTGCAATATTTTCTTTGAAATGATCACTAAATGAAGAATAGAGTGAAGGGTGATCACTAAATGAAGAATGGAGTGAAGGGATGTACATGAAGAGAGAGGCAAGTCATGAGGGGGGAGGGAAGAAAGTATAAACGGTGGTTCAGATGAAAAACTAGCATCGTTGGTTCCTCTCCCTTGATTCACCTTGTACACTTGACCCACAACAACAACAAAAATGAACATTGCTGACAAGGCCCACCTGAACCTGGTTTGATTCCTCATCCAAATTTTAGGGGGCAGTAGTTGTTAGTACAAATTTATTAAGGAGTTTGAATAAATTCTGTGAGCTGACCTGCTACATGGGTAAGCCAGAATCCAGCTGAGCAAATGCCTGTTTTCTTGCCTGGAACTCCCTGGATAAAATGCAATTAGGTCAACTCCGAGAGCACCGCACAGGCAGGACCAGGCCCAGCAGGGCAGACACAGGCCTGTGGTAAAGCACAAAACAGAGTCTACCCTTATCACTCACTCTTTGTTCCCTCTCTCCCTGGTAGTTCTGGGAATGTAGTTAAAGGGAACACCATGGCCATAAAGAGCAATGTCACAAAAAGTACACCCTGAGGGGGATGTGTGGAAGGGAGCCCTGTTAACAGGGAGTTAGCCCCAGGCCACGAGCCCCTCGTTGGTGCCCGGGAGCAGTGTGATGACAGTAAGCTGGAGAGACGAACCTCCATCTCCATTCATGGCCTTTGCTTTAGCATGATCTGAGAACATCGCTTCAACCCAATCTGTCCTCCCACCTTCTGCTCCCTCAGTCACTGTCCCTGCCACAGAGTCTGACGTCCGAATCATGGGCCTAGTTTACGACATCCCAGTGATGCATCCCACCTCTGTTAGTTGCAGGGTGACAGTTCTCCTGCCCTGTAGAGACACAAATAAGCAAAAGGCAAGTAAGCTTGGGCGTGCCAGTGGGGAGGAGGGGGGGAGGTTCAGCCGCTGAGGGGCAGGAGTCAGAGGTTACAGGACGGTCTACAGTCTCTCAGGGCTCCCCGGTGGGATTGAGTCCCTGCTGTCCACAGTAATGACTCTTTCTTCACTTTTCTTTCTTGCCTCATGGCATGTCCTAAGATGGCCTCCTAAATGAATTACTTGACTTGAACCATTGTCTCCAGGTCTGCATTTAGGGGAACACCATTCAAGAGACTCAGCATTGCCTAACAGGAAGTTCAGAAAAATGAACTGAACAGGTGATGGGTGAACTGAATTCTGAAAGAAAAGTAAATATTAAGTAGTAAAGGAGTAGGGGCAGGATGGGGCACAGGGATGGAGAAGAGCATCCCAGGCAGAAGAAATTGCATGTATAAAGGTCCTGTGGCAGAAAGAGAACAGTGGGAAGTCACTGAACTGTTAAGAAGTAACCAGATGGAGGAGAGAGCTGGATGGAGAAGGAACTTAATCAGATTTGTGTTTATAATATCATTCTGGCTAAGTATGAAAAATGGCTGGAAAGAGCAAGGAGGGATGCAGACAAAGCAATGGGTAAGAAGAGTCGCCTGGAAGAGATGTTAGTGGCATGATACAGGAGTGGCAATAGGAATAGAGCAAAGGGACCAGTTTTGAGATAGATTAAGGAGGTAAATCAATGGGATTTGGTGATGGGTCAGAAGTGAGGATTGGAGGAGAGACAATAAAAAAGTTTCTAGCATGCATAACTGAGTGGACGGTGGTACCATTCATTAAGACAGAGAACTAGAATGAAAAGATGCTCAACATCACTCATCATCAGGGAAATGCAAATCAACCACAAGAAACAACAAGAGCTGGTGAGGATGTGGAGAAAAAGGAATCTTTGTGCACTGTTGGTGGGAATGCAAACTGGTGGAGCTACTCCACTGTGAAAACAGTATGGCGGTTTCTCAAAGAATTAAAAATAGAATTACCATATGATCCAGTAATTCCACTACTGGGTATTTACCCAAGGAGTACAAAAACACTAATTTGAAAAGATATATGCACCCCTATGTTTGCTGCAGCATTATGTACAATCGTCAAGATATGGAACAGCCCAAGTGTCCATTTATAGATGAACGGATAGAGAAGATGTGGTGTATATGTATATAAAAGAATATTATTCGGCATAAAAAGAATGAAATCTTGCCATTTGCAACAAGATGGATGAATCTAGAGGGTATAGTATTAAGTAAATAAATCAATCAGAGTTAAAGACAAATACCATATGATTTCACTCATACGTGGAATTGAAGAAACAAACAAAACAAACAAACAAACGAAAGAAAAAGAGACAAACCCCAAAACAGACTCTTAGCTATATAGAACAAACTGATGGTTACCAGAGGGGAGGTAGGTGAGGGGATGAGTGAAATAGGTAAAGGGGACTAAGAGTACACTTATCATGATGAACACTGAGTAATGTATAGAATTGTTGAATCACCATATTATACACCTGACCCTAATATAATAACATTGTTTGTTAACTATACTGGAATTAATTAAAATTTAATTTTTTAATTAGAAAACAAAAACAAAACAAAATAAATCTCCATAAAATGAAAAAAGAGAGAGAGAGAATTAGAGAAGGTCAGGTTTGAAGAGGAAATGCATAAATTTGATGTCAATATAATGAGTTTAAGGTGCCTCTGGACATCCAACTAGAGATGAGGACTTGGCAGTGGACTAATGAATCTGGAAATCATCCAGTGCAAGTCTCCTGAATCCAAGAGTCCCTTCTACACAGTGCCTGTGGATGACTGCCCAACCTCCTCTTGCACACTCACTCCCGCAGGGCATCTCAGTTAAATGGTTCTAATAGGAGAGTTTTTTATGCTAATTCCAAACCTACAAATCCCACTCTTGCCCACATTCTTCCCTTCTCAGACACCCAGAATAAAAACAGTCCAGCTTCTCTTGCATAAGACATTCGAAGACGGCTATCATGTTTCCCCTCCTCAGGCAAAGCTTTCTTGTCTCTAAGTGTTCTCTGCTCCGTTGTGTTTATCCTACTCCATAATTTCTAGACCCTCTACCACCCTAGATGCTATTCTCTGACTGGATTCCATTTTGTTGACCTTCCACATAAATTTTGTCTCTTCCCACCCAACTTTATTCCCCTGGATGTCTGCCCCCTAAAAAGGTTCTCTGTTCATGACAGTCATGATCTGAGCACTATTCTAAATGAGCACGACAATACATGAAGGCCCTGATGTTACCTGTTTTCCAGATTAGTCAAAATATCCACATGGAGTTTGTTATAATCACCCAGGAATCCTGGGGACATGACTTCTTAAATTTGTCAAACCATTAGAATGTACCTACTAAGCTGAGTCCCTTGAATTAGCAGTTCTAATTCTTTGGGGAGCCTTGAACTCCTTTGAGAATCTGATAAAAGCTGTGCATCCACCCCAAAAATGCATCAATGCACATCCACAAATAATCCTGCGTAAGATATGGAGGATTCAGTGTTCTTCTGCAGTCCATCTCTGGACCCAGGCCTGGAGTCCACATTTCCATTTCAACTCCTAAAGCACCCTCCTCCACACCCATAAGCCAGCAGCATATTCTCTCCATTACTCTCAAGCTAAGGATCCAGGCATAAAATTAAATTCATGATGATTATACAATTGGGACTCGGAAAGACAATTTCATTAGCTCTAAGAAAAGATTCTGCCTTGTTGAGCACTGTGTGACTGAAGCCTAAATCTTCTTGGAGGAAGATACTAAGCAAAATCACCACCTTTTGTTCCTCTCTGTGCAACAAGAACCCACATACCTTAAATGGTTTGCTATATAAGGTGACCTTCCCACCGCGCCTCAAAGTGTTTGAATTTCTTTGAGAACTTTCCAAAGTTTTGGCTGGAGTATAGGAGGTTTTAATTACTGAAAATTGGGTAAACTTCCCTTCAAAAAAAAAAAAAAAGCTTTCTCTCTGGATAGGATCATTCAGCTGGAATGAAAGCTTATTAAGGATGTGGCTACAGCTCAATTTCTTTTACAGCACCAAGAAATCAGCTGATTTCAATCTCCAATGCCTAGATCAGATATTCAAATAAGTTAAGTGACAAAGGAGGTTAAAAAACATTTTGGCTCTCTGTGCGGCATGTGTGCCATGCGTGATTACATAACGTTTGAGCAACCTTCATCCCCAGTTGTTTATACACTCAGGCTGAAGGACATTGAAAAGCAGTGATCAGGGCTAATGCCTTGTCTTTCGTGTTTGTTTTTTGAAGAACATTTTACAAGTACATGTGTATGTGCATGCTCTTTACTTTTTAAAATATTTATTAAAGGCCTACTGTGTGCAATGTGAGCTATGTAAAGATGAATTGGATCTGGTCATTAATAATTTTTTATATTCTAGCAGGGGAGATAAGACTCAAATGCAGGACAGTTTTTTTTTTCTCCAAATGTAGTACAATTGTTTCGAATCAAATGTTGTAGGTATTTAGGAAAGCAGAAGGGCTTTTCAAGCAGTCGATTTTGGGGACAAAATGAAAATTTAGTAAAATACCATCTGCATATCCTAATGAAGGTAACATTCCTCAGCTAAATAACCAGAATTTTAAAATAAGTAAAATCTGGGGTGCCTGGGTGGCTCAGTCGGTTAAGTGTCTGCCTTTGGCTCAGGTCATTGTCCCAGAGTCCTGGGATCGGGCCCTGCATCAGGCTCCTTGCTCAGCGGGGAGCCTGCTTCTCCCTCTCCCTCTGCCTGCTTCCCCTGCTTGTGTTCATGCTCTCTCTCTGTCAAATAAATAAATAAAATTAAAAAAAAAAAAGAATCATCTAGAGGCAGGAGCTAAAAATATATGGGAACTAAAATCTAAAACTGCTCATGTAAGTGGAAGGTACAGTTTTTGTCAAATTCATTCCTAATGATATCCCATCGAAAGTAACAAAATTGCAGCAAACCCCACACGAACAGGTCCAGCAACAACAAAGATTTGGGTAATTGACTCCTTCTCTCTGCCTAATCCTCTTCTCAGATCTGGTAGGTGGGTTACAGTTCTTACATGGAGAGGGAAGGAATGGAGCAGGAACGTAAAAGAGAAGGGGAGTTTTCTTGAAAGTGTCAGGCAGCCTCTTCTTGGGAAGTCGGGAGGAGGTGAGTGGGTCTCTGGTTCCGGGTTCTTCTGGCTCAGTCACCACAGATGAGGCCAATGAAATGCGCACCAATTAACCAGGAGATTCCTGGAATTGCTGCTGCTGTCCTTGAACTCCCAGCCTTGGAGAGGATGCTGGATCAATGCCAATGACACGTAAGTCAGAGGGCAGCCATCGCTAGGTGGTATTACACTGCCACTGGGATGCAGACAGCCCAAAACCCCAGGAACTTCATGGCAGCCAGTCAAATGGCTTGCCCCCTTCATTTCATTAACCTCCCAATATCTTGAACCTTCATTTTATAGGATTGGATTTTTTGAACCCACTTATCAGGTTTTGGCAGAGTTTTTCTTGGTGAAATATCTTCTAAGTCATCATTTTTATCCAAAATCAAATTTATGAAAAGGTCAGTTATATAGTTTGTACGAATGATGAACAACTCAAACAGAAATTGAAATCTGAAATATTTTTGAAGGAGATTTGGAGGCAAGAAACAATATTGAATGAGAAGTGTACAAATATGAAAGTTTTCTCAGTTTATTTTTATTCAGGTTTTTAAACAGTATCTAAGCCTTTCAAAAGTCTGCCATTATAAGCTCCAAAGAATTCAGAAGCAGCCACTATCTAAAAACACAGCTTAAGAAAAAAACATTAGAATCATGGGGCAAATTTTAATTCAATAAAACCAACATCTAGATGTCCTAAAGAGATTGTACCCAGGAGACACACACACGGACCACAAGTCAAAATTCATGTGATCATGAAGTATCATTTCCTGATCTTTGAAATTTCAAAGTGTGTATTTTACCTTGGTGATATAACTAGTTAATTCAATAAATATTTAGGTAGTATCGATCAAACCATTTAAACATGGTAACCAGGCATTTTTATATAAATATTAAAAAAACTGTTCATGAAAATAAAAGAGCATCACCAGTGGCAATCCCACTTTGCCTACTGACTACATTACATTTTATATACAGACTAGTCTTTCTCACCACCCCCCCAAAAATAAAACAACAACATCACTTGGTGCTATAGGCAAAGAAACAAAGCAATATCACAGAATAGGTATGAAATGTGACTGAAGTTCTTTATAAAGTATTACCACTGGTTTATTTATTTTTTAAAAATCTGTTATCAAATAATAGGGTATGAGAGGTATAAAGAAAGGCCCTGATAGTGTAACATGAAGGATTCTGTTAATGTACTTAGCTAATGAAGATGTCAACATTTTAAGAAATAGAAACATTTATCGGAGGGGTAGACGAACCATGAGAGACGATGGACTCTGAAAAACAAACTGAGGGTTCTAGAAGGGAGGGGGATGGGGGGATGGGTTGGCCTCGTGATGGGTATTAAGGAGGGCACGTATTGAGTGGAGCTCTGGGTGTTATGTGCAAACAATGAATCATGGAACACTGTATCAAAAACTAATGATGTAATGTATGGGGATTAACAAGAATAAAAAAAAATAAAAAAAAAAGAAAGAAATAGAAACATTTTTTTATCAGAGCTTAAAATGAGCATTTTTGGCAACTGACAAACATGTCCCTGCCCACTAGTTTCCATAGCTTTTGTGACTATGTCACTCCGTCAGAAGCACTGCAAAAAGTATGTGGCCACCCTTTTTGCACCATCTGGTATCCTGCAGTTCTGAGGAAGGGGAGTTAATTGGCTATATCTGAGCAGCCACAAGATTTATAGGTTTGATTATCCAAAATAGATGCTTTTACCCTGATATACATAGAGTTCTCACTGTTGTATTAATAATAATAAAAGCATGCCAAATGAATGAAAAAGCATCATTATAAAAGGGATTTGTGTGTGCAATGAAAGGGTATGGGTGCCTCGTGGTTCCCACAATGAAGATGTAACTATTTTCATATACAAGTTATTAGCTCAAGTTGTTCTTTATTACACCATAACTTTGCTCCTATGGCAACATGGCTGCAGCAGAAAAATAATTGTGCCTGGGCGTTACATGCCAGATGTTTTTAAAGCAAAGGTGGCACTTTAATTCTAAGCTAGTTTAAATGGTAGATATAAGCAGTCCCAGCAGAAAAAAAGGTGCAAAAATGTAAGGTGTGCTTAATTAGAAGCACATATTTCTAGATATCTTTCTTCTAGATCAGAGCTGTCCAACAGAAATATATGCAAGCACATATGTGATTTTAAATTTTCTGGGAGCTACATTTTTAAAAAGTAAAAAGAAACAAGCAAGTTTAATTTTAATATATTTTAACCCAATGTATCCAAAATATCATTTCAACATGAAATTAATTTAAGAATTTATTAATGAAATACATTACATTCTTTTTTCCTACTAAGTTTTCTAAATCTGGTATTTCATACTTAGTGTACATCTCAAATTCAGACTAGATGAATTTCAAGTGCTCAATAGCTACATATAGCTAGTGGCTACCATAATCAACAGCACAGTTCTAGACTTTACCCTAGAAAAGGACAATAGTTAATCTCTGCTAGCAGTTACTAAAAATATTCAGAGAAGATGACCCATGGGAGGCTCTCCATGATTCATTAATCACTCTGAAATATCTGCATGTGTCCTCTTCACAAAGGACTGCTGAGTATTGTCATTCAATCAAGATGATCACAGTTCTAAATTCAACTCAGAAAACATATTTTTAAAAATTTCTTTAAAAATCCTGGGGTCCAATAACTAAACCTTGGTTACTATATCTGCCTATAACGAAGGAAGAAAACTCAGAAATCAGAGATGACAAGGTAATAAGTGTTCTCACCCAGCTGTGGGAGGTAGGTGCTGCATGGAATTGTAGTGTAAATTAAAGGGAATAATGTGTGAAAAGCATCAGGGCCTGCAAATATTGACCTAGCAAGGAATTACCAAAGAAAGAGAAGGCTCTGTCTCTGCCCCAAAGCTCTAAGTCTCACTGGGTCCAGGATAACAGGACAGAAGCCATGATACTGGAAGAATCCAAATGGGACCTAAGGGAGTGGCTGCCTGGGTTAAGTCACAGGACATTTCTGAATATGGATATGTGTGGTCTAGTCCACAACCAACCCCTACCTGAATCCCTAATCTGTCTGTCCTATCCCTCCCCCAAAACATTTGAAAATAGATAAAATTAAGTAAAAGTTTGTGTTTTGGTTTTAAATGAATACCAACCTTAAAAGAGCAAATCACAAAAGAGCAACTTCAGTCTAAGATGGAAAGGAGAGGAAGTCTGGAAGAGGAAAGAACAGTCCCTTTTTGGGGGGGAGGAGGGATGGGAAGTGGTACTAAGTTCACCATTGTACCTTAGAGTTGTCTCTTACTCCATGTCTAGTCAGAGCAATTAGGCAAGAAAAAGAAATAATAGGCATTCGTACTGGAAAGGAAGAAGTAAAACTCTCACTATTTGCAAATGACATGACATTATGTATAGAAGACCCTGAAGACCCCATCAGAACACTGTTAAAACTGATAAATGAACTCAGTATAGTTACAGGACACAAAATCAATACACAAAAATCTGTTGCATTTCTATACACAAATAGCAAGCTACAGAAAGAAAAATTAAGAAACCAGTCCCATTTACAATAGCAAAAAGAATAAAATACCTAGAAATAAACTTAACCAAGGAGGTGAAAGACCTGTGTATATTGGAAACCATAAAACATTAAGTGAAAGAAATCAAAGAAGACATAATGAAATGGGAAGATATTCTATACTCATGGATTGGAAGAAGTAGTATTGTTAAAATGTCCATATTACTCAAAGCAATATATAGATTAATGCAATCCCTATCAGAATTCCAATGGCATTTTTTCTCACAAAAATAGAACAATCCTAAAATTTGTATGGATCCACAAAAGATCCCAAATAGCCCAAGCAATCTTGAGAAAGAAGAACAAAGCTGGAGGCATTACACTCCCTGATTTCAAACTATATTACAAGGCTCTAGTAATCAAAACTGTATGGTACTGGCATAAAAGCAGACACATAGATCAATAGAACAGAAGAGAGAGCCCAGAAATAAACCCACACATATGTGGTCAATTAATTTATGACCAAGGAGCCAAGAATGTACAGTGGGGAAAGGACAGTCTCTTTAATAAATGGTGATGGGATAATTGGACAGCCACATGTAAAATAATGAAACTGGACCACTATCTTACACCACACACAAAAATTAACCAAAAAGCGATTAAAGACTTGAACATAAGACCTGAAAATATAAAACTCCTAGAAGAAAACATAAGCAGTGGGCTCCTTGACATAGGTTTTGGTGTGATTTTTTTATTCTGACATCAAAAGCAAAACCAACAAAAGCAAACAAGTGGGATTACATCAAATTAAAAAGCTTCTGCACAGCAAAGGAAACCATCAACAAAATGAAAAGACAACCTACTAGATGGAAGAAAATAATGCAAATCATATATCTGATAAGGGGCCAATATCTAAAATATACAAAGAACTCATACAATTTAATAGCAAAAAAACAAACAAACAAATAATTCATTAAAAAATAAAAGATCTGAATCAAAATTTTTCTGAAGAAGACATACAGATGGACAACAAATATATGAAAAGATGCTCAACAT
This sequence comes from Leptonychotes weddellii, assembly GCF_054177405.1. NCBI lineage: Eukaryota > Metazoa > Chordata > Mammalia > Carnivora > Phocidae > Leptonychotes > Leptonychotes weddellii. Next base: position 73,781,924 of record NC_138372.1, on the reverse strand, counting down.
CATTAATCACCAAGGAAATATAAATCAAAACCACAATGAAATATCCATCTCACACCTGTTAGATTAGCTAGCATGAAAAAGTCAAGAAATAACAAACAATTGCAAGAAAGTGGAGAAAAGGGAACCCTGTGCACTATGATGGAAATGTAAATTGGTGCAATCACTATGGAAAACAGTATGGAGGTTTCTCAAAAAATTAAAAATAGAAGTACCATAAGATCTAGCAATTTCACTTCCAGGTATTTATTCAAAGAAAACAAAAACACTAATTCAGAAAGACGTATGCACCCCCGTGTTCACTGCAGAATTATTTATAATAGCCAAGATATGGAAACAGCCTAAGTATCCATGGATGGATGAATGGATAAATAAATTGTGGTATATATACATTGGAATATTATTCAGCCGTAAGAAGGATGAAATCTTGCCATCTGCAACAACATTGATGGACCTCAAGGACATTATACTAAGCAAAATAAGCCCAATAAAGAAAGATAGATACCATTTCATCTCTATTATATGTGAAATCTTAAAAAAAAAAAAAATTCAAGATCACAGATAACAGAGAACAGATTGGTGGTTGCAATAGATGGGGGAATGGGGGTGGTAGAAATGTGTGAACAGATATGGCGTTTTATTTGTGTTGTTGCTGTTTAAATATTTAAAAAATATATCATTTTTTTAAAAAGAAATAGAAGATTAGGACAAGGCTCATACTTCATTCTGACATAATGGTTTTCCTCTCTGCTACCTGTCTCATAGGGTTAGCTCGCAACCAAGAGCTACTGTGGTCTCCCCATGTAACAGAGATGGAGAAAGCATTCAACCACTTCCAGCTAGAAACATGGCAAGTCAGGCACCATCAGTGTCTTAGCTCAGGCTGTTATAACAAAAATCTCATGGACTGGTTGGCTCAAAAAACAGACGTTTATTTCTCACCATGTTGGAGCCTGGAAGTCTGAGATCAAGGCACCAGTAGATTTGGTGGGTAAAAGTCTGCTTTCTGGTTGGAGACTGCCAACTTCTCACTGTGTCCTCAAATGGTAGGCAGAAAGAGGACTAGAGAACTCTCTGGGGTCTTTCATATAAGGGCACTAATCCCATTCATGAGGGCCCCATCTTTATGACCTAATCACCTCCCAAAGGCCCCATATTTTAATACCATCCCTTTGGGGGTTACGATGTCAACGTATGCATTTTGGGGAGACAAAAACATTCAGTACATAATAATCAGTAATTGTCTAGGATATAAGCTCCTTAAAGACAGAGCCTCTGTTTTTCTTGTTACCTAGTGCCTAGACTTATAGTAAATGATTAATAAATATTTATTGTGGGGTGCCTGGGTGGTTCAGTCAGTTAAGTGTCTGACTCTTGATTTTGGCTCAGGCCATGATCTGAGGGTTGTGAGATCGAGCCCTGCATCTGGCTCCATGCTGGGCATTGAGCGCGCTTAAGTTTGTCTTTCTCCCTCTCTCTCTGCCCCTCCCCACCTCTAAACAAAAAACAAACAAACAAATGAATATTTATTACAAGAAAGGGACACAGCACTGTGGGTTTAGGAAATCAAGGCTGGCTATCATTGTGATGTCCCCAGAGATAAGAAAAAGGACCACTCAAAATTTACCAAGGCCAAGCATGAAAGCAGATGGGAGAGGGGGACAGGTGGCTATTAAGAAAGAAATGGACACTAGAGGAAATTTGGGAGCTCTCATTCCCAGCTTTTAAATAAAAGTGAGATCAACTCATTTGCAGATCAATTTTTCTTCACATTTATCTCTATTGATTTGTCACTTTTGTTAAGAGTCTACCCTGAAATCTAATCACTTTACTTCTATAAAGCTAATCCTAGATTCAACCCAGAGGTCATTTTTAGTTACTCTTAATCATACTGTCTTCTGGGCGCCTGGGTGGCTCAGTTGGTTAAGCGACTGCCTTCGCCTCAGGTCATGATCCTGGAGTCCCGGGATCGAGTCCCACATCGGGCTCCCTGCTCAGCAGGGGGTCTGCTTCTCCCTCTGCCCTCTTCCCTCTCGTGCTCTCTGTCTCTCATTCTCTCTCTCTCAAATAAATAAATAAAATCTTTAAAAAAAAATCATACTGTCTTCTAATAAGCTAAGTAATTTCTCTCCATCTTTGATGTTTACATCATCCAAATATTTGTAGAGCATTATCACATCTCCCATTAGTTGTTACTGAGCTAGGCTTTAAAGATTAGACACATTTAGATCCTTTAAACCTGATAAATGCCTCAAATCAATCCTTCTATTACTCTAACCATTTCCGATGTTCTTCTTGACTTTCTTCAGGGTCTTTGTACATTTCTACACCACTGAGAAGTCTGTGGCTCAACCTGATATTCAAAAAAAAAAAAAAAAAGCCTGACCAGAGTCATATAATTACATAATTTTCTTGGATCACCTACATCAAAATGCCCCAAGAGTAATTACTTAAAATCATATTCTTGGATCATACAACCAAACCTAATGAATCAGAACCTCTAGGAGGCTGGTGCAGAAATTCAAAATGTCAAATTAAGAAAAAAAAACCCAGGTTATTCTTAGGCACACTAAAGCTTGTGGACTACCTACAAAAAGGCATTATTAAGAAATCCTCAACATAAAATTTAAATATCTTTTCTACATAGATAGACATAAAAATTTTTTTAAAAATTGTCCACTATTATTTGTGACCGTGTCACAAATAAAGGTGGTAGGGAGAAAGCAAAAAGGGTCTCAGACATGCAGGAGAGGGGACAAACGGCTTTAGGTATGTTATTTGCAGTCTTCTTCCCCATTACCCTACAAATCCCAGCTACCCTTCTGTTTATTTCAAGTTCATGGAATTGGATTCATCATACCCTTGATTTTTATGGCACACTTTCATCATTGGTCCATGCAGCTTTTGGCTATTTGTTTGCTTGCTTATTTAAAATATAATAAACACCAGTGATCCTATTGCCTAACATAGAAATTGGAACATTCACAAGAACTTACATTCTCCTGTGTGATCTTTTGTTTCCTGTCCCTTTGTCCCAGCTCTCCTTACTATAACAACTGTTAAGTGCTAATTCTGAGGCTGGCAGAGAATATGCTGGGATATTTTATAAAGTTCTTCCTTCACATTACAAAGAACCACTTTAAGAAAAAAAAAAAAACAACAACAACTACAGAAGCTATCCAATTTGGATAGAACAAAGAGGTTTTAAAGGGAGAGGAAGCCTAAAAAATAATTTAAAGTCAGATTATCAAGAATTCTGAATACTGCACTAATGAATTTGAACGGTCATTTTGATAGACAGTGTGGAGTCATTGTGTATTTTTTGTTCTTCAGGAATATTCACCAGTCAGTGGTATGTAGGCATGGAAATTGGGACAAACGATAAGCAGGAACAAAGGTAAATAAGCTGTTTAGTCAACAAGTGTGCACTAAATGTCTACTGTGCACTAGGTGAAGTGCCAGGCTCGAGAGATACAAAGATAGTGTCTGCCCTCAAAGAACTCACAGTCAGCTGGCAAGACAGACAAATAAATTTAGTGTCATAGGTGAAATGAGAGAAATCTATCCAAAGGAGAAGTAAGACCCGAAGGATAGAGTCCATCCCATTAGGGAAATGAAGTATATCAGGAAAAGCTTTCACAAAGAAGGTCATGTTAGAGCTAAGTCTTGAAAGATGACTTCGGGCACCTGGGCGGCTCAGATGGTTAAGCGTCTGCCTTCGGCTCAGGTCATGATCCCAGGGTCCTGGGATCGAGTCCCACATCGGGCTCCCTGCTCCTTGGGAGCCTGCTTCTCCCTCTGCTTCTCTCTCTCTGTCTCTCATGAATAAATAAATAAAATCTTTAAAAAAAAAAAAAAAGAAAGATGACTTCAAAAGAACTGTAAATGAAACAAAAATCTGAGTCTCAGAAATAGGACTGGAAAAAGACTAGTGCCTTTAATCCAAATTCCACCTAATATCCGCTTAGTTTCCAGAACTTGACTGTCATACATGTAAGCCTATTGAAGTCAGGAGCAATGTGATTCAGTCTCAACAGTACACACTCAGCAAAACACTGTTCAACAACAGTGATTTTGAAATCACTCAGTCTCTTTGGATTACATTTGAAGAATTACAATTCATAGTTGTGTTCCTTAAAACTTTAATTTCTTCTCCCATTTATTTTTTTTCATACCCTGGAACACTTCTCGTGCCACTCTCCTCAACACTCTCTAAAAATACCTCCTCCTCCACATCTAGTCTGAACGCTCTGGTTGTTCTACCTTTCCAACCTTTCTCATTTTGCATCATGAATCCCCATAAATCTGGCCTGGCGATAGCAGAACATGCCTCAGGAGGCAAGAAAGGCAAAGAAACTACAGGCAAAGCCAAAACCCTTTCTTTATAGATGAGGGGATGGGAAAGGCTCAGAATAGTCTTAGGTTATCTCTGTCTTCAAATAATCATAATATCCAAATACCTAGTCTTTTAGAAAAGTGAATTTATCAAAAATAGGTATAAGCTGGTCTTCTAGCCAACCTACCACCTGAGAAGTTGGAAGACTAAAAAAATAGAAGGGTGAAAAGGCGGATAAGAACCAGATTGTGGGAGGCCTTGAATACAAGCCAAGAAGTTTGAATTTTATATTCTTATCAATGGAAAGTCAGTCATCAGAGTGTTTTGAGAAGAAAACATCTTAAGAAAATAATACATCCAGTGGTTGAAGGAGAGAAAGGTGTGAGGCCACTAACAATCCATTATTATCTTCCTCAGTGTCAAGTATAACTCCACACATTTAAGGGTGAAATTATTGTTTCTTTTCCTAAGAACCTGCATTTATCACTTGCTACAAGGAAGGACTGGACTCTATTGTTTCCTTTGTTTTCCTAGCCTCCAAAGCCACTTTCTGTTCAACACTCATTTTACCTCCTCCCTGCACCTGGAATATTCTCTTTCTCCTCACCAAGTCAACCAACCAGGCTCTCTTTCATCAAACACAACCTCAAAACTCATTGTCTCTACATTCTAAGTGAGTAACTGGTTTGTACAGATGCTGATTTTTTTCTCCTGCTCTGAGTGTTTTCACAAATTTTAAGATGCCATATCTTCCTTTTCATGAAATCGCCATTGACTCAAATGCAAATTATCCTAACCTTGTTGTTGCCATGTTTTAGAACTACTACCTTGTAGTTTGGTGATTAAAAAAAAAAAACTCTTTCCCTTTTCTTTTTAAAAAACTCACTCCAAACTCAATACCAAAATATATGAGGTGTCATTTGTCAAAATACAAAGACAGAATCAATTTTTTTAAGTTTTAAGTAAAAATGGAAATATAATCTTGAATAAATTAGAATTTAATCAATGACATCAATATCTCCCTTCTGAATGGGCTGGAGATCCTCACTTCACTTCTGCACAGGCTCTAAAGATCGACCTTCGTTCTATACATGTTCTACATGTGCACCTCACTTCTGAATGTGCTTTAGATGCACACCTCACTACTACCTTTTGTTGTAGGCAGAATATAGTTGAACAATTTTTAATCTATTCTGATAGTCTGTCTTTTAACTGGTAAATTTAATCCATTTACGTTAAAGTGATTGCTGAGAAGAAAGGACTACTTCTGCTATTTTGCCATTTGTTTGCTTTATGTGTTATATCCTTTTTGTTCTTTAGTTCCTCTGACACTGCCTTCTTTTGTGGTTGATTCATTTTTTCTTCGAGTGTGCCATTTGGATTCCCTACTCATTTCCTCTCCTGTATACTTTTAAGTTATTTTTTAGTGATTATCATGGGGATTATAATTAACAGACTAAATCTATAACAACCTAGTTTAGATGGATACCAACTAAGCTTTAATAGCATACAAAAACTCTGCTCCTTTATTTCTCTCCCCTTATGCTCTTATTGTCACAAATGAAATATTTATATACTGTGTGTCCATTAACATAGATTTATAATGAACATCTTAAATCATATGGGAAAATTGAAAGTTACAAGACAAAAATATAATACTGGCTTTTATATTTACCTATATGAGTTACTTTTACCAAAGTTTTTCATTTCTTCGCATGGCTTCAACTCACTGTGTAGTTCCCTTTCATTCAGCCTGAAGGACCCTGCTTAGCATTTCTTACAGTGTATGCCATTAGCAATGAGCTCTTTCAGCTTTTGTTTATTGGGAAATGTCTTAATTTCTTTTTCAATTTTGAGGAGCAGTTTTTCCTGATATAGAATTCTTGGTTGGCTTTTTGTTGTTGTTGTTATCAGCACTTTAAACATGTCACTCACAGCCTTCTGCCCTCCATGTTCTTCTGATGTGAAGTCAGCTGTTAACTTTATTAAGTTATCATTTGTGTGTGATGAATTGCTTTTATCTTGCTGCTCTCAAGATTCTCTGTGTTTAGCTTTTGATAGTTTGGTAATAAGATGTCTTCATGTGGATTTCTTTGGAGTTCATCTTACTTGAGGTTTATTGAAATTCTTGGATGTGTAGATTCATGTCTTTCATCTAATTTGGGAAGTTTTCAGCCATTATTTCTTCAATATTACTTCTGCCCCTTTCTCTCTCTCTTCACTCTCTGCAATTCCCATAATGTTTATGTTAGTAGAGCTGATAGAGTCCCACAAATCCTTTAGGTTGTGTTCATTTTCCACCATTCTTTTTTCTCTTTCTGCCCTAAGACTCAATTTCAATTATCCTATCCTTACGTTTGTTGCTTCTTCTTTTGCCTGCTCAGATCTACTGCTGAATCTCTCTAGAAAATTTTACATTTCAGCTCTTGTACTTTTCAGCTTCAGAATTTCTATTTGGTTTCTTTTTATAATGTCTATGTCTTCATTGATATTCTTTATTTTTTCATTGTTTTGTTAGTTTCCTTTAGTTCTTTATCCATAATTTCATTTAGATGTTTAGATTTTGTCTAGTAAGTCTAATGTCTGAGCTGGCTCAGAGCTGTCTTCTGTCAATTTATTTTTTCCTGTTAATAGCTATACGGTCCTGTGTCTTTGTATGCCTTGTAATTTTTGTTGAAGATTTTGTTGACATTTTGACATTACAATGTGGTAACTATGGAAATCAGATTCACTCCCCCTTTGGGGTTTGCTGTTATTGATTGTTGAGGGTTTCAGTCATCCATTTGCTAAGTGACTTTTCCCAAACTTTTTTTTTTTTTTTTTTGCAAAGACTGTATTCTTTGTTATGTGCGATTCCCTAAAGTCTTTCATTGTCAGCAGTCAGTGATCTGACAGAGATTTCCCTAAATGCTGAAATTTAGCAATCTCTTTCTTCTTTAAGCTTTCCCCCAGTTGTTGTAAGGTTTTTTTTTTTTTTTTTTATTAGATTCTGGAGTTCTGAAAAACATAATTCTATCTGTTTTTTACCAGCTTAATGGCTGCTTCAGTGGAGGGACCAATTCTTAGAGCTTCCTACTTCACTGTTTCTGTTACATCATTCATGCATCTTACTTCTGAATGTCTTCTAGGTGCAGACCTCACTTCTGTAAATACTCTAGATGCACAACTTACTTCTGAATGTGCTCTAGATGTTTATCTCATTTCTTTCTGTATAGTACTAGATGTATACATCACTTTTGAATGTGCATCCAGATACATACTTCCATGTGCCCAATTAAATTTGAGTTTATCTCCAATTAGAAGACAAGGGACTGTAAGAGGAATGACTTTTCTTAGGTTATATATATTTATTCTATGGCAAAGAGAAATTTCTTTCATATTTACATATGTTTCTTCCTTTCTATCCTTTTCTCAGAATGGGCCTTAATAATTGCTCTTTACCAATTTTGCTTTAGACCTATAGACTAGAATTTGTAATAAAGTATGCCAAAAAGCAGTGTTGACAAAAAAGAACTGTGATTCCTTTTTGTCTCAGTTTTCCAGTAGTCCCCTATGAGGAATAATGAGTTAATGCTTGCAAGCCCCTCTGAAGTATTAGGATATTACATATTACTGAGAAGAGGCAAGAGCCGTATGTTAAAAATTAATTGGAGGAAACCACTTGCAGATTGTAATAATGAAACATCCCAAGTTCCGAGGGCACTGGGGACTTCAAGTAAACAAGCCCTCATTAATTTGGCTAATTAGTCACTTGCTGTATTTGCTAGTTTAAAAGTGGCACCCTTTTAAGTGGAAAATTGAGCTGTAAAGTGCTAAGAGCCATATGTGGGTAAAGATGGCGTCAGTATCCTACACCTAGGATTTCAAACCACATCTCCTATATTCAGAAACGCATTTAGGATATTTGGGTAGTTCAGAGTCATCCAAATAACCTGAATTGACAGAGGGAAGATGAGAAAACAGGCCCTGCTCTGCTAGATAGCAGAAAAGAGAGAAGGTTAGGGAGAAACTGATGGGAATTGCTATTATATTTTTTTTTCCAAAGGGAAGCCAAAAGGTTTTTTCAGACTCGGCTTCACATACACGGGCAGTGCCTTGTTATTGGCCAACACTGAGGCAAGAGAAAGGGGAGAGGCAAGTTTGATTCCTCTGACTGGCAAATACACAATCCCATGTACTCCAATTCCTGAGAACCTTGTCTCATAATAAAAGAGAAAATTAGATAACTCATGTAAACTGTGGCAAAGCCTGGTGAACTCTTTTGCCACAGAGAGTCTCAGTCCATTGAACTGAATGCTTGTGTCTACCAGATGCAGCATCTTACTGTCCTAGGCTGGGTTAAATTTCCATTTCACTTTCCATTTCCTTTTATAGCACCATCACTACCGTGGCTTCCTGATTAGCAGTTGGATATTCCCTGGCTCCAATAGCATTATATTTATAAGCTAGCTCCCAGGGTGAGTCAGACCTACTATGGCTAAACCATCCATCGTATGTTTAATAGTTTCAATCACTGAAAAAATTTCCTAATCTTATTTTCAAACCCTAGTGATCCATTCATTCAAATTCAATTAAAAATTTTACTGAACACATATCATGTACAAAAGCACCAACTTGTAGAGAGTACAAAAATGACTAAATTTTTCCTATCTTAAAGGTCCTAAAATTTGCCACTGCAAGCAATTATCACCTGCAGGATAAAGGGTATGCTACTCATGGTAGAATACAATGGCTGATTTCCTATCCTCTAGAAAACTGCAATAGCTTCCAAATCCAACTCACTTAGAAATCCATGATTCCAAACACATTAATTTAAATGAATTCTCATACAGCACTTGCACTTTCCACCACTATGTTCGTCCCAGAACAGTTCTCTCTGCTTGCTTTCCAAGCACAGTTCAAGTGGACCAGAGCTGCAGAGAAACTGTGGGAATAAACAGGGTTTATGTAGTCCATGCAAAGAGGAAATGTAAATATCCTTTTAGCAGGCAAAAAGCTAGAATATATTTTTGAGTGTTGCTAATGAGTGGAAGAAGCAAGCTGCTTTAATCATGCCGTGGTGCAAATTGGATATTTATGGGTTTCCTGTGGTGTTCAAGGTGTTGCTCCTTTCCAGTATTTTAGGAAGGAAAGCTTTGTGTTCTAAGAATAGCTTCATTGATAATTCTCCCCTGGGCACAAAAATATTCTAATCTGGACTAGTAAATTTTATCTGAAGAGCCTGAAACTTTCAGTGAGTGTGAAGTGTATCATTAGGCCTTTGGGTTGTTGTTTGTTTTTCACCCACTTCAAGTGCCCATAATTCAATGGTTTTTAGTATATTCACAGATAAGTGCAGCCATCACCACTGTGAGTTTTAGAACACTTGCATCACCTCAAAAAGAAATCCTGTACCCTTTAGCTATCACTCTTGTATCTTCCCATTCTCCCGTCCTCTAGGCAACTACTTATCTACTTTCAGTTTCTACAGACTTCCCTGTTCTGGAAATTTAATATGAATAGAATCATATACTCTGTGGTCTTTCATGACTGTCGTCTTTCACTTATCATATTTTCAAGGTTCATTCATGTTGTAGCATGTCAGTGCGTTGTTCTTTTTTATGGCGAAATTAAATTCCATTGTATGAATATACCACATTTTGTTTATTCATTTGTCAGTTGGATAAACTGTACATTTGAGTTGTTTCTACCTTTTGGCTATTATAAATAAAGCCACCATAATCATTTGTGTGCAAGTTTTTATGTGGACATATGCTTTCATTTCTTTTGGCTATATACCTAGGAATAAAATTGTTAAGCTATATGGTAACTCTAGGTTTCATCATTTGAAGAACTGCCAGACTGTTTATCAAAGTGGCTGTACCATTTAATGTTCCCACTTACATTCTCAGAAGTTTATGAGGATACCGATTTTTTCAACATTCTTGCAGACACTTGTTATTATCTGACTTTTTTTATTTGAGCCATCCTAATAGATATGAAGGGCTATTTCACGATTCTGATTTACATTTCTCTGATGATTAATGATGCCAACCATCTTTTCACTTGCTTATTGGTCATTTGTATATTTTTCTTGGAGAAATGCCTATAGAGATCCTTTGCCTATTTTTTAATTGGGTTATTTGTCCTTTTATCATTGAGTTGTAAGCATTCTTTATATACTCTGGATATAAGTCCCTTATTGGATATATGATTTGCCAATAGTTTTTCCCATTAGACTCTCTTTTCACTTTCTTGATGTTGTCCTTTGGATCACAAACATTTTTAATGTTGATGAAGTTTTAAAGAAACTTTGTAGCACGGTGTTTTCAACAACTCAGCAGCATGGATCAGCTTTTGACATTGCCGACCTCCCTCAGCCCCCTCTTTGACATGACCACCTCTGAATTCCTCCTGTTCATCCCCACAGCCCTTCCCTCTTCTTGCCCATTCGCCTCAAGTCACACTGTCCTTCCTTCCATCTCGTAGACACATTAAGCCTTTTCTTAGATTTGAATCTTGATATTCAGATATCAGTTCAAATATTACTTCCTCAAAGAGGCCCCCCTGACACCCATCTGAATCACATCTAGTCATTATCACATTACTTGTTTGATTTTCCTCATAACACATCTTGGTTGTTTATTTACTTGTATAAATACTAAATTATTGCACTGGAATAAAAGCTCTATTAGTGTATCCATTAGTTATCTATTTTGTTCACTGCTGTATCCCAAGTTCCTAGAATAGGAACATGCCATATAGTAGGTGCTCAATAAATATCTGTTGAATGAATGAATGAATTCTCTAGCCCAGACATTATGCTAGGGACTGGGGGCAAAAGAGTAAATAAGACAGATCCCTGAACAAGGGTAGTGTCCCATTAAAAATATCCCTTGTGGTCACTGTTCCTGGAGGAGATATGTTTGTTTGTAGGAGATTCATTTGGCAGGATGAATTCATTTTTTCGTTATTAAGTTTTTTTAAATATTTTATTTACTTATTTGAGAGAGAGAGAGAGAGAGAACACAAGGGGGGGGAGGCAGAGAGAGAGGGAGAAGCAGACTCCCCGCTGAGCAGGGAGCCTGATGTGGGACTCGATCCCAGGACCCTGGGATCATGACCCAAGCCAAAGGCAGGCGCTTAACCGACTGAGCCACCCAGGCACCCAATTTCTTCATTTTAATTCCAGTATAGTTAACATACAGTGTTATATTAGTACCAGGTGTACAATATATTGATTCAACAATTCTATACATTATTCAGTGCTCAACATGTCAGTGTACAGTTAATTTTTAACTCTTTACTTTTAAATGAACTGCCTCAAAGATATGCAATATTCAGGATTCCTTTAGTCAACTTTATTCTGTTCACAAATACACTTTTCATTGCATTTCATTCTTGCTAACTCACCTTATTGAGATTTTTTTTTACGTTTATCACTACTAGCAAAGAGAAGTGAATAGACCTGATTATACTCTCTTCCTCCACGTCTAACTGATAAATCATAATGATAATCATAATCACAATGCTTTTTAGAAAACGTCTGCTGCCCTACCCGAAGGAGGGAGGAAAAAGCTATCCCCCTCTTATGATCTAGTTGAAAGACCCACACTGGCCACTGGGAGGCTGGGTTTCAGTCCCAGCTTACCTAGAATTAGCTGTGTAACCTTAAGTGTTGTGTACTTTTTTAGGCTCCAATTTCTTCCCCAGTGATTTTCAGTTGATAAAATCTTTGCTACTCAATTTATGGAATTTGTGTGAGGATCAAATAGGGTAGATGTCAAAATACTTCTAGCTCCTCCGGGGCAGGGAATGTGCTGTAATCAACTCAGTATCTCTAGGGACACCCAGATTTAATCAGGTGCAAAACACTTCCTGAAAGAATCCATACTCTTAATGCACCTCCATACTCTTGCCTAACTGATTTCTTCTGCCTGGAATGACACTTGCCTTCCCTTTCCCCCCTAACTCCCTTCCATGTGTCAATGTTTGCATAAACACCCTTTCACTCTAAGGAATGCTGGTTTTGAATATTCTGAGCTTTAGAATCTTCAATGTAACAGTCATATAGGGATTAACAGCTTCAAGATTAAATAGGAATGACTGAAGATATACTCTGTAACAGGAACCACATACATACACGCTATAACAAACTAGAAAGGACATTCAGTGCGTTTCCAAGTTTCCAAGTCCTAAGAAACTAGTGATAATTCTTAATCAGCATGACCAAGAAATGTCTACTATGAGCTGGTCTAGAGCATTCTTTTTGCAGTCTCTGTGATACTTCTGTCTGCCCATACTGCTCATCTTCTTTGCCATCGGCATTAATATATTCACTCCTTGCTTTAGAGTTTGTTTCAGAAGCTGTTAGGTGTTGCTTATGCATGTTTTCAAAGCAAGTACAGTTGTGCAGATTGTGCACTGCAAAGAAGCACCCAGCTTGGTGGGAGTGGGGGAGTGGTAGGAGTAAGGGCTGAAATCCAGACTGTTCTGTGCTAGCCATACCAGGAAGAAGAGGTACCTTTTGTACTCTGTCCCCCTAGAAGCAGCAACATTTGGCAATTTATAGTATATAAGCTTGTAGAAGCTCTCTTTCAAAATACCAAGTGAAGAACTCAGTCTTCATCAGTTAATTTCTACAGAAGAATGCATCCCTCCAAAACTCTGGGTAAAGGGGCCAGCTCTAGGATGCTGTCTTTGCCTCTCCCTAAACTCGATGCTTCTGGTCCAGGGCCCATGGTCTCTCTCTTCTTGATCAGTGTTCACCATCCTGAAAGAGGAGGCATTTCTTTAACCTTTTGGTGAAACGTTCATTTCTTGATTGGGGTCTGAACTGAGAACTCTTCTCTCTCTGGGATAACACTTCCTCTGTTTCAGAAGTCACTCATCCCAGTGGTAGTGATGGGGGTTGATGACAGTTAAATTATGTAATGCTCAATATCCTGGGGGCTACACATGCATTACAGCTAAAACGTAGCATCTAATTAGGAGGGCCACTCGATCTGTGAATTCTACCCCTATTTTCTTTGCTCTGAAACATTTACATTTCACAATATTGGGGTGAGGAATAAAGTAACCGTATAATGTTTGACTGAATACTAAAGAGGAATGAAACCACTTGCAATATTTTTTCAACATTTCTCTAAGACCTTAATGAAATTTTAAGTTTCAAGGCGCTCCACACAATTGAAATACATAGGATCTCCTATAAGGAAATTTTCACAGAAGCCAAAAACTCCATCGTCATTAAAATTAAATATGTTGTCATTAAAAGAAGTGGGCTTCTTTTAAATGCACTGAAATGTAAAAATATTACTTCAAACTTAAGTCCAACACACCACAAAAGGAGGAGGAGATAGCTGTTGAAAGAATTAATAATGAGAAATGACAGAACTGTTTTATATCTATCGCTCTTTGTGTTTCCCCCCTCTCCTTAAAAGCAAAGATACTATAACAAAAAATTTAATAAGTAAAAAATACATTTTAAATGAAAAACCATGATTAACTTATTAAGAACCATTAAGTATATAATTACAAGGATTCTATTACATTAAGATACCAATTTCTTTAAAGCCAGAAATAATACCTACTGAAACTTTAATTATTTAAATGAGAAGAGAAAGAGGCATGTTATCTTCTCTGACAAAGATTAAAATCAATTTAATTGCTTCTCTGCTGCCTTGACATGATTCTCGCTGTGAGTCAAGCAACCAAAAAGGGAAATTAATACCGCAGCTGTTAATCAAGTGATATCCGTGCACTCCGTTTGATTACATCAGGGAGAAAACCGTTGCTACTCGGCTGACTCGGGCGTCCACGCCACTCACTCGGTGTTGTTGGTGGGAGTTGGGTGAGCTCTGAGAGGTGCTGAGTCTGGACTTAATTTTGAGAGCCTGTGAGAGCCCCGGCTGAGGCTCGGCCTCAGGAAATTGCAGGTTGCTGTGCTGGAGCCTGAGTAAAGGCGGTTCTATCAAGACAGAGGTCTGTTCCAAATTAAATTCACCCTTTGGCTCCTGATTCTACTGTCCACAGTGTGAAGTACAAAGAAACGCAAGGGCATCTCAGGGCTGGAGAAGGAGAAAGAATATGAGAAACTGGCTAAGATGGATGATTTTTTGCCTGTAGAGCATAACAATATATTTTTCAAGGTAGACAGCAGCAGTTTCCAGAGGTCAAATACCAACTGTCTCACCCGAATTAGAACACGCATTTGAAAGCCAGGTACAGTGGCAAGCGCTGTGCACTCAAGGCCCTAGATGTGCTGGTTTCAAAGCGAGGCTTTTGTTCAACACTGGCGCTGAGTGAACATCCAGCAGCATCCACACTTGGCAAACTAATGTATCTGATTGTAAGAAAATGGTATTGTGAAATATTTATGAGGCTGGAAATACAAACCAGTACCCTGCCTCATCATGTCTTATCAGCCCTTGTTAACTTCACAGATGATGAGAGGCACCAGGATAACCGAGGTTGTCAAAACGAATGGATCTCAGGCACTTTGCACCCATGGAGCTCAGTTTCATCAAAAGTCCCTTTTTTCAGGAATTTTTTTTCTATTGTTATGTTAATCCCCATACATTACATCATTAGTTTTAGATGTCGTGTTCCATGATTCATTGTTTGTGCATAACACCCAGTGCTCCATGCAGAACGTGCCCTCCTCAATACCCCTCACCAGGTTAACCCATCCTCCCACCCCCCTCCCCTCTAGAACCCTCAGTTTGTTTTTCCGAGTCCATCGTCTCTCATGGTTCGTCTACCCCTCCGATTTCCCCCCCTTCATTCTTCCCCTCCTGCTACCTTCTTCTTCTTCTTCTTCTTTTTTTTCTTAACATATATTGCATTATTTGTTTCAGAGGTACAGATCTGAGATTCAACAGTCTTGCACAATTCACAGCGCTTACCAGAGCACATACCCTCCCCAGTGTCTATCACCCAGTCACCCCATCCCTCCCACCCCACCCCCCACTCCAGCAACCCTCAGTTTGTTTCCTGTTTGCCTTCACTTTTCAGAGACGGAGGTGGATAATAACAAATCTTGAGTAAATACATTCCTGAGGAAAAGATTCTTCTGAGAACCTTACCTTTTTCCTGGATAGGAGAAAAAAAACCCAGTTAGGGAGTGAGAAATTCAGTTCAGAGGAAAAAGTTTTGTGTTTGGGCTTTTGAACATCCCTGCCAGTGACATGAAAGGATCATGAGGAAAGTGCCCAGTTGGAGGAGAAGCCTGCGTTTAGCAGGATATGCAGACAGGCAAAACAACACCAAAAAACAAAAAAAACACATACTGCTCCTCCCTGACCAAAGGGTACTCCACATTTTTTACATTTCAGAAAATTCATCACTGGCTCAGGTTAGCCCATGGGATGAGTTAAGATGCCCATCAGCTCTTATTTTATCTGAGCTCAGTTCACCTGTCCCCAGGATCTTGCAGAAGACTCTGCTTGGCTCTTTTTCATCAAATACAACTCATCCTACTATATTGGATCACCTTGCTGTTAGCCTGGCACTGTCCCTCCCCATTTCAATTTGACCAAATTGAAACAGATGCCCAGAGGCCACGGAGATCAAGACTGGTATAACAAAATTTGGAGCCAGTTTCCGAGCTTAAATCAATATTTAACGGTAAGCCTGCTTTTATTTATTTATTTTTTGGCAGGCTTTTACTGGCAAATATCACTTTAAACTGAAAGCCAGAAGCCTTAATTATAAAGGACGCCGTTCAGGCTATATTTTGAAAAACAATAACTCATTTGACAAGCCAACCTGGTCGTTTAAGGGATTGCGCTCCCCCAGAATCAGGCAAGGAGAGGAGTGTTATTGCTTTCTGTACCCTTCAAGGATGTATTTAATTACCTCATCTTCAAGCACGCGGAGACCATTCAAATAGGGGAGAGGAAGACAGGGGGAGTGAGAGCCAGTCGCCTTCTCAGTCAAGCCCAGCAGAAGCCCCGGGCCCACCAGCAACATCACAGGCACACCACTCGGAGCCGGTGCCCGAACGGGGTCCATGGAAACGAGCGCAGTGGAAAACACCCGCCAAGGCAAGGGAGGATCACCCACGGGACTTACGCACCCGGACCTCTGGCTAGAACGGAAGACCCGCACGCACACTATTCCACGGTGATCTTTGTTTCACCTCTCTGCTCCCCAACATGTGTGGCAAACCTTCTCTTGATGAGTCCACAACACAACTGGGAAAGAAGTGACATTAGGTCCGAGACATAAGCCCCATTGGGCTTGCTGGGCTCAGCCAGCCTGGACTAGAGATTTTGTTGCTTTAGTATAATTTTCGGAATGAGTTGGAGATACCAAAATTCCGTTTTTATCTCGCCTACTTTGAACAGTGATAGCAAAACAGAAACAGGTGATCCACCTAAGTTATTATTAAAGAGAAAAAAAAGAAAACCAATGCACACACGGGTATACAAATGAATCCACACCCAACTTATCGAGCATAATACAGCTCACCAAGAAACAGAAGGGACTCAGAGCAATCACGTAAGGAGGAAAAAACCAGTCCCCACATGGGCATCAAGCCTGTTTCTCCCGTGTCTGCCAGAACAGAGTCAGGAATGGTAGTCTTTCTCTATGTTGTTATGTTGTTTTACAAATGCAGACCAGCCTCCAGCTACCGTTCTCTTTCCTCTAGAAAGTAAAAATTCCAGGAAGCTTCTCTCCCTTGAAATGCCACCCCCAACTTCCACACCCCCATCTCCCCACCCAGGCCTTCCAGAGACTTGACACTTGCCTTTTGCTTCTCCTCCAGCTCTGGGCAAAATGACTTCCACAGGATCTCTTCCAGACACTCCTATAGGTTCTCACACCCACCTCTGTGAGCAAACCAAGGAGGGGGGGAGCCCCATCTACATGGACACAAACACAGTTGTAGGGCTTTAATTTCATTTCATCGACTTCTCTTTGCAGCTCGTCTGTCTCTCCCACGTCTGCCGCCCGCAGCAGGAGATTAAAAGAACAGAGGAGGTAGAAGCTCTTGTGAGAACCACGGGAATTTTGGCAGAACCTTTATAGGAACCATATGGCAGCAACTTTGCAATACAGGAAACACTTCTAAGGGAGAAGATATTATTATTCCCAAGAAATTTTTCTCACCCGCACAAGGGAATTGGGCACTCCTGCCACAGGATGGGAGTAATATTTTCTGGAAAGACTGTATGGATACAGGTTGTATCTAACCTTAATGTAGCTAGTCATAACAGGTCATCATTATAACCCGCAATATATTTTACTAATCCAAAAAAAGAAAAGACAATACGTGGTATTTCTGATATTTCCTAGTTACTACAACCTGCTTATTGCACATTTACTCATCTGTGTAATGAAGGGACTGAACGAGATGAATGGTTTTTTAATTTTTTTATCTTTGTCATAACTCCTTTTTTCAATCAAAATCTTATTCAGAAGAACTTCAGTACATAAAACGAGATAGCGACAGAGCACATCTGGATGAAACAAGGGTCAAAGGTCTGGGTCTGTGTTCTCAGCTTCCTACTGACTTTTTTCTTCTTTTTCTTTTTCTTTCTTTTATTTTTTTCAAGAGTCTTCCCCCAGATTATTATTGTTTGTTCATTTTAAACAAGTAGAACAATGAGAGACACCCATCACCTCCAGTTCTACCAGATCCAAACACGCTTTACTTTCTGGGTAAAGAAAGACAAGCTATGAGTTACATTGCCTCAGTGGGTCTGTGACTCTGCAACCAGCTCCACAGTCCATGTGGACCATAGACTTCTCCCATAATTATTTCGGGGGGCAGAACTCAGCTAACAACCAGGAGCAGCACTCCCAGAGGAGGTCCCAGGATGCTGCCTCCAGCCCACGCAGCCATTGAGTGTGTCATGAATTAGACATAGCCATGGAGGGAAAAGAAAGAAGTGGCTGAAGAAGGGCATCACCACCCCCAAACCACCTCCGATTTAGAGCTTCAAGAATGCTCTTGTGAGAATGCATCAGAAATCTCATACTGCAGGGATGCCTGTATATGGTTTGAATTTTTAAAATACATTTGAACTTAAGTTCACTCTTGACGTAATAGGTATGCCTTATTTCCTAGGGTATCTTGATTTCCTCCCCCCTCAACTGTTTAGTCCTAAACGAAAGAACTCTGCAGATACTTTAAAGGAAATGCTCCTGAACCAAGGGAACCCAGATGGAAGCATGATGGCAGTGGCCTATTGAGAAAGAATATAAAAACACCCTTTAAATGTGGTCACTATAGATACATATGTGCTTATTATTGTTCCTTGAGAACATGTTCTAGAACAAGCAGTAATATAATTCACTTTCCCTGGGCAAAAATTAGGATGCTTTCAAGAAATAAGCATTCCAAATATAGTAGGAGAGTTGCAGAAGTAGTTCATTTCATAGGAAACATGTAAGACCAGTTCCAATCCTCCATGACCAATGTTTGAGTTTTGGAATAGTGTTAGTTTGCCTTAGAAGTTAGTTTTAGAAGCCATCACTTTTTCCTGGATGAAAAACCTTGAGTATTTTACTCAACTTTTCAGAATCCCTCACCTGAAAATGTGATGATGATGATGATGATGATGCCTACATCCAGTCTAAATCTACTTCACAAGAGTAGAAAGGAGCTGGAACTTGAGTACTAGCCAAGGAGCCTAGTTCTACCACCTAGGTTCTGGGACTGGTAGGGTCAGCCTCAGACCAAGACATACTGGATACCTAGCAAGCTAGGTATTGTTATTTTTTTTTTAATATCTTTCAACATTATCTACAGGAGATGTTGGGGGCTAAGATGAGAAAGAACAACTTCTATCTATCAAATTCTATCTTGCCCACTATTACTACTCAAGAATTTACCTTGGGTGTCTTATCACCTTCCCTCCAAAGCAGCTTCTCTGTGTTTTTCTTACAATATATACAGTACTGTCCCTGAGAGGAGTTCCAGAAATATCATTTTTCTCCATCTTTTCAAATTTCCAGGGATAGTTCAGACCCCAAGGATATTCTAGTGCTCTAAATTATTGACAATGTAGGAAATGACCCAGGTGACCTCCCAATTTAAGCTGAGTCTGGGTAGGGCCTCCTCCCTGACAACTTCCCAGCTGAGCTGACCTTCCAATTTAATTTGATTCTGGGTGGGCTGTCCTAGCAGATCCATCAAATAACATCAGAGTGAGTGGCAACCAAAGTCTTTGGTGTTGGGGGTCCAGCTGAGACAAACAATAGCAGTTAATAAATCAAAAAGACGAAAGCAGGATTGAAAGTGAAAAAGGATATTCTCTGGAGCTGAGACTGAGCGACTAGAACCAAGCAGAAACAGGTCAGGCAGGAAGGAGGTGTGTCCTGCTACCTGGGTCTTGGGCAACAATGATAGATGATTGTGCTTTGTCCTGATACTTATCAGGGACTCCAAGGTGTATCACTGTGCTAGGGTGACTTAAAGGTCGAGGAAGACAGGCTCTAGAGCCGTCATGAGAACTAAGTATGATAATGCATGTAATGGCTCTTGCTATTAGTGAGCCGCTGTTCCGTAATTAATAAGCAAATGTTGTGATTACTACCTCTATTGCCTTAATTACTGATGTCTCCCAACTACAATTTCCTTGGCATTCTTAGTCCTTGCAGAGAACGTAATTAATGCTAGAGAAAGACATTAATAAAGATCATGAGTTTGGGATTCAGAGAGAGCTGAATTCAAATTCCAACCCCATCACGCATCAGCTGTATGAGCTTAATCAATTCACGTAACCTGGAGCCTCAAGTTTCTATTTTTCAAAATGGGGATGATACTGATGGCTTGAAGGGATGCTGTGGGACTGAAGGCAGCATTCATAAAGGGTCTGGCCCACAGTGGTAGTCAGTAAATGATATGCATTAGTGTTATTATTTTCATTTAAGTTGAACCATCGCTGTAGGAATCTTGGAAGGAGAGGAATGATTTTTTTCCACTTACAAAAAAAGGACAATTCCTCAGGGCACTCCAACCAGAGGAGGAAGCCCTCAATGTAAAACCATTAACATATGCATTCTTAAACTATTCAGACGATAGCAAGAAAACTCCAGGGTTGGCACAAAGTAGCTCCAGTTTACTCTTGTGGTGTCCTTTCTTAGCGGATGGAGGGAGGTGGGAAGGCTTAAATGTCCTAAGAGTTTGATTAACAGGTTTTTTTTTAGAAGAAAAACTTTTTTCTTGACTTGTGATTTGGGGATTTTAAAGTTCTAAATTGACTATCGATGTCTTCAAAGATTAGAGAAGAATATTTGAACTTCCCAGATTGCGTGAAAAACTGTGGGAGTATTTCACATGTCTGTAGAATGGTTTAAAAAAAAAAAAAAAAAAAAACCTCAGCAAAAATGTGCTCCCCACAGACTGACAGAAACGTGCTGAAACGTTGGGTTGAAATCAACACACCCGCCACAGTCCAGAGACACAGCCAGCTTCCAGGAGAAACGCTGGGAGAGCAGGTTCTGAGTGAGTCGCTTTTCTTGTGAGTGGAACCAGTGTGCTCCTTGGAGAGGCTGAAGAATACGTGAGCCAAAGCCTTGGAAAATTGACACACAAGCCAGCAATTCAACAGGTCTTGGCTGCACACAGACCCAGCCTCCACGAAGGAGGCGAGCACCAAGGGTTGGCACGGAGAGCACAGCACAGATGTTGCTTGGCGTGGTTTCCTGTTGCGCCCACCTGCCCCAATCCGCCTGCACTCTCCTCCGCCCCAGGTCCGTGCCAGCCGCCTTCCCATTCTCTCTCTACTCACTCGCCATGTCTCCACTGGGTGTCTGCGTGGGCCCCACGGATGCCTCCCTCCCCTCCAACTCCTCTCTCAGAAAGAATCTTTGAAAAAAATCTATGTATGGTTTCCCTGCCCCATGCAGCCCTGTGTGCTTCATGTGCGATAACTTCAAGAATATGATTCTCCAAGATTTCACTTCTCTGGAAAAAGAGAGCATATTGCGCTAAAGAAGGTAACTGAGGTCTCATCGGGGCTCCTCATCATGCTCCCTAGCACATGGGAAACGGAGTTCACCATTCGATCTTCTACTCGCAGCAGAGAACAGATGTCTCCCCAGCCCCCCTCGCTAAAAACCTAGAGCGCCGTATCCCAGGAACAGATTAAAGGAGTAGCTGGAAGCATACCTGAGCTGAGGATTTCCAGATGTTCAATAAAACCTGCAAACAGCCCACCAAAATCCCTGCACAGAGCTGGAAAGGGCACGCGTCCAGCTCGGTTGGAAATGGGTCCACAGTGAGGGAAGGAAACGAGAATCATAGCTGTTCCAGATATGCGTGTCACAAAGGATGCTGAGGCGCTCAAGCGCATCCTTCAAGAATAGCAACTTTCCAATCCATCACAGTCTGTTTCTGAACTTCAGAATTCTCACTGCGCCATTAAAAATGTTCAGTTTTGTCAGAGGGTATAACAGATCTCTTACTGCCAAGGAGCGGGAAGAGGCACAAGCCGGGGTGAGCTTGGTGTGAGGCAGAGAACACAAATACCGTGAGAAGTCGCCGGGGAGCCGATCGCAGGGCTCGGCACCAAACAGGCATCCCCGTCTTATTATCCTTCTCCTGATTGCCCTATTTGGACACATTTGTAAAAAGCATCACTTGCTCCCGCGCCTTTATTCCCCAAATACAGCAGATGGCTTCAGTGCAGTGTTTCAAATCAGATGTTAGGCAGAGACCAAGCCGGAGCCCAGAGCATCTGGGTTTTCAAGAACGCAGAGCGCAGAGCATGTGAGAGGACCCAGAGAGCACAGAGGAGAGAGATTGCTCAGGGTATTTACCAGGCCATTTTAGCCAGCGGGAGAATAAGCCCCGAGCCGTGGGATTCTTCTTTCTTTAACTTTAGTGGGAAGGAAAGGTGTGGGCTCACAGAGCACAGTAAGTGGATTATTTCAGGAGGGAGAAATTTTAGGTAAATTCCTTTCTTCAACACACACACACACACACACACACACAGAGAAAATGCTCTCAAAATCTTCCTATCTGAATTATTTTAAAGAGGGTATTAAAAAGAGACATAAGTGAGGATCAAATGAAAAAAAAAAAAGGAATAATTCAGCACAATGCAATGTTCACGTGTTTCAAAAACCTAAATGGGTTGGGTTCAAAAGGACACGCTACTGTTTCTGAAAATTATACTTTGTCTTTTTAAAAGATTGTCAGGTACAGAGTTAGTGAAGTTGTGAGGCAAAGACACATGGCGTAGAAATTACTTGTTTCTGTCGGTATCTGAAGAAAGAGTGAGGAATCGGAGTGATTTCGTAGTGTCCAGTCGGATATTCGTCAGCCTTGTCACACTGCCAACCTGTTAGTCACAATGCCGCTCTGTGAGATCTTAGGCGAGCTACCGCATCTCTTCGGTGGCCCCAGTTTGCTGACTTGTAAAATGAGAGGGGAGGCCCCAACTTGCGCTGATATTCTATGAATACATGAAATTCCACCTACTTAACTAACACATGTACTTAGTACAATATCTTGCACATAAGTGCTGAGGAAGTGATGGTTCTCATTATGGATAACAATATAAACTTCCCATGTCTGTTGCTATTGTTGTATCAATGTTCTTTAAACACCAGCTGCCTTAACTTAGAAAAGCAAAGACTGGGCAGCTCAGACCTAGACCGTGACCTGGTTAGGCTGGTGGGAAAATGGGGAAAGCGGGTACTCACATCCGTACCTTACTTCTAGGAAGTAGAGTGAGCGACCCATTATCACATCCTCTTCTGGCAGCATTTTCTGATCTCACCAAAGATTTCTCTTAGGGATTGTTTAGGATAGGAATATGGGCCCCAAGCCTTTTCTTCTTCCCATTTCTGAACTTTTTCTAATCTACCTAAAGATATGCTCTTCTTGGTCCTTAAAGCTATTTTAAAATAATATACATTTGTATGTTCCCCATTTGGAAAAGTAATGGCTAGTTGAAAAGGTCTAAGAATAAACCAATGAAATTGTAACATAAAGCTCGAGCGCATAGGGTTCCACTCTCAGCAACTCTTTCTATGTTTCCCTTAGTGAATGGTATCCATTTCGCTGAGTGTCCATGCAAGCCAGGAAAATGAGAACTGTCCTGTAGACTTTTTTTTTGCCACTTTCACTTTCTCCTTCTCCCTATTCTTCCTCATACCTTAACCAATAGTTAGTTATATAATGCCTTGTCCATCATATATATTTGATGAATATTTGTTGAAACAACACCACTAATACCTAAAAGTTAAAAAGGCCTCTGTGTGTCAGACAGTCTTCTAAACGTCTTACAGGTATTCACTCATGTAATTTTCACAATTCCATCATCCCCATATAATAGATGGGGAAACTGAGTCACAGATGGCTTAAGTGTCTTGCTCAGAGTCCACGTGCTCAGCCACTGTTCTTTACTGTCTCTTTCCATCTTGACACATTTAGGTTTAATCCTGCCACCAGAGTCAAGTTGAGTAAAACAGTATATTGCTGTGCTTAGCTACTGTTTTTCTCTAGTTTGTCCTACAGATATTATTGTTTAAGTTTGTCTCACCTTCCCAACTGAGTAGGTGCAGCCTGGAGCTCTAGAGGGGCACAGATGTCAGTGCAGAGAAACAGGGTGGCTCCATCACCCCTCCCTGGCAGCCTCACAGCAGCCCAGTTTCTCATGTGCACACAAGTCAGCAGGATGGGAAGCAGCAGGAGAGAAGCATCAAAGGCAAACTGGGAGCAGCCTAAGAAAGGAAGGGAATACAGACTTGATTCAGTAACCGATTATGAAGAATTGGAAGTCCACAGCAGGGTGTGAGGTGACCCAAGCTATGTGTTAGGAAGGTCAATTTGATAGCAGTGCAAGGGACAGAGTGGCATGGGGACAGGCTGGAAGCAGGGATATCAACTTGTCAGCTCATCCCTGAGCCACCTCTGCTGAGCCATCATGAGGGCTTCAAGCTGTGTGGTACAAATGGGAATGTACAGATCAAGCTGAGAGATACCTTGGAGGTAAAATTGGCCTCTGTGCCTCATTAGACAGAGG
Organism: Leptonychotes weddellii; assembly: GCF_054177405.1. Classification (NCBI taxonomy): domain Eukaryota; kingdom Metazoa; phylum Chordata; class Mammalia; order Carnivora; family Phocidae; genus Leptonychotes; species Leptonychotes weddellii. The sequence continues at coordinate 73,757,624 of NC_138372.1, read as the reverse complement.
GGGCAAGGGAGAGGACACAAACATATTTTCAGAGAACAGGAGAAAGGTAGTATCAGTGGGTTGCAGTGGTGAACAAGATAGCCATGGGCCTTGCCTTCCTGCAGCTTGTAGTCCAGTGGAGACACACACTGGCTAAATAAGGTAAAAAATTATGTCAGGGGCACCTGGGTGGCTCAGTCGGTTAAGCATCTACCTTCAGCTCAGGTCATGATCCCAGGGTCCTGGGATTGAGCCCCGCATCTGGCTCCCTGCTCCACGGGAAGCCTGCTTCTGCCTCTCCCACTCCCCCGTTTGTGTTCCTGCACTCGCTGTCTCTCTGTCAAATAAATAAATAAAATCTTTAAAAAAAATAAAAATAAATAATTATGTCAAGTTCTAGAAGAAATATCAATAGATAGAATATGAGGTGGCAAGGAAGAAAAGAGGTCTACTTAGTGGTAGGAAAATAAGCAGTGAAGTCTTGTGTCATAGAATCCAAGGAAGTGGCAAATCTCAGCACGAAAGAGATGGTAACCAGTATCAGACATTAGAAGGTTATATGAGTTAGCACTAGATGGCCATTAATGGCTTTGGAAAGCAGAATCTGTAGAGTGGATGGGATAGAAAATTGTGCTCAGTCAGTTCGAGAGTGCCCGAGGCATGAGAAAGTAAGGAAAATCAACCCATACCATGCTTTGTGGAAGTCTGGCAGAGAAGGAAAGAAATGGGGGTAGCTGGAAAAGGAAGCAGGTTTGAGAGATTTTCCTAAGATGAGGGCAAGTTTAAGTGCTTCATGGCTTAAATTCAGAAGAGGAAAGGGCACAGAGGAAAGAGAAGAGAGGATTAAGAGGAGAGTTGCACACATGAGCCTTGAAGAGAAAAGTTAGAATGCTTTGCCCAGCAGACAGTGCATTGTCAGGGGGCTAGAAAGGTATAAGAACTAGGTGCTTTTATCTAAATATTGAATGAGGTCAGGAAGCAGCCCTAGGAAACGTTTGCCCCTCCAGGTGGGCTGCATCTGAGAGACATCACCACTGTCTTATGAAGAGAGAGCTGCATACCAGGAGAGAATCCTGAAATAGTCTGTTATTACAAATTCAATACACAAACAGCATTTGCAAAGTCACACCAGCATGTATCTCAAGAAATCAATAAGAACTATTAAGTGGCTCTGATTTTCCTTTTACCATCAGAAACAGGAAAAATCTAGTAAGCTGTTTGGATAGACATTACTTAAATCAATTACCTGCAAATAATTAAATTTATTTTCAAGTACAACAAAATAGGAAAATCATTTCAATTGCCTCTTTTAGATGGATGTATTTCCACAGTGGGCAATGCATAAGCAGGAAGGAAAGAAAAAAGAAGGCGATAACATTTACTGAGCACCTACTAGGTGCCAAGTGTCCTGGATTAGATACAAGATGTCTGTCCTCACTTAATCCTAATACCCTATAAGGTAGACATTGTCACCTTCTTATAGAAGAAACTGAGGCTCAAACATAGTTAAAGAGCTGTTCTCCTGAACGATCATCTTTTAATTTAACTACCCTAGGTTGTTGATGTCTAGAAACTGGCTTGGTACCAACCTCTAGACCACTGTGTTTGGTGTCCTGCCAGCATGGTAGCCCCGGGGCACTCAACGATCCCATCCTTAAGATTTATCATCAAAAGGACCTTAGGAACTCATCATTTCACCCATGACCATTTGTAGTGTACATGGTCTCAGACATCTTTCTTGCCCACAGTCTTCTCTCTGGCAATTGCCTTGCTGAAGGGGCAGGCCCAGGTAGTTTTACTCAACACCTCTGCCCTTTGATCACAGCTCAGGGGATATCCCAGGATGGAACATTTCATCCAAGGCCACATGCTGGCCAGTTATTTTCTAACAAGAATCCAACTAAGACTCTGAAAATGCATCAAGTTGTGATGGGCTCTGGAACTAAGAACCATGTAGGCATGAGGTTGGAGTTCGTGCCAAACCAAAGCCATGAGTAAGTTCTACTATGGGCCATGAGAGCAGCAAGTATGAATAGAGAGAAGGTGATCTGAGGAGAAGAGAATGGGAAAGAAACATAGAGAATGGGGGTGAGAAAGCATATAGACCTGGGGAAAGAGAGATGATCTCCATTCCTGACTCCTGTCTATTTGAGGCTTGCCTATACTTAATCTTGGGCCCTTTTTGCCCATGACATTGTCTAATGTAGCTTTATGATAAACCCTACTTTTTAAATTTGTAAGTAAAATTATTAACCAAAAAAATTGCTCATTTAACATAAAATATTGCATTAACAGTATAGTAACATTAGCTAACATTTAAGGCTACACATCCAAAGTGCCGTCCATTAATTCATTTGATCCACATAGCAAAGTGTTAATTCTATTCTCATCTTACAGGTAAAGAAATAGTAATGCAGAAGAGTGAACTCCATTGCAAACTCATTGCCTAGCACAAGTGGGAGCCTACTTCTACCCCCAAATAAACTCTACTCTGCCTGTGTTTCAACTCAAAGTTAATTCAGGTCTTAAATCCAAGAGGGTTTTCTAGCTAGCTTAATTGGTGGAATGGGAGTAATTCATTTCTTTTTCAACTGCACAAACAAGTTGAAAATAGCTACAGAAAACAAAATTTATTCCTGAACCAAAAATTAAAACTTAATAATGCACAAGCAAATTGCATTGAGCTTCTATCACATTTTGCCCTTGCTGAACATTTTTGGCTTCAACAGCTGCTCCATGAAATGTAACCGTCACTACAATGAATAAATAAGCAACTATTGCTGAGATACAGCTGCCCCTTCTAACAACGTTAGGGTAAAGCCTTTAGTGGCACCACAGGCCGGAAGAGGGCCGCATTCTCGCTGAATATGGATGGGATTTCATGGGGTCTACAGCAATCCCCTGAGATTACAGTGTATATAGAAGCGCAAATGAGCTTCAGAGTGGACATGTACTATTTGGCCTGCCCGGCAGATTTTCCTTCTTCTCGGGATTTTTCCAAACCTAACTCCATTTTAACTACATGATTCTTATGGGAGAGCTACCATTTTTCTCCATGAGCCTGCCTATCTGGCCACAGCCAATTGGTCCAAGCCAGGCCAACCAGAGCCTTCCCTTGGGATTTTGCACACTGAAACGAAGAAAGAGAACCAGTGTCTAGGAATGGAAGATTGAAAACATAAAACTCAGGAGCTATCAGCAGGCCGTGTTTTCTACCCCACAGAAGGCAGCCTGCTGAGAGAGAATGAAGCCAACATTCAGAGACAAAAGAAGAATGCTGAAAGCACTTGAATCCCTGGTTCTAGTAGTTTCTGGGTCTAGCTGTATCACTGTTTCATTGCTCAATCCCTTCTTGGATTATAGAGGCCAGTAAATTCCCCTTTTATCTAAATTGGCTTGATGTAAGTTTCTGTTGTTTGTGTAAGAGTCCTAATACAATCTTATCATTTGTTCTCAATTCTTTGGCCATTTGTAAGGGAGGACACACTCTCTTTTGCACAAAAACTTGAGTAGCCTCAGTATGTTCCTTTCCTTCCCATTGTCCTTCCTCTGACCAATATTCCCCTGCTACCAAGATTAGCTTCCCAATTCCATGATTTTTACAAGTGTCTTAGAATCAGAGCCACCACACTGCAGAAGCTCAGGAGTGCCATTTGCAAATGTGAATCACATCCTCTGGAGTTGCACAATACATAGTCATATTCAGCAGCCCTGCTGATACCCAGTATGGATTTAATGCTGAAGAGAGCATGACTGGCTTGTTTACTTAGCAACGTTAGCATACAGTTTATGGAGGGCAAAGTGGCGAACGTGGTCTCCAAACAAACCAATGTGGTGTAAAAGAACAAAAAGTTATAGGGGTGCCTGGGTGGCTCAGTGGGTTAAGCAGCTGCCTTTGGCTCAGGTCATGATCTCAGGGTCCTGGGATCGAGCCCCGCGTTGGGCTCCCTGCTCATCATGGAGTCTGTTTCAGGTTCTCTCTCTCCCTCTACTCTTACCCCTGCTCATGCTCTCTCTCTCTCTCTTTCTCTAAAATAAATAAATCTTTAAAATATATATGTAGATTTACTAACCCAGTAGGATGGGCCAGCCATCTCATTATGGGCCAGTCATCACATTAGCAAAACAGTGCTGGCAAGGCCTGTGGGAGGATGAGGAGCGTTGAAGGTTGGCAAAAGCCATGAGCAGAGAAAGTTTCATGGGTCATTCAGTTTCTTATCCTCATGGTCAGTAGTAGAGGTGAAAAGAGAATCTTAGTCTTCATTCAGTGATTCTGCTTATTGGGAGTAGTCTATATAACATTCTAGTCATATCCCAATGCCAGGGGCCCCTCTAATCACACTGCATGTACCACACCAGCTCAGTCTATCCAGATGGAAGAGAAATGGGCACCAGAACTTCCACCATCACCGATATCCTATGAAGGAGTCTTTTGTGTTTTGCAAACCTCGGATTACACTTCAGTAAAAGGGCACTGCTGAAGTCCATCATGCCACGAGTCATGGCTGGCCCTTCCCAGGAAGGGCTTGGAAGAGGCTTTTACTCCAGCCCTTGCCTTTGTCAGAACTTGCTCAAGAATCAGGGTAGACTAAGCAATGTGGACACGACGAATAGGTTAAACTTCATGAAGCAAAGAAAGGAGTAGCAGGGGCAGGGTTCTACATTCAACACAGGGGAATGCACATTCTAAAGGCCTTTTTTTAAAAAAGAAAGGCTTCTTTCTTTCCTTAGCACCCTATTCCAGGTAGTTCAATGGTTCTCACATTTAGGGAGCAAAAAATTTCTATAGCCTTGCTACTCAAGTTATGGCCAGACCAGTTGCACCTGAGAGCTGGTCAGAAATGCAGAATTTCAGCTCTACCCCAACCCTACTGAATCAGCATCTGCATTGTAACATGATACCCATGTGATTCATGTGCACATTACAGTTTAAGACGCCCAACTTGAGGTATTTTTTTAAGATGCAAATTTCTAGGCATTGCATCTAAAGATTCTGATTCTGCAGGTCTGAGGATGGACTCAGGGAGAGATATTTTACCAAGCATCTCTGGTCATTTTTATTCTGGAGTTTCCTGGACCGCACTTAGCAAAATATCCCATATCCCAAATTTCCCTCAACACTGGTAAAAACAATTTCTTATTCTTCTGCATATTTGAAAGAGTAAGGAAAGGAAACATAGAAAGGAATAGTTTCATTCTTTCATAGGAAGCCAACGGTCAGAGAAAAACAAACTATCAATGTCTATTTCTGCCTCTCTACCATGGCATATGTCCTCCTTCTGAGCTAAACAAGCAATAGAAAGAGCAGACAGGAAGACCAAGAAATAAGGAGCCAGAAGAGTGGGAAAACAGAAGAGAGGTGGAGAACACAGGAGAGCGAAGGGAAACAAAACGCATCATTGCCACAAGATCCATATTACGACTGTCATTAAAAATTAGAATTCCACAAAAACTAATGATGTAATACATGGTGATTAACATAACATAATTAAATTTAAAAGAAAATTAGAATTCCAGGGGCGCCTGGGTGGCTCAGTCTGTTAAAGCGTCTGCCTTCGGCTCAGGTCATGATCCCCAGAGTCCTGCTCAGGGAGCCTGCTTCTTCCTCTCCTGGTCCCCCTGCTTGTGGTCTCTCTCTCTGGCTCTCTCTCTCTCAAATAAATAAATAAAATCTTTTTAAAAAAAATTAGAATTCCAGTAATATGAAATAAGCAGGACCTGTTTGAAGCAACCTTAAAATACTCCTGAGAGACTTTAAAGAAGATTTGAATAAATAGAAATTATTCTTGGATAGGAAAAGAGTATTCAACATATCAGTTCTCCTTTAATTAATCTAGAAATATTTTTTCAAGTTGATAAAATGATACAGAGGTTCATGTGCAAAAATAAACATATGAGAAGAGTCAGGAGAGAATGAGGAGTTATAGCTTTATCAGATATGAAAATATATTGTAAAGTAGAAAGTTTGCCATTGACACTAGTATAATCAGACCTAATAAATATAGATATTTGGTATATTATAAGGTAAATAATAGTGTACTAAAGTTTGCCATTGACACTAGTATAATCAGACCTAATAAATATAGATATTTGGTATATTATAAGGTAAATAATAGTGTACTAAATAGTATATTTATTGGATAAACTGAATAAATAAATATCGTGCAAATATTTAATAGTATTGAACCAGTTGAATAACCAACTGTAAAATTAAACTGCTGCTTATACAAAAATAAATTGCAGATGGAGCAAAAACTCAAATATATAAATAAGAAAGCACAAAAATATTAAGATAATACCTACATGAATAATCTTTTTTTATTATTATTCAAGAAAAGGAAGACCATCCCCTAAACATGAAATAAAACCCAGTAGCCATAAAATGTTGCAAAAATTTGAATGCATAAATTCTGAAAAGTTCTTTTTGACAAAAGCTAAAATAAAAACTTTAAACTTGGAAAAACATTGTAACACATATAATAGACTAATTCTATGAAAAAGAAAATAATCCAACAGAAGACTTGAGAAATGACATAAGTCAACAACTTATATTAAAAGAAATATAAATGGTCAGTAAATATATGAAAAGATGTTCAATATCACTAATAATTAATAAATGCAAATTAAAACAAAAATGAGATACCATATTTTACAGATTAACAATGATTTTAATAGTTTTATAATACTTTTTCTTGAATCTCATACATTGTTGGCACAAAGATTACAAATGAGTACAAACTTTTTGGGGGCCACTATGGCAATATTAATCCAAGTTAGAAATGCTCTACTCAGGGCACCTGGGTGGCTCAGTCGTTAAGCGTCTGCCTTTAGCTCAGGTCATGATCCCAGGGTCCTGGGATAGAGCCCCATATCGGGCTCCCTGCTCGGCGGGAAGCCTGCTTCTCCCTTTCCCACTCCCCCCGCTTGTGTTCCCTCTCTCGCTGTGTCTCTCTCTGTCAAATAAATAAATAAAATCTTAAAAAAAAAAAAATGCTCTACTCTTTCACTGATGAATTTCACCTATAGGGATTTATCCTACAAAAATAGTTGATATGTGTAAAGGTACCTGTAGAAGGGATCTGTAATAGCAAAAAACTGAAAACAACCTTCAATAGAGAATCTGATAAATGCATTATAGCACATCTATACCATAGACTATTATGCAAATGTGAGAAGGAACAAGGTGTAAAAAGATGACTAAGAAATATTAAATGGTCAGGGGCCGCTCATTTCAGAGCAGGATATATAGTATAATCCTGATTAAAGGCATGACATCTGAAAATACACTGCCTAATTTGCAACCAGATTTCCAACTAATGAACTATATGACCTTAAGTGAAATACTCAACCACTCTGTACCTCACTTTCCACATACTTAAAATAGGAATAACACTATGTACTTTATAGGGTTGTTGTGAAGACTGAAACAGGCATGGGGGCGCCTGGGTGGCTCAGTCGTTAAGAGTCTGCCTTCAGCTCAGGTCACGATCCCAGGGTGCTGGGATCGAGCCCCACATTGGGCAAACTGCTCAGCAGGAAGCCTGCTTCTCCCTCTTCTACTCCCCCTGCTTGTGTTCCCTCTCTCACTGTATCTCTCTCTGTCAAATAAATAAATAAAATCTTTAAAAAAAAAAAAAAGAAAGAAAGAAATAGGCATGTAAATTGCTTAGCACAATCCTGAACATATAGTTAGCACTTTGCCCAAGAAACTATTCACAGTGGTTCTCTCTGGGAAGTGGGGCTGGGCTTGGAGTTTACACGGGATTTTATTTTATACTTTTCTATACTGTTTGATTTTCTTCAACTTAAACATATTACTTTTACAATAAAATACTCTCAATTTAAATTTCAAGTTAAAGAATCATATCAGAAATTGATTTTAAAAGACTATTCCATGAGTACTTCAATATTTGTCATATTCTCAAATTAAATTCCCCTCAGAATAAATGTCTATACTCTTTCCTCAAATAATAAAACCAAAGAGCAGTTCTCTAGCATCTGTAAATCTCACACTACCCATCCAGACAGGAGGGCTGAATTTGCTTGGTGAAGGATAACAGCAGTGAGTCACAAGGCTTAAGTTGACTTATTTGTTGTTATAATAAACCATTATTCATTCATTCTCCAAAGTATATAAGACAGACTGACCTTGGCAGCATTTTTTAGGAGTGAGAAGACTATAAGCCAAATATCTAATCATCAGAATCAAAATCTGATTTCTGGATCATCAGAAAAATCGGCCTCTTCTGCTGCCAAATGATCCTCCTGCTGACCACATTTTCAGTCAATCAGAATATAATCCTATCACGGGCAGTGAGCGAGCGTGAGGATTGCATTTTGTTTCATAGCTGTTCTAAACATGATTACTGCTTTCATCACATAGCCATATCATCAAGTCAATAAGGATTTTCTATACTGACTTTTCATGTTGCACAGACTGTATAGAGGAACCTGGGTAATTCCAATTTGCTGCACAAAACCCAGCTCTGCAGAGAATAGATTAGTACCTGTTCACCTTGGCTTGTTCAGGATAAACCATGGTACTACTCACCAGTCCATTAGTACATTTCTCTTATTCCAAATATATGAAAAACTCACCAACCCTAAGTCGTCTTCAAATTAGGTTCCTCTTTTAAAAAATAGAATTTTAAGACACTTCTCTCACTCAAGCCACGGATGCTGTGAAAATCGTACCATTGCATTCCATTCTTTGCACATCCCTACATTTAAAAAAAAAAAATCATACAACGGTCTCCCCTTTTGTAACCCAGAGTTGCTGGACACAATAATGACTAGCCCAGCAGGATTTTATGGTCAGAAACCAACAGCATTCAACTATCAAAATATTCTTCCAGCCTCAAATGTAAACTAAGTCCCAACAGGACATGGAATCACATCTTTCTGTCCAAAGCTCCATGGCCCAAGAGCTGGCTATGAAGAAATGAACCAACAGTGCAGGAAAATATTTCCTTGAAAAGTCCTGTGGCAGGGCACCTGGGTGGCTCAGTCGGTGAAGCTTCTGCCTTTGGCTCAGGTCCTGATCCCAGGATCCTGGGATCGAGTCCCGCATCGGGCCCCTTGCTCTGCAGGGAGCCTGCTTCTCCCTCGGCCTCTACTGTTCCCCCTGCTTGTGCTCTCTCTCTCTCTGACAAGTAAATAAAAATCTTAGGGGTGCCTGGGTGGCTCAGTCGTTAAGCATCTGCCTTCGGCTTAGGTCATGATCTCAGGGTCCTGGGTTTGAGTCCCGCATTGTGCTCCTTGCTCAGCAGGAAGCGTGCTTCTCCCTCTGCCTGCCGCTCCCCCTGCTTGTGCTCTCTCTGACAAATAAATAAATGAAATTTTAAAAGAAAGAAAAAGAAAAAGAAAAACTCTCTGTCATTTATGAAATTATGGTATCTTGGTTCTCCTACTAAACACAGGTATCTCCTTCTTGGTCTCATTTGCAATTCATCATCCTCTGCTTCTCTCTAAACCCTGGCATGTCCCATACTGAGTGCAGACTCTCCTTTCTATCTTTCTTCACTCCCTTGGGATCTCATCCAGTCCTATGGCTCCAAATACCATCCATATACTGATGCCTTCCAAGGGAGATCTCTGGTACAAGTATCTCCCTTAATCTCTAGGCAGCTATCCAAAGGCCTAGATGACATTTCCACATCAATGCCTAATAGAGATCTCAAACTTAATGTGTCTAAGCTCCAATTTTGTCCCCCAAACTTGCTCCTCTTCCAGGCTTCCTTGTTTCAGAAATGGCATTATCATGAACCCAGTTTCTAAGCCAAAACCTACAATTCATCCTTAACCTCTTTCTCTCATCACCTCTTATATCAAATTATCAAATCCAACAATCTAATCCCATAGAATATCTCAAATGCATCCATTTATCTCCATTACCATTCCCTCTACCCTAGCCCAAGACACATTTATCTCTCACCTGACCTTACACAATAGCCTCCTAATTGTTCTCTCTGGCTACCAAGGAAATCTTTTAAAATATTAATCAGATCATGCTCCTCCCTTGTCTGAAATTTTCCCATGGTTCTCTATCCTTCTTAGAGCAATATCCAAACTTCTTACACTGCCTTCAATGCCCTGCATGATCTGGCCCCTGACTTGAATGAGCTTATCTCTCTCACTCATTACAATCCAGTCATGCTGGCTCTTTTTCTAGTCCTTGAATACACTGAGCTTTATCTCACTTCAAATGTTGCACAATGTATTCTACCTAGAATTTTCTTTCTCTGAATCTTCCCATGTCTGGTTTCTCTGGTCATAATGGATCTTGGGTTAAGTGTAATCTACTGCAGAGTAACTCCTCTGACTACCTACCTAAAATAGCCTACCAATCGTATCTCTTTTGGTCACTCCCTGTAACAACCTCCTACTTTCTTTCCTTCATAACATTTATAACTGAAATTAGAATTTTTTTAATTATTTGTCTATTCTCTACCCCCCCATTAGAATATACACTCCATGAAAACAAGAAGCACAGCAACTCTGGATCCCTACTACACAGAAGAATATTTGGCACATAGTAAGAACCCAATAAAATGGGTGAGAAGAGTTAATAAATAATGAATAACAAAGATAGTGCAAATGCGAGCTTTGCATCCATTTATTTAACCATTCCAAATATTTATAAGGTGCTTTGTTGTGATGTTCAAGTTGGATATAAAAATAAGCGAGTGTTCCTCTGCCCTTGAGGAGGGGCATCCCCAAAACCAAATTCATCAAAAACTACCAAAGAAAAGCCAAGGGAAATAGATAAACTAGAAGGAAAGTGTACAGATCTTTGTTTTTATGACATCAAATAATTATCTGTAGGTATTTACAGAGCTGAAAAAAAATAGGCAGGTTGAGGTTGAAGAATTAGGCAGCTTTCAAATATTGAGGATGAAAGTCAGACTGGAATAATCAAGAGATAATTATTATAGAAAATAAAATTGCTGTAGAAACAAAGTAACCCATCTGTTTAGAAACTGAGAAGGAAGAATAAGAAGGACAAATGTAATAAAATCAACAGAGATATTTTTGAGCCTGGTAATGATATACACGGCACATGTGTGAAAGAAGGAAAGGAAAGAAAAGAGGGAGAAAGAAAGGGAGAAAGAAAAGGATGGAAAATAAAAAGAAAGATGAAAGAAAGGAGAAGACAAGAGTAGCATGGAGAAGAAGACATAAGGAAAAATAAAATGAATGTGCATCAATAATCAGAGATATAGAGGCTGGGGAGACCATCATGTCTGATGAATATCAGACAGAAACTGTGCGCATGAGTTGGAAGTCCCACTAGACCACAAGCTTTCCAAAGGCCTGGGCTGCAACTTACTTTGTGTTCCCAGCTCCTACTGTAGCAATTGTTAAGTTGGAAGTTTTTACTGAGGTTCTATGATATGATGGAAGATTGCAAACTGAGATAGCAGCTCACAGAAATTTCAAAGCGGTGCTGTATTAATCGGCTCAAGCTGCCATAACAAAATACCACAGACTAGGTGGCTTAAACAAGAGAAATTTATTTTCTCACAGTTCTGGAGGCTAGAGGTTCAAGATCAAGGTGCCATCACGTTAGTTTCTGGTGAGACCGCTCCTCCTGTCCTGTAGATGGCCACCTTTTCACTGTGTCCTCACAAAGCCTTTCCTCTATGGACATGAGGAAAGAGGGAAAGAGTCCTGGTATCTCTTTCTCTTTTCATAAGGACACCAGTTCTGTTGGATTAGGGCCCCATCCTTATGACCTTATTTAACCTTAATTATCTCCTTAAAGGCCCTATCTCCAAATAGAGTCACCTTGGGGGTTAGGGCTTCAACATGAATTTGGGGCAGTGGAGAGGACACAATTCAGGCCACAACACATGCCAAAAACCAGTTAGATGGCTCTAAAACTCTCAAGGAGAATATCAATGCATTAAGAAAGTGGAGATGAAAAGATGTATGAGAAGGTATTCTTTAGGAAAACTCTGGAGGCGATATACTCTCTGCCTCCAAAGGTGATAGAGGGGCTGCCTAACCTCTCAGCTCAAGCCTAGTGAGAGGGGCTTTAACTCAACCATTGAAAGATGGAGGCCTTGATGTGTGTACCCTGTATTTCCAGTGTGAGGCCCAGGAGACTGGTCTTGATGCATATCTGAAGAATCTGGAAATGAGAGGCTGTGCTTATCAGCCTACGGTGCAGGAAACAGCTGTGTTTGAGATTGTATCCCCACCAACAGCAAGGCAAAGAATACATGAGTGTCTCCCACATGGGGGGAAACAACCTAGAGCAAGTTTAAGTGCTGCCCAAGAGGACCACCTGGAAGGGTAAAGGATGCCAATAGAGAGAGTCTTGTCTACACTGAACCCCTGGAAAACTAGGGGCTAAAGGAGATATTGGCTAGCAGAAGAAAATGTGCTTCTCAAGGTTATACTTCCAGGGTCCCAGCAGAGAGGCTCCTAAAAATCCATGGAAACCAGTGCAAGGGACTCAGCTTGGAATGGCTGAGCCAGAAAATGAGCCCAGAAAATGCAAGACTATCTTATGATAGTACCAGTCAAGTAAGAACTTTCCATTCTCAGTTTTCCCACCTGCCCCTTTGTGCTCCAAGAGCAAAGGGCCAGAACCCGAACTAGCAACCTGGGAAAGGAAAAAAAGACAAAAGAAAAAGAAGGAAGTATACTGTAGCTCTTAACGAGGCAGTCACTAACCACCAGAAGCTGGGGCAAAGGAGAATGTTTAATTCAAAACTGAGGTAGGTTTTATATTGGACCAAGCATTCTAGTTATGGAACTAAGATTACAAAAGTCATGGAGTTTGCCAGTTTTTATTAGCAGGAAAACAACATCCATATCTAAAAAATTTCAAGGAATAGTAGCAGGAAAACTAGAGGCGCCTACTGATTACATCTCATAAGACATGCTTGTTCGGCATATTGGTTATACTAGCATAAGATACAGGACATTCAATACACTTTTCGATCAATGTAAATAAAATCATTTTAAAATACTAGCAAACTGGGTGGGAGGATGGGTTAGCCTGGTGATGGGTATTAAAGAGGGCACGTTCTGCATGGAGCACTGGGTGTTGTGTGCAAACAATGAATCGTGGAACACTACATCAAAAACTAATGATGTAATGTGTGGTGATTAACATAACAATAAAAAAGTAAAAAAATAAAATACTAGCAAACTCATATAGTATTTAATCTGCTTCCCTTGTCATGTACTTTCATGTTTCACTGACTGCTTACAATAGCTCCATCATTGATGTGGGCACTATTATTATCTGTTTAATGAATGAAATTCATTAAAATTGAGGCAGAGAGAAGTACCCCAGAAACAGGATCTATGAATTGGGGGCTCCACTAGACACTGACTTTCCAGAAGCAGCGAGGAAGGGGGAGAGCCAGGATTCATACCCAGGTAACATGTCTCGGAGACATTCTCTTTACCTCCATCCCGTTCTGCTCTCTCAAATTATCAAACTGCTCTGTCCTGAAGGAATTTACATTCCAGAAAGGATAAACAAATAACAAACAGGTAAATACATAAATACAAGGACAATGAAAGAAATAAACAGGGTACTATGGTGGAAGGTACACACAGGACTACTTTCAGATGTGCAGTCAGAGAAGATCTCTCTGAAAAGGTGACATTTAAGCTCAGGAAGTGTGGGAAGAAGCAAGTCAGCCAACCAAGAAGTAGATTTTAAAAAATCAAGTAAAATAGCAGATTTGCCACTGATCTTGTAAAATGTGCTTTAAATGGAAAGTGAGCTGACAGAGGTTAAAATGTGATATGCTTTGTGTCATATGCTTTAAGAAATGATGTCAACATTTACTCAAGAAACTGGAAGAGCACATCTCCATGTGAGCACACCCCTTCTCCACCTCCTGGGCAGAGCCTGGGATGGGAGATGACTTAGGCTAAGCATTTAATGAGCCCTTAGGAGGCTCCTGATGGGTCCTTGCTCTACCTGCAGCTAGCGAGCATCCACAAGACATACGTGGCTCAGGGCAGGCTCTTTTTCTATTTCTTTTGGACCAAAAGAAACACAATTTGAATGTGAGAGAAGAGAAAAAAGAAGAGGAGCTAAACTCCCATTATGCCATACAAAAAAGCAAGGGGTACCATCGTCAAAACACCCCAACTAGTTGGTGCAAACTGGGGCAGGTGGGAAAGTGTTTCTTGCTATGAGTTTCAACCATACGGTCTCTGAGAATCAATAGTTGTCCTTGGGAAGTGTGTATGTGTGCGTATCTGTCTGTCTGTCTATACGTACACACATTTCAACTGTGGGTTGTTTACTCAAGTTTGAATTTTGAGAAAAATAAAGACATATGTTTCCATCTCCACCCACGGACCAGCCTCTGAGGTGACGAGGTTGGGTGTTCAGGTCTACTCTGGATTGTCTACCCAGACTCAGAGTTCTATAGTTACAGAGCTGTGGGTGACAGCCAAGGGGTCTTTCTGGGGGCTATTAGTCCAAACTGAGTTACTCACATTTAAGAACTAAGGATGGAGATTAAGATCCACCTCTGTGGATGGAAGATGCATAGAGAGTCACGTGGTGGAGATTAGGGAAAAGAACATGCTCTTGCTGGAAAGACTGACTTGGAAATAGTGCAAAATTAATAACAAGGGGATCAGCAGGAGAATTCCCATTTAAAGATGGGTTTTCCATGAAATATGGTATGGAAAAGTCATAAATAGGCACAGCTTAAATATCTCTCCTACCTTAAAATTCCTTGTAGTTAATCAACCTTACAACCCTGTGAAACGGTCCTGCAGAAACAAGAGATGGGCAGCCAAAGGAAGTGTGGTTGGCCACATACTCACTCTTCTGGTGTCTGTGCCGAGGGAGTTAACATCTTGTGGAGGGAGGCATGGCGGAGACACCACGAGCAGGAATTTCAGGCAGGGGAACTGCAGGAGTGGGTGGGCCTGGGGACCTGGGAGGGATGGAAGGAGTACATGATGATGGGGTGGGCAATTTGGGGGCAAGTATGAAACAACCCCTCTTCCTTCCTGTATCTTTATAAGAGGGTAAACCTATGGGAGAAGGAAAAGTGGACACTTGAGTAAACAACCCCAGACCATATTGGAAACATAAAACTATGTGCTGTCTACTTTGGCCCCCTCAGGACAATGTAGCTATTCCTTTTGTATATAGTTCTTCTCTGGTAAGAAGCCAAATATTGAAGCCCACTTCCTCCCAGGGAGACAAGAGCTCTCTCGGGCCTCCAGCATTGGCTGGCCACTGCCAGATCAAGGGAGCCCACCCAGGGGAGAGTGGGAAGGTTGCCTCGGAGGCTTTGCTCTTTAAATGTGCCATTTCTTTGTATCCAGGCAGGAAGGAGGCCAATAATTTATGGCTCTCCATCCTATGGTATGTTCATGCCTGTGCATGTGTGCGTGTGAGAGTGTATTTCTTCTGTTGTTTATTCTTCTCCTGTTAAGAACATAATGGACTCAGTCCAGGGACTACTGAGGGTTGTCGTGCCGACCCTGTGGCTTTTCTCTAATATACACACATTTCATTATTTGCCAATGGTGCCATAGCTACTGCTGTGACTAACAAGTTCATATTTCCCATGAAGGGGCCCATCTCCCACAAAACTATGTTAACAAAGGAAAAGTAACCATTCATTAGTTCTATCAACATGATTTGAATAACCTGGAAGCTAAGCAAATTGAGACTTCTATACATTAATATTCTTTTTTCTACAAAGGATTTATATTTATGTTCTGGCATCTTGCAGATTCATTCTCAGCCTCTCTGTTTCAAATCAAACCCTGTCAAATCCTACCTAAAGCCTTACACTCCTCAGCCTCAGGGCCTATGAGTCCTCCTACATCCTGGTGCCAAGTACTCTGGTGGCACTCAGCAAAAAACATCAGTCTTAACCATGGTTAGATTTTAATTTCATTACTTTGGACTTTAACCTGCCCTCTAATTAGACAATGAACTGAGGAAAATCTAATTACTTTTCCAATATTCCTTCATGTTGGCATTCTTGATTATTGCCATGTCACATTTGAACAACTCACAGAGACTTCCTGAACATGGATAACAATCATTCTTTTTCTAAACAAAAGCTGAAGTAATGCCCTTCATCAAAGAGTGGAAAGGTTTTGGTTTGTGTTTTGTCTGTTTTTTGTAGTCTTGCCCCTACCATGAGATTAGTCAAGTTTAGGCTACTCAAGTAGCCAAAGGCATTTGAAACATGCTAGAACTGGCCTCAGCCTGTAACAATTCTCTCTTGCTTTACAAGACAGACATATGACCTTTCCTTCAGCCAGGAGCAAGTGGGTAAATGGATTACTTGATTGACTGGGTATGACAGTGCTGTTGAGAAATGTACTTTAAATATATCTGGCAAGTTGAAAGTGGTATGGCCTATTAGGATATGATTATGTTAATTTGGGTTGTCATGCAGTAGGGAAGCAGTTCTGCTATAACGGTACGTTGTAAACAACTGCTTGGGTCCTTCAGGTGGAAATGGTCTTTTGGTGCTGAGGCCAGACCGAGGCTATAGAACCCAGGGACAACATATAAGCTCTGCTACTTACCCATCTCTTGCGACTGCTTTTATGAGGAAGGCAAGAAAAGAGACTGGGACCCCCTCTTGTTGCTTGATTGACTACCACTGGCCTTAAGGATAATGGATAAACGAGAGAAACAAGGAAATCAATGGCCTCGGTCTACGCTTTCACCCTTGCCTCAGCAGTTAAGCATTCCCTACTCAAGCTCACCACTGCCACCACAACCATTAGAGTTAAAAAGGAGGTCCTTGTGCTTTTTTGCATCAGATTTCTGGAACAGGTTTCATAAAGAGTCAAAGATACAGTATCAGTAAAGATGAAGAACAAACACTATTAGCCCCACCTGGAATTTTAATGGCTGGAGCAACAACTACAACAAAAAGAACAAAATTTCTCACCAAACTTTTACAGATATTTCACAGCCCCTCTACCTCATTTTTATTAAACTATCTGATGTACTGGGTTAACTTTGAGACTGTCAGATATGAGAACCCATGCATTTGAAGTCTGTGATCCACCAACAAAGATTGTAGTGAGAAGAATTCTTGTGCAGAACAGGAAAAATGTTGAGGGAGAGATACCATCCAACCTGGCAATTCAAAAATCCTTCCCCTTTTCTGCTTTTTCTATGATGTAAGGTGATTCTCTCCTGCTTTAGGGGACGTCAAAACACAGAAAGAAAACAAGTCCAGAGGAAAAATTATCTTGGATATAAACCCTTTTTCTGGGATACTAGATAATCAAGAGCACAAACTGGTGCAAGACAGCTAAACATTAGTCAACTGCTCTTGTGCCTATAAATGTAGCCTCCTGTTAAGTAGCATGGAAAAATTAAACCACAAAATCCCAGCAAGACAAAGTGCAGACAATTTATAACCCAGATATTGCAGCTAGGGAGAGATCTCTGATAGTCTTACCTAAGAAGCAATTACAAATGAAAGGGCTTCTCACTAGTGGAGGATTTTTTTTAGGAGGCACGTCAGTCAGAAAGTTTTTCACCAAAAGGCAGAGAGATCTATAAACCTCTCCTTTCACCACATCACTGATAGCTGAAGCAGGCATATTTGCAAAATTGGATAAGAGTACATCTCCAGAAGCCACAAGGATCTTTGCAACAGGAAAAAAGGGATAAATAGCTAGAGCTAAAAATACATACATAGTTGATGAAGTCTTTGTACTCTGAAGTCCTTAACCAGGGGGCAGCCTAGTGAGCATAGAGACTGTCAGTTTCAGAGCCAAATGAATAAGAATCCAAAATAGCACTTACTATTTCTAGGATTTGGGGCATGTTTTTTAACATCACTGAGCCTCAGCTTCCTCAGTTGGATAAAGAGAATAGTAGCATCTGCATCCCAGAATTATTACAGAGCCAGCACATAACAGGTGCTCAACAAATACTATGTCTCTAATCCTTTTTTGCACAACTAGAGATTAAAAATAAGAATAGCAAAATTTCACACTTTCAATATAAGGTAATGTGTGGGGGAAAAAAAAAAAAAAAAAACAAGAGACAACATAACATCATTAAAAAGACAATCTGCCCTGGGAGGCAGAAGACCTGAATTCACCACCTGGCTCTCTCCATTTCTACTTCTGTGGTTCTGCTCCTCCAACTCTCTGGGCCTTGAATTTCTCATCTGAAAACCAAAGATATTGGACTAGATAGTTGACCCCTATTGTTTTATTTCACTGAAAGTTGTTACTGTTAGTAATGTCTAAGCCACTAAAGAGGTATTTACTTAAAGTCCAACACTTCTGTGTTAAAAGCAGCAATATATAGATAAGCATAGAGGCAAAAACCCTCAACAAAATATTAGCAAACTGAATCCAACAATACATTAAAAAAATTATTCACTATGATCAAATGGGATTTATTCCTGGGATACAAGGGTGGTTCAATATATGCAAATCACTCAATGTGATACATCACACCAACAAGAGAAAGGATAAAAACCATATGATCATTTCAATAGATGCAGAAAAAGCATTTAACAAATCCAACATCCACTCATGATAAAAATCCTCAACAAAGTAGATTTAGAGGGACTATACCTCAACATAATAAAGGTCATTTATGAAAAACCCACAGCTAACATCATACTCAATGGGGAAAAACTGAGAGTTTTTTCCTTAAGGTTAGGAACAAGATAAGGATGTCCACTCTCATCACTTTTAGTCAATATAGTACAGAAAGTCCTAGCCACAGCAATCAGACAAGAAAAAGAAATAAAAGGCATCCAAATTGGTAAGGAAGAAGTAAAACTTTCACTATTTGCAGATGACATGACACTAAATATAGAAAACCATAGAGTCCACCAAAAAAAAAAAAAAAAAATCCTAGAACTGATAAACCAATTCAGTAAGGTCACAGGATACAGAATCAATATACAGAAATATGTTCCATTTCTATACACTAATAATGAAGCAGAAAGAGAAATTAAGAAAACAATCCCATTTATAATTACACCCAAAATAGTAAAATACCTAGGAATAAACTTATTCAAGGAGGCAAAAGACCTGTACTTTGAAAATTATAAAACAGTGATGAAAGTAATTAAAGATGACATAAACAAACAGAAAGATATTCTATGCTCATGGATTGGGAGAACTAATATTATTAAAATGTCCATACTACCCAAAGCAATCTAGAGATTTAATGCAATCCCTATCAAAATACCACTAGCATTTTTCACAGGACTAGAACAAACCATCCAAAAATTTGTGTGGAACCACAAAAGACCTCAAATGGCCAAAGCAATTTTAAAAAAGAAGAACAAAACTGGTGGTATCACAATCCCAGATTTCAAGATATACAACAAAGCTGTAGTAATCAGAACAGTACGGTACTGGCCCAAAAATAAACACATAGATCAATGGAATCAAATAGAGAACCCAGAAATAAACCCATGCTTATATGGTCAATTAATCTTTGACAAAGGAGGCAAGAATATGAAATGGGAAAAAGACAATCTCTTCAACAAATGGTGTTGGGAAAACTGGTCAGCTACATGCAAAAGAATGAAACTGAACCATTTTTTTACACCTTACACAAAAATAAGCTAAAAATGGATTAAAGACCTAAATGTAAGACCTGAAACCATAAAGATCCCAGAAAAAAGCATAGGCAATAATTTCTCTGACATCAGCTATAGCAACATGTTTCTAGATATGTCTCCTAAGGCAAAGAACACAAAAGCAAAACTAAACTATTAGAACTACATTAAAATAAAAAGTTTCTGCACAGCAAAGGAAACAATCAGCAAAACTAAAAGACAACCAATTGAATGGGAGGAGATATTTACAAATGACATGTCCAATAAAGGGTTAATATCCAAAATATAAATAATTTATAACCCAACACCAAGACAACAAATAATCCAATTTAAAAATGGGCAGAAGACATGAACAGACATTTCTCCAAAGAAGGCATACAGATGGACAACAGACACATAAAATGATACTCAACATCACTAATTATCAAGGAAATTCAAATCAAAATCATGATAAGATATCACCTCACACTTGTCCGGATGGCCAAAATCAAAAAGACAAGAAACAACAAGTGTTGACAGGGATGTGAAGGAAAAGGAATCCTGTGCACTATTGGTGGGAGTGCAAACTAGTGCACCCACTGTGAAAAACAGCATCCAGTTGCCTCAAAAAATTAAAAAGAGGACTACCATATGATCCAGTAATTCCACTACTGAGTTTATACCCAAAGAAAACAAAGACACTAATTCGAAAAGATACATGTATCCCTATATTTATTGCAGCATTATTCACAATAGCCAAGATATGGAAGCAACCTAAGTGTCCACTGATAGATTAATGGATAGAGAATATATTACATGTAATATATATATTACTGTATATATTAATATACATGGTAGAATATTAGCTATAAAAATATGTATTACTTCTAATTTTACATATCTATTTACATATTTATATATTACTATATATATTAATATATATGGTGGAATATTAGTGAACCATAAAAAATGAATGAAATCTGACCATTGTAGCAACATGGATGGATCTAGAGGGCATAGTGCTAAGTGAAGTAAGTCAGTCAGAGAAAGACAAATACCATATGATATCACTGATATGTGGAATTTAAGAAACAAAACAAATGAATAAAGAAAAACAGAGACAAACCAAAACCAGACTCTTAACTACAAGGAACAAACTGATGGTTAACAGAGAGGAGCTGGGTGAAATAGGTGAAGGGAATTAAGAGTACACTTGTCGTAATACCCTCCAGTTCCATCCACGTCATTGCAAATGGCAAGATTTCATTCCTTTTGATGGCTGCATAATATTCCATTGTATATATATACCACATCTTTATCCATTCATCTGTCGATGGACATCTTAGCTCTTTCCATAGTTTGGCTATTGTGGACACTGATATGAGGAATTCTTAATCTCAGGAAACAAACTGAGGGTTGCTAGAGTGGTGGGGGGTGGGAGGCATGGGGTGGCTGGGTGATAGACACTGGGGAGGGTATGTGCTATGGTGAGTGCTGTGAATTGTGTAAGACTGTTGAATCACAGACCTGTACCTCTGAAACAAATAATACATTATATGTTAAAAAAAAAGAAGAAGAAGAAGATAGCAGGAAGGGAAGAATGAACGGGGGGGAATCAGAGGGGGAGACGAACCATAAGAGACTATGGACTCTGAGAAACAAACGGAGGGTTCTAGAGGGGAGGGGGCTGGGGAGCTGGGTTAGCCTGGTGATGGGTATTAAAGAGGGCACGTACTGCATGGAGCACTGGGTGTTAGACGCAAACAATGAATCATGGAACACTACATCAAAAACTAATGATGTAATGTATGGTGATTAGCATAACATAATAAAAAATAAATAAATAAAAAATAAATTTAAAAAAAGAGTACATTTGTCACGATGAGCATTGAATAATGTATAGAATTGTTGAATCACTATATTGTATACCTGAAACTAATATAACACTCTATGTCAACTATAGTGGAAATAAATTAAATTAGTTTTCCCCCCAAAAAAGAGCAGCAATATGTAACCATAACATTTGAGGGCTATAAAAGTGTACCGCTTGGGGTCTAAATTCCATAGTTGCCACTTACTGGTTCAGGGAACTGGGAAATTTAACCTCTCTCTATCAGTTCCCTTATCTGCAAAACAAGGAAAGTAATAGTTGCTATGTCATACAATGATTGTGAAGATTTAGTGAGTCAATCCACAGAAAGTGCTAAGAACAATATCTGATGCAAGTACTCGATATAATAACTGCTATTTTTATTTTTTTGTGTTGTTGCTATTATTAATTATTATTATTATTATTATTACTATTGATTGAGAAGAGATGCAATAATCACTAAATACAGTGGTTTTATCCACTATGGATTTTTAAATATCATGCCTGTGTCTTCATATAAATGAATTTGCAATAAATTATCTTTTTATGTGCTTGTGGTGCATTCAGTCTGCACTTGCACTGCATTCTAAACACCCAGAGGAGGGACACATGGGTCACTCAGTCGGTTAAGCATCTGCCTTCGGCTCAGGTCATGATCCCAGGGTCTCGGGATCGAGCCCCACATTGGGCTCCCTGCTTGGTGGAGAGTCTGCTTCTCCCTCTCCCTCTGCCCCTCCCCTCTCCCAAATAAATGAATAAAATAAAATAAACACCCAAAGCAATGACTGACCCTACTTCTATAGCCCAAGCAGGCAGATCAAGGAAGTATTCTGAGCTGTGATACAGATATCTATATATTGAGAGAAGACGAGCCCAGAAAAGTGTACC
Organism: Leptonychotes weddellii; assembly: GCF_054177405.1. Taxonomy (NCBI): domain Eukaryota; kingdom Metazoa; phylum Chordata; class Mammalia; order Carnivora; family Phocidae; genus Leptonychotes; species Leptonychotes weddellii. Next base: position 73,735,337 of record NC_138372.1, on the reverse strand, counting down.
GTTAAGCACTGCCATAATTTGTGAAAAGGTCAGACAATAACAAAAGCATTTTGCTGAGACCTGCTGAGACCAAACAAAGGATATACAAGGGCAGAAGACATAAAATTTCAAAGTAAGGGACACTTTGAAAACTTTTTAAAGACTCACTTTCTGAATACTGTGACATTTGAGAAAAATCTGCATCAGCGTATATAACAGGGCAGTAGTATTTCCCACAGTTAAAACCGGTGATTGATAAAGAGCAGATTTGTACGCCAACAAATCTAAGTTAGATCCGAAACAGATGCCTTCTATAAGTTTTATTTACTTTTAAAATGCATTTAATGACATTTCAATTGTTTAGTGTTGGTAAAACTTTGGTCTCACCAACCATGATCAGCCACAGTACAATTAAGTCAAGTGAACACTAGGGATTATTACTGCAACGGACAGTCTCTGGCCTCAGGGAATTTGCAGTGCAATGCATGAGCAGTTATAATCTCACGATGTAATCAAGAGCTGCACTGTGTGGGTCAGACATTAAGAAATCACTAAGTGCTTGAGGAGATGGGATAGTGCTCTTTGTGAATGTGCTTCAGGTGCTGACACATCAACAAGGTTTTACTCTTTAGTTTTCCCTAAACTTGCCCTCTGGTTCTTCTTTTAGTTGTCCCAATAAATTCTTCCAGCCTTAGCTGGCTCTAAGTCCACATGGAAAGGCAGTTTGCTACTGATTTGGAGAAATCCCTTCCACTCTTTCACACAATGCCATTGACTTTCATCACTAAGAACTGTATTTTCTTAAGTTTGATTATTTAGAATATTATAATTTAAAACAATTCCCTTATGTTGTCTTTTCCAATCTTTCAATAAAGTATTCTTGGGGTGCCTGGCTGACTCAGTCAGAAGAGCATGTGACTCTTGATCTTGGGGTCGTGAGTTCAAGCCCCACGCTGGATGTAGAGATAAGTTTAAAAAAAAAAATTAGAAAAAAAATTTTTAAGTATTCTTGATGATGCTAGAGAAAATTCAAACAGAAACTCAAGAATGTCTAGAAACTATAATAAAAATACACATGATAACCTATGGAAAATAGCTAAAACAGAATTCAGAGGGAAAATAACAGCCTCAAATACTTCACTGAATACAAAAAGAAAAAAAGGAAATGTGGAAATTATGCCTTCAACTTTAAAAATGCAATAAAAGCCTTTAAAAAGCAGAACAATATAAAGAATAAAAATAAGGAAAAATGAATGAATTTAAAGAGGAAAAAATGTTAAACTAGTTAAAAACACCAAAAAGCAGACAAATCATATCAATTCTAAGAAAGAAAACAGAGTAAAAGCAAATAAATATACAAAATAAGAAAAAAAAGGAGAAAAATACCTCAGATCCAAAGAAAATTTGAAGAATCATAACAGACTATTTTTTTTCCCAATTTCACATAATGGATAATTTTCTAGGAGAAAAAAAAACTCACTACGGCTTACCAACAGAGCACCCCTGATGGCCTGAAAGAAATTAGGAAAGTGCTTCATTTTTTCCCCACAGTCTGCTAACGTCAAGCTCAGAAATGGAGGGTCTGTACCCACATGAAAACTAAGCCACTGACTTTCTAAAGCATGGTTGCTTTTGAGCGTGCAGAGTAGCCAGAGCAATATCTCTTTATAGCCACATGGAGATTACAACTCTAAGAAAATGACGTAGGAAGTCTAAGGTATTGAAAAGAGGTAAAGGTAGCAATGGTTTATTGCACTCTATTAAACAAAGCCCTTTAAGTGATGTGGAGAAAAAAAATCCTGGCAGAAGTATGTGTTTAGATTTTTGTTTTTGCATACTCCATCATTTTAGAGTGTAAGAAAACCAGGACAATCAGGTTCAAAAGGATTCCATCCTCAGCCCTGTGTTACTCCCAGGGTCAAGGAATTAGGGTACAAAACATTTCCCACTTCCCACTGATCTGAGAAGTTGCCACCTGCACCCAGAAGAGTGAAGTGAACCAACAAAGTTCCAAACATTGAACTGACAAACTCCAGAAAGCCTCTGGGCCCCAAATCCATAGACTCTGCACCAAGACCAGGGCTGAGATGAAGGAGGTCCATTAAAGCTCTGCTTTCTGGGCAAGAGAACTCAAAGCAGAACCGGACTTAGGAACTCGGAAAACTCTAAATGCTAAAATGTTTCAAATGCCCATGTCTCTCCTCATCACAACTTCCTAAAATTTCCTTACTGATTACTTAAATAAAGAAAGTCACTAGCGATTTTCATTTTAGTGTCTAGAAATATCTCACCCCTACTTCTGTCATGTATCTCACCAGGTTAAGTAACTATATTTGTTCAACTTCAGGACTTAAAATCTGAAGTCCAACTAGGTTCACCCTGGTAAACCCTCACTACAGATTACCTCTGTGGCATATTAATAAATAGTGGCATTGAATTCACTCAAAGCTAGCAGGCCCCTTAATTCATTTCTATCTCTAGTACACAAACAAAAGCAGCTTCAGGTATTAAGCCTTCTCAAAATATATGGAAGCCACAGGTAAGCTTCGAACAATGCAGACCTATTATGCTATTTTTCACTTGCCCTGCCAGACCCTTCTCTGGCCTTCTTCACCCTATTCTCAGCCCTGGGAGAACATCTGGACGGAACATATCAACTGGTTCCCATGCCCTCTTGCTTTCACCTGGGTTGAGCTAATGTAGAGCACTTGTAAGAGATGGAAAGGAGGAAGGTGGTGAATCTTTCCCTACAGGGTCTCTGACAGATGGTTGAGTCTGTCTACCAAAAGTCATTGCCCTATTCAAGGCTGACTCTACAAAAACTTCCCCCACTTCTTGGTACCTTTGGGTCTCATCATGGGAACTGCTCAAGTGCTACCAAGACACCAAGTTATTGCACCTTTTCTTATGGTTTCCTTATACCCATATCATCATATACAGTCCCTTGGTAAGTAAACCTCCTCTAATTATTTTATAGTGAGGGTGCCATCTGTTTCCCATGAACATGGACAGACACACATTCTTGACTGAGAGCTTCTAAAACCATGTACAAGGCAAATTCTATCCATAAAAATACAAGCTATCACCTCCGTGGCTAAGGAAGAATGTAGGCAGAGACCATTTACTCCTAGATCAAAAGCCAATAGATCTTCTCTAAAGAAAGTGAACAGATGGTACTAGCAAATACTTACAGCATGTCTTCTGATTTCCCCAAGAAAAGACCTTCTTATCTGGCATTTGGGAGCCCTTTGTTCTGAGGTGCTTCCCCCTGGTCCATCATGAAGTAAATAATGACATGACCTGCCCTACCCAGCCCACACTGAGCTTCTCTGAGAATTTCCATCCAGAGAAGAGACCTTAGGGGAAATACTCCTACCTCTACGATGGGAAAGGAAATCCATTCCAGTGTCCAATCTTACTTTCTTATAGATGAAGAGATAACCATTAATGACCAGAGGCTGAGGAGAAGCAAAAGTATGAAGGAGAAATAGAAAAACTGACCTCAAAAATAAGCCAGGGAAAAGAAGATAGTTTTTAAAGTCTAACTACTGTAGACAAAAAGAGTAAAAAAGCTATCACACTCATAAAACAAAACCAGGGCGCTATGACAAAGGAATAAGTAGTGAAAACTACAATTTAAGATATTGGACATTTAAAATCATTCTTTAAATAAAATTATTAGAAGAAAACTAGAAAATAAAGTCAAAGAAATTTCCTAAAATTTAAGCAAAAGGACAAAGACATGAAAAATATTTCAGAGTACCAACATCCAATTAATAAACATTCCTTAATGAGAAAACAAAAAAATTAAAAGGGAGGAAATTACTGAAGAAATTATATAAGAAAATTTCCCAGTGCTAAAGCAAGACATGTGTTTCCAGATTAAAAGTACAAACCAAATGCCTAGCATGATGAATTTTTAAAAAACCTATGCCTAAACACATCATTGTGAAATATCAAAACCCTGAATATAACAAAAAGACTTTAAAAGCTTCCAGAGAGCAAAACCAATTGCCTGCAAGGGATGTCTTTTCACCAACACAGCAGATACTAGAAGCCAATGGACTGATGCTTCCCACGTTCTCAGGGACAATCATCTTCAACCAAGAGTTCTGTACCTAGCCAAATTATCAATTAAGTTTGAGGGCAGGTAAAGATATTTTAGGCATGAGAAGACTTAAAAATTTATCTTTCTTCAATGTAATTCCAATAAAAATGCCAATTTGGATTTTTATGAGGAACTTGATAGATACACTCAAACATTTACAAGAAAGAATAAACATCCATGAGTAACTAAATCAGCCTTAACAAAAGGAGACGTAAAGAGGGGAAAGTTTCCCTAAGGGATACTATGAAATCATAATAATCAAAATCATGTTGTATTCACGTAAGAAGAGACTAATAAGTGAATTAAACACAACAGGAAGCATGAACACATCTATGATGATGCTGGGGCAATGACCGCATTATACAAAACACAATTGTTGGTCCCTACTTAAAACTCCATACAAAGATATGCTCCAGATGAATTAAAGGCTTAAAAATGAAAGAGAAAGGGGTGCCTGGGTGGCTCAGTCAGTTAAGCATCTGCCTTTGGCTCAGGTCATGTTCCCAGGGTCCTGGGGGATCGAGCCCTGCGTCGGGCTCCCTGCTCCCTGTTCAACTTACCATTTGAAACCACTGACAAAGTCAACAGACACATGAAAGATTGAGAATACATATCTATGTCTAAACCAGTCACTACTTAGAATATTTAAGGAACACCTACAAAACAATACGGAAAAGAACAACAAATACAGTAAGAAAAATAGGTAAATACAAATAGGCAATTTGCAAAAGAGAGAACCCAAAAGAGCAACAAATATATGAAGAGTTATTTTTTAAAAAATAGCAAACAGGGGCGCCTCGGTGGCTCAGTCGGTTAAGCGGCTGCCTTCGGCTCAGGTCATGATCCCAGGGTCCTGGGATCGAGCCCCACGTCCGGCTCCCTGCTCAGTGGAGAGCCTGCTTCTCCCTCTCTCTCTGCCTGCCTCTCTGCCTACTTGTGCTTTCTCTCTCTGTGTCAAATAAATAAAATCTTTAAAAAAAAAAAAATAGCAAACAGAGAAATTCAAACTAAGATACTAAGGCGATACCATTTTATATCTATTAGACTGGCAAGAATTACAAAGTGCGTGAGAATATACAATGATGCAGACTGTCTGGAAAACAATCTGGCAATCAAAATGATTGTACTCATGACTCAACAGTTCCCCTCATGCATCCTTACCTCCAAGTAGTTCTCACAGGTCCTTAGGGGTTCATATATGCAGATGCTTGGTGCAGCTTTTCTGTCGAGTGGGGAATTGGAGGCAATCTGTACATTTATAATGTTAACTACGGCAGAGGTACACCACAGAATACTGTAGAGCAGCCAGAAGCAATGGGTTAGATGTACATAGCAACACAGATGGATCTACCAAATACAATGCTTAGTGTGTGTGGGGGGGAATGTAAGGAACAAAACTAAATATGTAATTATGTCAGTAAGGATCTTCCAAGAAAGCAGAACTTAAGCCAGGGAGTTAAATAGAGGGCAGTTAATATGGAAAACTAAAAAGATTTTAGAAGGGCTGAAAGAAAAGGCAGAGGAATATAAGGCAAAAGCACAAATCAACAACTGCTGTGGTGTTTCTTTTTCATTACCATTCCTCTGAGAAGACTTCTTAGGTAGATTTTCCCTAATCATCCCCCCACCATAATACACCGTGTATCTTTATGCACTGTACGTAAAAAAAGTAAGATTCCCCTCCCCCAAGATCCATTTTAGCTTCCTTGGAGGCAAAATTTCCCCCACAGAGATGCATGTGTTGGAGGCATAAAGGGAAAAGATGGTAGGGGGACGTTACTAGAGCTTAGAAGCCAGGGCCACCTGGTTGGTCCTGGCAGCATAGTGGTGATGCAGCCGCTGTCTAAGTCACCACGGGGCAGTTGGGGGCAGGGGGGTGGGGGGAACACCATCCTCTCCCCTCCTCCTTTCCTCTGATCTCACACCAGTGCTTTCTTCAAAACCCAACCAGAAGCCAGGGATGGGGGATGCGTGGGAAACGCACTTTGCACGGGTCATGCCCTGGTGTGCGATACAGAACCCAGCAAGAAAAATTCAGGGAATGGATCGGAGAGGAAACAATGACCAGCACAGTAATACAATTCCATTTACTTGAATGAAAAAAATGTATGCAAACAAAAGAACATTTTGCAAGAACATATACGTGCAAAAAAGATGCACCGTGAGTACATTAAAATTGTTGCCTTAGTAGAAGAAAGGGAACGGAAAGGGATTGGAGGATAAAGATTGAAGGGATTTGAAAAATAAGAGAAAGGTTATTTGGGGGAGAATTTCCCTAAGGAGAGACTCCAGCAAAGCAAGGAGACAAACAAAAAAGGATGACACAGGAACCAGGAAACAGTGGTGCACCACAGAAGAGCAATACCGAGGGCTTCCAGCATGGCAGCTGTGCAGGGCACCCAGGAAGCTACCTCTTCAGGCTCCAGTAGAACAGAGGAGACTTGTAGGAGGGAGGAGTCCAGAAATATTAGAATGAGCCTTCAATAGGTTAGAAGGCAACGTTAAGAATTTAAAGAAGAAATCGAAGCTATCTTCAGAGAAAATCGTACAAGAACAACGGAAAGCCAATAGAATGCCAGGAAAACAACAGAAAGTGCACACAGAAGTGAGACTCCAACTATGAAGTAAAATGAATCATTTTCAACAAGCAATTCATGGAATGAAAGCAAGAGAATCCATTTGCCTTTGATCTTAACGCTAAGAATAGTCTGCTTTGCCTGCTTAATTTACAACACGGGGCTCGCAGAGATCAAAGTAGTGTCCTAGCACACAGTGACCTGTCATTATTGACTAACGTGACCAACATTTGCAGGTCCTCACAGTACAAGACATAAACCTTGACCACCTTGACAAAGCAAACATAAAAGAGGAGCAGCTAACAAAGATGGGCCGAGCCAAAGTGGGAAGAAGCGGGGAGGAAAGCATAGGGGAAAGGTAGACATTGTATAACGTGGTGAATCAAAAGACACACCAAATCTGCCTGAACAAGAGCTAGAGATGTAAGCATGTTATTAAAAGTTACGACGGTAATTACTGGAAGAAATAACAATAATCACAACTTTGAGAATCTAGCTCAGAGAAGAAGGGAAGGAGTAAGGGACAGAAAAAAAGTGAATTAAATCATCATCCTTTACCTCTGGCGTCACTAAATGTTACCTAAGATTGATAATACAAGAAATAAAAGCTAAACATTTAAAGTATGGCAAAAAAAACCACCTGAAGGAGGAGGGGGAGGACGAGAAGAGAGCGAGCTTGCCTCTGGGGAGCGAGACCTTATCTGGGTGGGAAGGAGTAGAATTGCAGGCTTGTTTTCATGATAAAACAATCAATTACAGTGCAGTTGTTACCATGTGCACATAACAGTTTCGCAAAACAAATAAAAAATTAAAAAATCTTCAGTGCAATGCAGCTTTGCTCAATAAACTTTTATTGAGAGTCTACTCCTGACAAAGAAGAACAAAATTCCTCTTGCAGCAAAAAGCCCAAACTTTCTACTGGTCTAAAGGGTCTTGCGAGATGAGACCCAGAAGAACCTGTCCAATCCCATTTCTCTTCTCAGAGCATATTCTCCCACAGGTTGAGGTACTTGTAAGACTCCAAACCTGAGATGCCTTTTCCTTCCTCCTTGCCTTCATACATACACATGCTCCCTCTGCCTTGACTGGCTTCCTGCCTGTGTCCTCCTGGCCACCCCAATACCCAGCTAGCAATTCCATACCCCTCTTAGGCCTCACGCCTCAGAGAGGAATGATCCTACTCCTCCAATCCATCAGCTGTAGGACTCACCCCACAAAGCCTATGATTTACTTTATCATGTCTCCTTTTCTAACATTGAGCTCTTATTCATCTTTGTATCCAAGCAGCAATTAGAATGCCTGACACATAGTAGATGTTCAATAAATACTTATTTAGTGGCCATTTCCACAAATAAATAATGAATGAAAACAATGAAATGTTTTGGATAAATTAACTGTACAGTATTTGATACTGATTTTGTATTACATATGTCACTATGCATGAATAGTCCCCAAATAAAAAATTTTATGGTATAGATTTACTTTTTATATTCATATATATTTATTTATAGCCCTCTTCTTCCCAAAAGAAGGATCTGAGAGAGGCCAAACTATATCAATAACCTTTGTATTCATATCCATTTTAAATTGACTTAACCTTTAATCAATTTAATCATTTACCCATTTAGCTGGATGTTTTCAGTTTAAGAGTTTCCCTGTCTTCTTATCAAGAAAACCCCATGTTGCCAGGTTTTGATTTGTTTCAGAAGCAAATAGTCAGAATTTTTTTTGAAAGCCAGTAATAATGACATTTTCTTTTATGCTCATTCTTTCAGGACGAAGGTCTAAATAGGAACCAGAACACTAGAAAGTTCTATCTGCCCTCTTGCTAGGCAGAGGAGGAACACCTTCTTTTCTGGACTCTACTGCTCTCTCTGAGTGCACATGTCTTTCACAGCATGGAGCAGCTGAAATGATGGTGTCGGGAGGGTGGATGGGGAACAGATGTCATTCGTTGACTCTGGCTGATGAGATTCCATATTCCGTCAAAATCCTGAATAGGACAGGAGAGGCCTCATTAGTGGTTTCATGGCTGAACAGGTGTGGAGGTCCTATGCACACAGCAGGTAGAAAGAGGCCATTTCAATCCCATGTGTGGATGTATCCAGGAAATTGGAAAGAGAGACAAAGTGCTCTACCACAACTGCCATCTCAGGGAAATTACAGCTCTTGGAAGCCAAAACAGTATTATTTCAGACCACTGGTACAGACCTCATCCAGAGGCCAGAGCAATGGCTGAAGGCAGGAGATGGGTGGTAATCAGAATTAATAATACCATACAAAGGAGGTCACCTCCTTAATTCTTTAGTTCCATATGGCATGTCATAAAATTTTAGTGCTCTTTAGCCAACAAAGTAATAACCCACTTAAGACCACCAGTCAAAAAATGGGACCACAGGGTAGAATGAAATCCTCTCTCCAAAACTAATGATGGAAACTTCTTTAGAAGATAGGCTACATTGGAAGCAGCGTGTGGATAAAATGTTCCAGAGTACAGATAAGCTTGGCTAGCAATTTGGCAACTGCCTCCTGGACAAATATCTTTCTTTCATGAGGGGAGGGGGGTAATCAATAAGTGGCCCCACTGCCTGTTTGCTGAAAGACACCCACACCATCCAAGAGTCAGGTGGCCCACAGGTTGCCTCCCAACCAGGACGGCTATGTGGCAGGCCTACAGTGCCTAAGCCAGTGACAACAGCTTAGCATGTTTAAATGGGGAATATGTGGACCTGAGGAGCCATCTGAGGCCTTCGCAATGTGGTAGGTTCTTAAGGCCTTCCTACCTGCAAGCCCAGGGTCTTTCTAAGTGGCCACACACCCTGAAATGCAGCCACATGTCACACTCACTAGTTAATTGCTCCTTCCACCAACCTCATTGAACTCAACTCCACGGTAAAATCTCAGTGGTTTACAAGAACTGGAGGGTAGGTCAACAGCAATTATAATATGCATATTTTTAAAATCATTTTGTTATATTTGGCAGTCTTGCTCTATAAATAGAGTCTGGTTTCTCCAACTTTTTTTTTTTTTTTTAAGATTTTGTTTATTTATTTGACAGAGAGAGAGAGAGACAGTGAGAGCAGGAACATAAGCAGGGGGAGTAGGAGAGGGAGAAGCAGGCCTCCCGCCAAGCAGGGAGCCCGATGCGGGACTCGATCCCAGGACCCCGGGATCATGACCTGAGCCGAAGGCAGACCCTCAATGACTGAGCCACCCAGGCGCCCTGGTTTCTCCAACTTTTTGAACAAAGAGGTTATATATTTATGCTGAAACCACCATGTGCTGGTCACCATGCAGGGCACTTGAAATGGGTTGCCTCGTCCATCCTCACATCGCCATTACAAAGTGCTGAAGCTTTGAAAGGCAAAGTCATGTGGTCAAGGTCACAGGCTAGTATATGGTTAAGGTACACACACACACACACACACACACACACACAAAATGCCAGTCTCTGGCACCAGAACCCAGGCTCTTTTCATGGCACAATGCTGCCTCTTGTGGTCACAGAGAAGTGACTCAAAAAATGTTGAATAAAGTCCAAATATTGTCAAGTAAAGCTCTCGTTGGATTTGTTTTAATAAATGACTAAGAACCATTTATAATAATTACTAGCACATTGTTGCCATTGAAGTGGCTGATGCTAAAGTGGTTTGGGAAATACTAGAAAATGATTCACTGCCTTAAATAGACTAAGTGTGGCCTCCATAAACTGATTTACACCCTTGGTGCTACTTTTTACCTGAAGTGGCATAGAAAGAAATTTCAACCCCATCCTTGCTCACATGACCTCAAGATCTATATTGCTGAAGTAGTAAATGTGCCTTTTATGAGGGTATTATTTTCCACTGATTAGTGTATTATTTCTCAGGAAATGAATTCCCCAGTCAGTTTATGTATGTGGTCTGATTTCCCAACTGGACTTGGGCTTCTGAGAGCAACCACACCACGTTTTATTTGCCTTTAGGCCCTCCGTTCACCCTCCCCTCACTCACTACTGAGCCTGGGCTACGTGGATCCCTGAGCAAACTAGATGCTCTCAATATATTGTCAACTAAATATAAGTCTTACATTGGAGTTAGTATATTATAAAAGCAAGCAAAAAAAAAAAAACTTAATGTAAAAAATGTACCACTGTGGTGTAGGATGTTGATAGTGGGGGACGTTATGCTTCAATGGGGATGAGGGTTTATAGGAACCCTCAGGACATTCTGCTCAATGTTTTCTGTGAACTTAAAACTTCTCTAAAAAATAGATTTATATATATATACACATATATATACATAAAGATATATATATCTTTAGTATAAAAAGATATATATATCTTTAGTATAAAAAATATATATATCTTTAAATCCTTAAAAGGACATACGGACACCTTTTTTTATACTCAAGTTCTTGATATATCCAAGGAAGTCTGCACCTACCTCATTTGCATTTAATTTTTGAGCAGCGTTTCCAACTCACTGCTCCTCACCCATGCTAGATGGAGCCAGACTCAGCCTCATTGGAGGATTCAGTTTATGCATTGTAAGATAATCATATATGGACTGGACATTAGGAGGGGCAGCCACTTTTGAGAAGGCTGGCATAAACTCTGCCCTACCAGGCTTTCCACTTTTGAATGTGCTTAAACCACCCAACTAGGGTGGTTGGTCTATACAGAGTTAAACAGTTCAAAGATGGTCTATGAAAGGTGGAATAAGGGAGTTAAGGGCCAGGCTCTACAAGATACAGACAAGCACGCACAGTCTAGTGTATATAAGTGCTACAATTTGTGTTTTAAAGAGTGAGGGAATATATACTCCTATATTTGTTCATATGTGCATTAAGAAAACTCCAGGTGACTATAAAGAAACTAGTAAGAGGACTTAACCAGTTTGGAGGGGTTGGGAGTCACAGAAGAGGTAAGGATGGAAAAAGGGATCTTTACTTGTAGGTTTTTGAGCCAGGAGATGTGATTTTAACCATTTAAAAATGTATATGTACCCAACACACAATATAGCTGAAGGTCTGGATTCTATCTGGAGTCCCATTCCCACTTAAAAGTAATTTGACCTTAGACAATTATTTAACTTCTCCAAGTCACCATTTCCTCTGTAAAATGAAGATAATATACCTAACTTACAGAGCCACTTTGAAGATTTAATTATGTAATCCCTGTAATGTCTGTGCCACCTAGTAACTTTTCAATAAATGTTAGCTATTAACATTTTATCATTGTTACTGATATATTATTATTATTTAAGAAACTGCATATTACAGAGTCCAGGAAAATTGATACAGGAGAGAACTTTTTTTATACTCAAGTTCTTGATATATCCTTCCAGTAATCTTCCTCTACTGAGGCAGTAAGTGAGTGTTTTTTCTTGTAATCTCCAGGACCTGACCAGTGGGACAGATACAATCTCCCCAAAAGCCATAATATTACACATTCTAGTAACGATATTTCTTAAGAATAATGAACTATAGAATTTCCAAGATCTCGTTTTACATCTGTGAAAAAATATCTACTTCATTTTTCTTTTCCTTAAGTGAAATTTTGGCAAAAAATAACAAAGGAAACAAAACATCGTTTTTGAGAGGTGGGGGGAACCTATCAGGTTTTGCCGAGAGAACTGAAGCAATATAAAAATATCTGTCTGAAAGAAAGTTAGATTAATAGGGGCCTTTATCTGAGATAAAAGGTTTGTTTATAAGAACAACTAACCAATCAAACAAACAAAAACACAATACAGTAGAGAATAAGCAAAACTGGCGAACTGTAAAATTCCATAAGGCAACTGAACATAGCATATTAGATCACATGCTCAAACTATTGAGTAGTTAGAAGTTTCTTCATTATTTTTTTAAAACTCCATATGGTATTCCTCATTTATTTAATAGCATGTACTATGTATTTAAATGTCCCCAAATTATCATATCTTGTGGAAACAAAAGGTTAATTCACAATTACGTCACCTCAACATGGAGACGTCCAGTTATGAGTGCCTGGGGCAAGCAAAGCTGCTGGCCAGTGCTAGCCATCCTTTTGCCTTTTCTAACCTGGTCAGGCCAGACTGAGGTGAGTCCAATGTCCCAGGAAACTATTTTAAAACCTTGCTAACCGTTGCCTGCAAGGCCATTTCCTCTCAATACACTTTAAATAAATGGCATCAACTCTCACCTACAATCTGACAAACAGTAGCACATACAAGAAGAAAAGAAATGTATGATCTGGTGGCCCAAATACTACCAGATAAATGATTCAACTTTGCACAATATATTCCCAAACACCTTTCAGGAGTGATATCGTTTATGTCACCTGAAGAATCATCAAAGATAAATAAAGGTTAGCACATACAAGTAAGTAAATGAATAATATCATTGAATGAGTCAAAACAATGATGGTGACGCCTAGGCTTTTTACTAAATATCACAAGTAAATTTTTCAAACCATGCAATGACAAACTTGTAGCCACTGTTTTATTACAAACATCTGAGCTACAAGAGGTCAACCCATAGAGCTGTTAGGAAGATTTTTGCCAGCTCTCAGTTCCCTGGAGGCACACTTTGAGAACAAGCTTAGGCTGGCTTTTCTGGCTGTTTTCCAATTCGTTTATAAAATTAGTCTTACTATTTGATGACAATTTTTTCTAACCAACTGATTGGCATTCTAATAATCTTTTCGTAGAACAATCAAGTTTTATAATTTTTTTAATATAAAGTGATTTAATTCCAGAGGTTCTGATCAAATTAAACAGAATCCTAATTAACTAGTAATCAAATTGTACAGCAGGCAATGTTTAAGTTACAGTATGGAATATTAATAATACTTTGTCGTAAGAGCCCCTCTCTAGGGACTTATCAAGCCTTGTTGGGATTGCTTAAAGGTCTCAGGACAGGATCAGAAGTTACTGAAAAGAAACGAAGGCACCAGTCTGGGGAAAGGATGTGGTAAATGAGGCCAAAGATGAGTATTATTTGCTTAGGTGTAGGTAGGAATTTTACAGGGAAAAAATGTGAAGCTAAGAAATAAGACTATTTAACTACCCCTGAGCTTGTCCTCACCCCCCTTCCTGGCTCAAAACACTAAAAAGTAAAACACTTTGTTCTCAATCAAGAGTTAAAATTATTTGGGGTCACCTATCATTCTCTCTGTAGATCCCATTCAGTTCAGGTCAACAAAATGCATTGAATACCATGTATTTGCAAGGCGCCAAATAAATAAATAAATGAAGTGACCCTTAGACATTGATTCATTAAGAAATTCTCCAAGGGCATACTTCCCAGTCCTCTCTCTCCTATGGCCCCCTCTTAGGCTCTATTTCATTAAGACCTTGCTGTGACACAGCTACCATCACCCCATACCTCACTGTTCAGATTTATGTTATCTCTAGGCTTAAAATGAAGGTTAAACTTTTTAAAGGGTCGATGGAAATTTATGAGGAAATATCTAGTTTCTCAGCACAGGGAAAATGTTGTAATTCCTCGAAATCTGTACAAATCAAATGAAGTCATTACAAATGACCCTGATCTTCCTCTGATGCTGCCATATTAACAGCACCTAGCACATAAATTTTGATAAATCTAATCCCACAGCTAATCTTTCACCAAAACTGTGACCAATTAAAACCAATTTGTGTTCTTACAATAATGGTCAGAACTAGACCTAATTTAGGCACTGAGCACTCATTACAGAGTATCAAGACATTTGCCTTCCTACACTGACTGAACTCAACACCCCGATGTCTCACCTTCTCATTCTCTGGGATTAAGGAGAGTTTCTACAGCATCCTGAGGGAATTTTTGAGAAACCCCAAACACCCTTCCAAAGTCTGCCCAAATTTGACCTCACTTAGGAGACCACATTGTGAATGATAGCTCTATCCTTTAGTGGGAGGGAATTCAACACCAGTTATCAAAGAGGAAAAAAAAGCCACACATCTCTTCTTCCAAAGAGCAAACAAATAAAACACTAAATGATCCTTTAACCTTATGTTCATGGTAGAAAACACAGGGAAAAAAAATAAAACCTCAAACTCGGAGACCCACAGCTGTAAACCTCCTTCCAACTCTCATCGGTGCAAAACGACAAATGGTGAAGAACTCAGAAATGAGCAGCACTTCACAAGAGCATATTGATTTTCAATAAAACCATTTACACCTTTTTGCTTGGACTACAAGTAGCATGCTGTTTTCCCAAAGCCTCTGCCACTGAATTAAAAAGTGTGGACAATGTCCTCACTGGCTACACAAAGTTGTCTTTGGAAATATTCTTGATGAGAAGAATGTTCCAACCTCGACCAGAGAGGAAAAGGGAAACAAAAATGGACAAAATGACTTTTGATATTTTTCCTGACTGGGTTAATTACTTGGAAAAGAAAAAAGAATACCCAGTCCTCCAGAACAAAAAGGCATTTGTTTGAAATATAGCATAGCTCATATTGGCTTTGCACCAGTGAGCCTTCCAACAGACAGAACACAGGAAATTAAGAAGAGACTGCCTTGGGAAAATATTTTACATCCTAGGTGAATGGTGATATTTTTTATTGCAGTCCTCCAGAGTAACACCTCAGTGTCCATTGAAAAATGAGAGATTTTTTTAAGAAGAAATTAAACTGAAGGCAGAGCTAATATGATTCACTCTGTTGCTAGCTTACCTTTTGTCTTATTATGGTTTTGATGCCACAAGCCATTGACCCTCCAATATAAAACAATAATAATGACTGGAAGGAGGAAAATATGACAATGCAAAGATAGAAGGAAAAAAGAAGAACCTTTCTATGACACGATACTGATCTGCTGATGGCTGACCGCTAACATCCATTATGTCCCTCCCCTTATGTGAGGCAGCGCTTTGGTTGGAAGCACTGAGACAAGGAAGAGGGGCTGGGATTGTCATAAATCAATCACGGCAAACCCATCCCCCTTCATAGTGACTGGTTTAAGAACCAAGGCTAGTCCATCAACTGATAGATGAATAAGTAAAATGCAATATATCCATGCTCTGGAATGTTATTCAGCAACAAAAAGAAAAAAAATACTGATATTGGCCACAACATGGATGAAATCTAAAAACATGCTAAGTGAAAGGCTCTGGTCACAGAGGACCACATACTGTATGATTCCATGTACATGAAATATCCAGAATAGGCAAATCTAGAGAGACAGGGTAGATTTGTGGCTACCTAGGACTGAGGGGAATGAAGGAGGTGGGGAATAATGGCTAAAGGAATAGGAGTCTCTATGGGGGGTAATGAAAATGTTCCAAAAGTGATTGTGGTGATGGATGCACAACTCTGTGAATATACTAAATGCCATTGAATTGTTCCCTTCCGATGGGTGAATTGTATGATACAGGAATCATATTTCAATTAAGCTGTTAAAAAGAGAAAAAGGCCAAAGCCAACAGTCCTTTGAAATCCCCCTGGCCACATTCATTTACTAATTCAATCAAAAAATATTTATTAGATGATTTCTAAGTCATATACTATCCTAGACAAAGGAGATACCACAGGAAATAGAATATACAAAATCTCTGCACTTATGGAGATTATGAACAATAAGCAAACAAAGGAAAAGCTAAGTAAAAGGCATAGCTATTAGATGATAATAAGTGAGTTAGACAGAGATGAAGCTGCAAAGTTGGTTTGTGCTTTTAGACAGAATGGTCAGGGAAGGTCTGACGGAGAAGATGATATTTGAATAAAGGCCAGAGGGAATTATTGGTTCAGACATGGGCATGTGACTCAATTTAGTCCAACCCAACTAAAAGGAAAGAAAAGGCCTTTTGTTAAATGGCTGCAGAAGAGGTGCGCTCTTTCTCTCCCTTTCTCTCTCTCTCTCTCTCTCTCTCTCACACACACACACACACACACACAGTCGGATGGGAAAGACAAAGCGTGTAGCCCAAGTACTATGTTCTGTAACCACAAGGAGCTCCTGCCCCAGGGTGAAGCCAGCACAGGACAAAAGAGCAGAGATGCAGAGAGAATATGGATTTTATCAGGTCATCAATTAATAACATTGAAATCCCTCCCCTACCTCTCCACTTCCAGGTGTGTGACCTAATCAATTTTCTTTTTGTTTAGACCACATGCAATGTACACATATATGTCCCCCAGGAACAATATCAAGATTCCTTTTTAAGAGATTTCTCATGGCTTTCCTCACAGCCCCCAGTGGGGAAATTACCACAGGGATGAACATTTTGCATTGTCATATTTTCCTCCATGGAGCCTGCTTAAGATTCTCTCTCTCCCTCTCCCTCTGCCCCTCCCCCTGCTCATGCACGTATGCTCTCTCTCTCTCTAAAAAAGAAAAGAAAGAAAATTTAGTATATTGGAAAATTACATCATATGTTAAGGGACTAAATGTTCCAATTGAAGAACAAAGTAGTCAGACTAAATTTTTTTTTAAGTATATGCTGTTTACAATATATGTAAAATAATGTGATTAACCAAATTAATGAAATAAAGGAGAAAATTATAAGATTACTTGATAGATGCAGAAAAATATTTTATAAAATTTAACATCCATTCATAATTATTCTTAAATAGGTCTTTGGGGCATCTGGGTGGCTGGGTGTGCCTTTGGCTCAGGTCATGATCTCAGGGTCCTGGGATCAAGTCCCATGTCGGGCTCCCTGCTCAGCAGGGAGTCTGCTTCTCCCTTTGCCTCCCTCCCTCAACTCGTGCTCTCTCAATCTCTCTCTCTCTCTCAAATAAATAAAATCTTTAAAAAAAATTCTTAGACAAAGAAGGGAACTTCCTTAATCTTATTAAAGCTGACAGTAAAGGGACTCCTGGGTGACTCAGTCGGTTAAGCATCTGCCCTCAGCTCAGGTCATGATCCTAGGGTTCTGGGATCAAGTTATGCATTGGTCTCCTTGCTCAGCGGGAAGACTGCTTCTCCCTCTGCCTCTGCCTGCCACTCCCCCTGCTTGTCCTCCTTCTCTCTCTCTGTCAAATAACTAAATGAAATCTTCAAAAAAAAAAAAAAAAGGAGAGAAGAAAAGTTAGGAGTACCTGTTCTCCCAGATACCAGGACTTATTCTTAAGGCTACACTAAGACAGTGTGGTATTGGCACAAAAATAGAAAAACAGAGTAATGGAACAGAACAGAGAGTCTAGAAATCTAACCATACATATAAGGTCACCTAATTTACAACCAAGTTTGGTACCAAAGGCACAGTAGGATAAGTATATTCTTTTTAGTAAATTACACTGGGTCAACTAAAATCCACTTTGGAAATACTTAAGCCCTACTATATACCATACACACAAAAAAAATTCTAGATTTATAATAGAGGTAAAAATGAAAAGGCAAAATAATAGAAGGAAAAAGTAAAGAATATCTCCATGACCTTCAGGTAGATAAATACTCCTTAAGTAAGATACAAAAGTCATTAACCATAAAAAATGTTAAATTTGACCGCTTAAAATTAAGAACTTTGTTATCAAATACACCATTACAAAAGTGAATAGACAAGTAATAAGAGATTTTTGCAACACATTTAACCAATAAAAGTTTCATATCCACAGTAATTAAAGAGATTCTATTAATCAATTTTTTTAAAGCAGACAATGCTAAGGAGCTTAACCCCTATGTTTTCTTCTAGGAGATCTATTATTTCAGGTCTTATCTTCAAATCTGTAAACCATTTTGAGTTGATTTTTGTATACAGTATAAGATAGTGGTCCAATATTTTTGCATATGGCTGTCCAGTTTTCCCAACTCCATTTATTGAAGAGACTATCCTTTTCCCATTGTATATTCTTGGCACCTTGATAATAAATTAATTGACCATAGATGCATGAGTTTATTTCTGGGCTCTCTATTCTGTTCCATTGATCTAAGTGTCTATTTTTATGTCAGTACCACACTGTTTTGATTACCATAATTTTGTAATATAGTTTGAAATCAGGACATGTGATGCCTCCAGCTTTGTTCGTTCTCAAGATTGCTTTGGCTATTTGGGATCTTTTGTGGTTCCATAAATATTTTAGAACTGTGAAAAATGCCATTGGAATTTTAATAAGGATTGCATTAAATCTATAGGTTGCTTTAAGTAGTATGGACACTTTAACAATATTAATTATTCCAATCCATGAGCACATATTATTTTTCCATTTATTCATGTCTTCTTCAATTTCATTCATCAATGTCTTTCAGTTTTCAGTATACAGGTCAGTTATCTCCTTGGTTAAATTTATTCCTAGGTATTTTATTCTTTTTAATGCAATTGTAAATGGTATTATTTACTTACTTTCTCTTTTTTATAGTTTGTTGTCAGTGTATGGAAATGCAACTGATTTGTGTACTGATTTCATATCCTGCAACTTTACTGCATTTGTTTGGTTCTTAACAGTTTTGTTTTGTTTTGTTTTGTTTTTGGCAGAGTCCTTCAGGTTTTCTATATTTAATATTGTACCATCTACAAATAGAGTCAACTTTATTTCTTCTTTTCCAATCTGGATGCTCTATTTCTTGTCTAATAGCTCTGGCTAGGATTTTCAGTTCTATGTTAAATAAAAGTGGCAAGAGTTGACAACCTTGTCTTGCTCCTGATATTAGAGGAAAGGCTTTCAATTTTTCACCACTGAGTATGATGTTAGCTGTGGGCTTGTTACATACATAATAAAGTATGTTACATCCTTTATTATGTCGAGGTATGTTCTCTCTATACCCACTTTGTTGAGAGTTTTTATCATGATGAGGGTTTTTATCATGAAAGGATGTTGATTTTTGTCCAATGCTTTTCTACATCTATCGACATAATCATATGATTTTTATCCTTCATTTTGTTAATGTGGTGTACCAGACTAACTGATTTGTGGATATTGGACCATCTTTGCATCTCTGGAATAAATCCCACTTATCATGATGTGTGATCCTTTTAATGTATTGTGGAGTTCAGTTTGCTAATATTTTGCTGAGGATTTTTGAATCTGTGTTCATCACGGATATTGGCCTGTATTTTTTTTTTTCTTGTAGTGCCTTTGTCTGGTTTCAATATCAAGGTAATGCTGGCCTTCTAAATTGAGTTTGGGACTCCCTCCTCTTCTATTTTTTGGAAGTTTGAGAAATATTGCAAATAATTCTTCTTTAAAATTTTGTAAGATTTTGCCAATGAGGCCATTTGGTTCTGGACTTTGTTGGGACGGTTTTGATTATTCATGTAAGCTCCTTACTAGTCATTGGTCTGTTCAGATTTTCTATTTATTCATAATTCAGTCTTGGTAGGTTGTATGTTCCTAGGAATCTATCCATTTCTTACAGGTTGTCCAATTTGCTGGTGTATAACTGTTCATAATACTCTCTTATGATCCTTCGTATTTCTGTGGTGTCAGTTGCAATGTCTTCTCTTCCACTTCTGATTTTATTTCAGTTATTTCATCAGTTATTTCTAGAAGTTGCTAGTTATTCTATAAAGCACATTTGCCCTATAGCTGCCCTGTCTAGGAACCACTTGAGGTAGCAGTCTTGGCAATTTATTTGAGAATACAAGCCTGTTTGCCAGATCATTTCACGTGAAAGTCCCCAACAAGAAATTTAAATGCATCATCACAATGACAGAGGACCTTTCAGAAATATCCTAAGGTACATGCATACCTATATAGACAGAGATGTTATGTGAGATTCAGTCAAGCATTATATGCAAATATGCTTGGAAAAGTGTGGCCCACTGCATTAAATGAAAGAATTGATTAATTAGAATAACCTGGAAATATATTGATAGAAACAGAACAAGAACCGTTTCTCAAATAATGTTCAACTTAAAGTTAGCAAATCAATATGCTATAGCACAGCATGATTTAAGAACAATTTACAGTTCTCTGCTTAACACAAGTGAAAGGTTCATACTCATCCCTGTTTGCCCAAGGCCCCAGGGCAAATATTTCCTTGCTAATAACTGGGCAGTGACTCAGAAAAAGAGAAAGGAAACAGGAGGCTTCAGGCTGTACTGAAACATAGCTGAGACTGTGCCAAGAACAAGCAATCAAGCCCTCGGTTCATCAACAGTTCCACACAAAGGTTAGAGAACCACCCTGCTTCCTCAGATTACTATTTTACATCTCTTCCCTCTAGGTCTAGCCTTGATAAATCTGCTGCTCTCTTTTACCTATAGACAATTCCAGTGAACCTTTGGTATCCAAAAATTTGGTGACTAAAGGGAATTAAAAGATTCATAGACATCTAGGGGCGCCTGGGTGGCTCAGTCGGTTAAGCGTCTGCCTTCGGCTCAGGTCATGATCCCGGGGTCCTGGGATCAAGCCCCGCATCGGGCTCCTTGCTCAGCGGAGAGCCTGCTTCTCCCTCTCCCTCTGCTGTTCCCCCTGCTTGTGTTCCCTCTCTCTCTCTCTGTCAAATAAATAAAATCTTTAAAAAAAAAAAAAGATTCATAGACATCTAAGTGATTCATGTGAATATAGTTAATTGAAGTAAATAAATTTAAAATGGTGCCACTTCACAAAAACAAATCTACTATCTACACAACCCATGGCATTTGTTGTATGTTGGCTGCATTGATTTAAAAATAATAGCACTGATAACAATGAAACAGTATCAATTTGTAGATTACTGTGGAAGTTAAGTACTTGGCTTTTGGTTTTATCTATCTTGAGATAAATAACATAATTGTTCAGTGGATCAGTTTACCCCACTATGAAAGAAGTTATTTTATCTTCCCTATCCCTCATAGCAAAGACCATTTTTGACCAAAATCTTTAACTATGGAGGAAAATAACACATCTATCAAAGGGTATTGACCCATCCATAGGATACGCAGCTGTGAATGCTAAAAGAACCAGGCTGTGAGAAGAGTCTATGACATCCACATGTGACATCTGTTTCTCCCACTGATTGCCAAGATCGATTCTCCCATACTGGCCAACTAGGTAGGTGCCCCTTTCCTCTCATACAATTCCTGGAGCGATAAGTTAGAGCCAAGAAGACTTTCCCACAAGAGCAGGAGTGCCTCTCTGATAAATACTTGAGAGTAGCTGCGTTTTCCTTCTCTAGGAGAAGAAAATCAATACTGTATAACCACTGGATTATAAATTATATACTGATAACTCACACTAAAACAAATTAAAATAAAGTATAAAAGGGTCAAAGAGCTTTCTTACATTTTTACTAAAAAATAAATTTAGAATCACTTCCTCGACTCCATTCAACACTCATATCCCTTCCATTGTCCAACTTATTCTCCGTCTTCTGTCAAAATGGAAAAAATTGTGAAAAAAGAAAAGTTAATTTCAAAACTCTCACTCCAAAGCATCCTTCTTTTTCTGATTTTCCAGGCTGATTGGACCCAGTGTCTGGGACACACCAAGGCAGCAACTCAACACTCGCTATTTGATAAGTTGGCTGAATCCTATCCTTCCCCTGGAAGCAGTGATGAGGCAGGGCAGGGCTGGCTGAGAGAGAGAAGACGAGTATTTGCTAAAGGGAGGTCCAAATATTGGCACTAGCAAAAGTCCCAGCACTAAACAGTTATATAGGCTATTCTAGATCTGAGAGAAGAGTCAACTGGTCAACTCAAAGGTGCTAGTAATAACAGCAACCACTACTTATTGAACATTTAACTCTGGGCCTTTTATATATGCTGTGTCACTTAGTACTTCGGCAGGTACTAGGACTACTATTATACCCATCTTGCCAATAAGACTGAGGCTAGAGGATCCACTTCCAAGCTCACTCACTTGGCTTTAAGCAGAGGACCTCAGGTCTTTCCCATGTGAGTGAGGTTAGCTCACAACACAGCTGCTGGCTTCCCCCAGAACAAGTGTTCTAAAAGTGCAAGAGCCACCAAGATGGAGGTTTTGGTATTCTATAACCTAATCTCAGAAGTGACATACAATCATCTCTGCATATTTTATTAGTCATAGCTTATTAGTGACACAGACCAACTGGTAAATATGAGAGGTGATTACATGAGGGTGTCAGTATGAGAAGGTGGGAATCTTTGGAGGGGATCTCGGAAGCTGACTATCACAAAAATTGATGCACAAAGGGTAAAGTTAGTACTAGAGAAACCAAGATTTATTTTTTTAAAGATATTATTTATTTATTTGACAGAGAGAGACACAGCAAGAGAGGAACACAAGCAGGGGGAGTGTGAGAGGGAGAAGCAGGCTCCCCGCTAAGCAGGGAGCCCAATGTGGGGCTTGATCCCAGGACCTTGAGCCGAAGGCAGACACTTCACGACTGAGCCACCCAGGTGCCCCAAGGAATCAAGATTTAAACCCAGAGGTTGTTATTCTGTTTGGAGCCCTAAGTCCTTTAGAACCACGGAGCTATTATGGAGCCAATATGGATGAAAACATGCAGACTTAGTGGACCACTCTTCTTGTTTGAAAGCCCACCACCTACTGGCCTCAACCTGAGAGTTTCTACTCAAATGCATTTGACTCCAGCATGGCTGGAACTCTTAGCAGCACCCTGGTGTACTTTAGTGCAGGACCCTATTTGCTTATTCTTCTTCCTTCCCCCAGTGTCTAGATAGTAGAAGTTCTGTCCAGTACCAAGTCTTTGTCCAAAGTCCAAAGTTCTTGGACAAAGACTTGGTATTGGAGCATAAAACACAATTCAGAGATTGTACTAATTTGGGAGGTTTAAACAGTAAAACAGAATGTTGTTTTTTTAAGTTCCCTTGCAATTCCCCTCCTTGAAAATAAATTCACATGCTCACTTCAGCTAAACACAAAGGGAAGAAATAAGTTTTCAGTGACTTTTTAAAAGATTGCTAGCCATATTTCTTTAACAGACATTCATTTCCTGGATTAGACACTAAGGGACTTATGTTATCATTCTATTTTATTTATTCTATGCATCTGTGGATTATAGAGTAGATCATGTTAAGTATAATGCTTTGAAAGGACCCTTCAGAAAAAGAACAAAAGGAATTTTCCCATCTATTCTTAATATTCCCCCTACTGAATGCAGACAGCAACAGGAAAATTCAAAGCTATTATTTTTAATGTCAAATGCCTTACTAGTCCAATAAAAGGGGGAAAGATATTAAACTTTTTATACAACAAGAACCAGATAGCACATATCTTCAAGAAACACATCTTAATCAAATTGAACATAGGAAATTAAAAAGAGGGTGGATGACTGAAGGTATCCATCCTCATTTAATTAAAAAAAAAAAAGAGCACTGGCAATCCTTATGAACAAGAGAGCATGTATTTTTCGCCTTTGTTCCTTTCAGAGGAATAGTGTGGATTAATTTGGGTTCAGAAGGTTCTGAAAAACCTGAGAAATTGCTGTACTCATTGTCCTCAGATGAAAAAGAAATATTCCTTCTATTAGACAAGCCCATTTTATGTTAGGAAGCAACACCAGTGAGTGGAAGATATGAACTTCTGAAAGTCACCTCTGTAGCCTTGACCAAGGGGATTAAAATGCCTTTTTGATGACTTTATAGAGTGGCTATAAACTTCAGATGAGATACCTCATATAAAGCCTGATGAGAAACAAAAGCCCTATGTAAGTATAAGGTGGAGAAAGTAGCGGTGTGCTTGGTAAGGTTATCTACATAAAATACTCCAAAACTGGGCTTAAAACTAATTCAGTCAACTATCCTACCATGAGAAAAATCATCACAGCAAATATTTATGGAGTTACTCACTATCAACAAACCTAAACACTGCATTTAGTCCCATTTTACAGATGAGCCAAGAGGTTCCAAAAAGTTAAGCAACTTCCCCAAGATCATGCAGCTCTGGATCATCATGCAGCAGAGCCAGGATCTGAGTTTGAATGCAAACATGATTCCCAGCCATGGTGTTAGCCTGTCATGCTGCCTCCATAATGCTGCAGGCACTTTGTTCTCCCCAGCTCATTACCAGAATTACCCTGCTCATCTCCAGAACGGGGAGGACAAAAGGAGCCAAACTGTGAGAGCACATACCCAAACACACACGCCACACCCTCTCATACCTGCAGAGATTTTATTTTATTTTATTTAAAGATTTTTATTTTATATTTAAAGATATTTATTTGACAGAGAGAGAGTGTGAGAGCAGGAACACAAGCAGGGGGAGCGGGAGAGGGAGAAGCAGACTCCCCGCTGAGCAGGGAGCCCGACAGGGACTCGATCCCAGGACCCCGGGATCATGACCTGAGCCGAAGGCAGACACTTAACGACTGAGCCACCCAGGCACCCACCTGCAGAGATTTTAGATTATATTCTGCAAGTCAGAATACTCCTCAGCAGGAACCATGGTTTAATTAGATTATTATAAAACCGAGCCAGGTTTGAAAATACATGGACACATACCTCCATTTTTCACTTCACCCTTGAGCATCAGCAGAGAATTCAAATAAAAATGTTACTGGTTTGGCATGTTTGTTTGGGCTGCCATAACAAAAATACCAAAAATACCATAAGCTGGGTGGCTTCTAAACAACAGACATCTATTTCCCCCATTTCTGGAGGCCGGGAGGTGTCAGATCAAGGCCAGCAGACGGGACGTGTGGTGGAAAGCCACTTCCTGGTTCAGAGGCAGCCACCTTCTCATTGTGACTTCCCACGCATGGCTGAGAGGGTGAGGGGTCATGCTTGGAGATCAGCTGGGCCCTGGCCCCCTCACTATATCACAGAGTTGGGGGCCCCTTGGGACAAGGGGCTGACCGGTCACCCTGGTTTGCCTTGGATTGAGGGGTTTCCGGAGACACGGGACATTTGGCATTAAATGTAGAAAGTGGGGCAGTCCAGAGCAAACAAGGATTTGCGTCACTTACGAGACACTGAATATCGGCTCCAACCCGGAGATGAGAGAGAGACGTCAGGGTGAGGTAGACAGCACTTCTCCCAGGAAGGGGATGCTGCAAGCATTAGAAGCCCATTCTCAAAAGTGGAGGATGGGCTCACCAGCCTCCGGGGTGATCTGGGCAGGACACCTCAGCAGCGACAGTTTCCTTCAATTCCACATCCTGGCTGTTAAATGTGAATATTCGTCCACTATGTTTACAGATCAAAAGCCACAGCCAATTTCCTCATTAAAACTAAAAGATTTAATTATCATTAATAATTCATCACTTGATTTTTTTTTTCTCATTCCCTTTGTATGAGACCAAAAGACAGACTATAAACAGTGGAAGTTCAATGGGATGTTCTGTAATATTTCCGAGTTTCTAGGTAACATGAACTCTCTAAACAAGATCTCAAACTGCATTTGTCAGACCCACAGGCGAGTGAGTGGGAGAAGCAGTCTGTGGGGTAGGTGCAAATGAACTCCTCCTCTTAGTCTTTCCAAGCCACCGTTTCTTCTTCTGAAAATGGGACACAAATCTTGGCCTCACAGAAGAGTTCAGAAGATTCAACACAAAGTCAATGTGCCACCAGTGGTAACCTTTACTGCTAACTGTTGAACAGAATCTGAAAGCTTGAATTCTAAACCAGTGTCGTAGAGTGGGATAGGAGACTTTAACTAATCAAAATCTAGGTGGTGGCCAGAACAGAGTCCCCTATCTGCAGCAAATTTAGAGCTTCACATTCATCCTAGAGTGCACTTGAATGGCCACTCAAAAAGATTTATATCTTGGACTTTTATCAAGTGATTCTAAAATATTAACTAGGGTAATTACTTTAGAGAAAGTCAAAGGCCATTAAAAAATTTTTAACCCTAAAGTGAATGCTGATTCGTGTGACTTTATTATCAGCATGTGTTTGTATGTGTGCGTTGGAGGTTTGTAAATGAAGCTACAGTATAACAGTTTGATTTGGGAGCAGGACTGAGGGGGCTAACATGATTCTAGCTGCATTTACACTGTGAGCATGGTTCAGTAACTGCACTTACACGTAAATGGGTTTATCCTTGTAATTCAAATAATTGCTTTGGTATTTTCAGTACCAACCAGGTATGAAAGCTCTGTATAAAAGTTGTAGAAAATTCCCAGGGGAGGGAAAGTATCTATCGATAGGCCTATGAAACTATATACCATCCCCACTTTCTTCACCTTGCAAGGGAAAAAAACAGATGTGCTAAATAATATCCATTTCATGGTTTGTCAGAATAAAATGAGATCATTATGTCAAAACCTTTGATAAACTGTAGAGGCTCTTATAAATGAAAGTTTGACTATCCTAAGTATTATGAAATGCAGAATACCATCTCTCTCTCTCTCACACACACACACACACACACACACGAGTTACAGCCAAATGTGCAAACCATAGGAGTGGGTTGGGGGGAGGCTGGTTCTTCTCAGCTTTTTGACAGGAAGGCTAATTTTCTCCCCTAAAATAAACTTAGTTTGAGATAGAACTGAAGAGATTTGGCAAATGTAAATATCTGCTGGTTAACTAGAAGTGAATTATAAACAATACCTACTCAGGGTTATAAGCATTAATGGGGTTAAGTGGAATTTTACACTTGAGGAATTTCATATGCTCAATCTTGACCCAGCTTCAGAAAATATGTGGCTTTACTGTAAAATGCCCTAGAGACTCAAGAGGCATGCTGTCAGTTTGTGGGCAACAAGCAGCCGAATTTAAATCAGGATGGAAAATTAAACACATGGCACTCTCCCCTGGCCTTCTGTTTCTCTCTAGGTGGGAAAGAATCTTACATGACTCCTCCTTCTTCCTAGCCCTCATTTCTGTCAAGTCTCCAGCCTGCTTCAGCCTCAGAGTGGTTTTTCCTGACCACTTCTTCCCTCCACCCCACACTACCACCTCAATGGCTCAACACCTGGACATTTTGCCACACGCCTTCCCTCCAGACTCGGGTCCTGGAGAATTTCCCCAGCCACAGCCTTCCCCAAATGAACTCATCTTTCTGCCTGCCACCAGATCAATTCTCCTAAAACAGGGGTCCCAGAGGCCCACCAAATGCTCCAAGAAAATCAGAAATTCAGTGGTCAAATCAGTTTAGGAAATGTCACTTATCCTATCTTCTTCTTGGAGCATCACTTTTACAAATTAAGGGTCCTGAAAAGTCCTGCAGTAAAGACACCAACTTCACTTTATTTAACCTAGATTCTTCAAACTGAGTAATATAACTAGCAACCCCTATGAGATAAGTATTATGAGGTTGTCATTTTACAGAGGATGAGACCAAGGCCAGACAGGGTTAGAGAACTCCCGAAGGTCATACAGCCACTAAATGGTAGAGCTGAAGTTCAGACTAACTCCAAAGTTAAACACGTCGGGTATCCTACAGCACTACAAAATGAGAAACAATCTCTTCATGTTTCCACTATCCCGGGCTTCCGATCAAAGATTTCCACCAAATCTCCCTACATGCCATTTATATTCTTTAACTAGAGCCTTGCTACTCAAAGTGAGGCCTAAGGACCAGCAGCACTGACATCATCTGGCAGCTCATCAGAAACGCAACATTGCAGCACCCCTGCCCAACCACCACCAGCTCAACGGAGTCAGAACCCACACTTAGCACAGAATCCCGCTGGACACACGCCACCCTGGAAAGTGTTTAGAGCATAATCTAAGCTGTGTTTCCTATTCTTCCACTGTTAATTTTGTCTTCCACAAACCACGTTTCCTGGACCCATCAGCCCGGCAGTACAATTGGGTAGCATCAGTCAGCAAACGGTATCTCTTTGACCTGGCCCCCACCCACTCTCACTTACCCCTCAAATTCCCCCCCGATGGTCCTGGGATTTCCCTGCATGTGTCTCGCATCCTCAAGTCTGATATCCACTATTCTCCCCCTCTCCCATTCTGTGGCCATCTTTATTCTCCGCCAACACCAAGCTGACGAGCATGCCACCAGCAACTGCTGGGGACAGTCCCATCCTGATGCCTCGGACGCTGGGCCACGCTTACCAACGCAGAGGTGCAGGACATGGTGGGGCTGCCCTACCAAAGCCAGCACTAGGCCCTCAGCTTCTTGTGGACGCAGACCGTGAACGATTCTTCCACACAGCCCAACATGGAGCGTGGAGCCTTCACAATCGAGATAAAGGAAGAGGCGAGGCAGGGTAGAGTGGGAAATCCGACAATTAGGGCAGAAGGATTATTCATTCTACAAAATGATTCCTTACAAGGATACCTCAAAAATAGATATTTCTAAAAGATTTGATTGACGAGAGTACTTTCCACACAGCTTTGCCGAGAGGCTGTGACCATGGCCTAAAGTAGGATACACACACGCACTCTTTTGTAAGCATCAGATGTGTCCCTGTGGGGAGGACACAGAGAAAGGGGAGGAAAGAAATCTAAGGGCCTGACCCAAGGCAAGGGCTCAAATAGGCATGTGTGATCTCTGGAAGATTCACAACTTCAATGACCCAAATTGAAGAGCTAAGTAATAGATGCCTCCAGACTGAAGAGGGGGACACAGCAGGCAAAAGGGTAGAAGGGAAAGTGACAGAGGAGCTGATGCCAAGGAAGGTGGCCAGGGATGGCTTGAAATCCCAGATGAAGAGGCCGTGATGGCATCTGTCCCCTCACTCTCAAAGCAAGGAAGGTGGCCAGAACAGGGGGTTGTCCAAAGAACTCTAAGGCGCCCCGCTCCTTATTTCCACAAAGAAGGAGGAAGGTAAGGCAGGAGACAATGACACAGATGTTCTCTGAGATCATTCAGGTCCGAAGACAGGATGCCGGACAAAGGCCGGAGTTGTCCTGGGCACACAATCTGTGCCTAGCCCACCCACCCGAGCAATCACAGGGCCCAGCTGGATTTTGCATATAGTCACCCACTTTTTATCCACCTTCACCATCACCCTCGTTGGCCAATGCCCTCTCACCCTCTGCAATTAAAGAGCCTCCTGTCTGGTCCCCTAAATTCTCTTCTGCCTGTCCCCTAATTCATTCCCCACAGAGCAGCAAGTCCAGGGTATATCCAGCTGGTCCTGTCACTGTCAAGGGTGAGGCCTCCATGACTCCCCCAAGCTCCTGAGATACCGCACACCTGCGTACCGGACCCCAGCAGAGAGCCGTGGTGATCATGCCCCCCTGACCACCCAGTCCATACAGCCACTCCTCTCCCACTTGCTATCTTTGCGCCATTTCCATTCCTTGGACGACTCAAACTTTCTCCCACCTCAGAGACTGCATGTGCCATTCTTTACCCATGGACCTCTTTCTTCCTTGCACACAACCTGTCTGCCCACCCACCCAGCACTTCACCTAGGTTCTTTCTCTTCCGTTCAGACCTAGTTTAAATGTCACTTCCTTAGTGACACCGTTAAGTCTCTTAGGACTCCCCAAGACCAGATAGGAGACCCTGCTCTGCCGTCTTATATTGCCCCCAGAATTCCAAACTTTCCTGATAACATATATCATAATTTCATTTAACTAATCTCATACATACCTAAAATAATTAATTTCTGCAAATTGTATTTATCTTATTTATTGCTGCATCATCAGTGCATAGTACATCTGTTTGGCATTTAGTAGGTACTTAACAAATGTCTGTGGAAGAAAGAAGGGGAAGAGGGAGGGACCAGCAGAAGGAAAGAAGAGAGGGCTATTTTCCAGATCAGGAACTCGTTTTTCTCAACAAACCCCTCAAAAGAGTACTGTCAAACAACTTAAACTGTTAACTACTTTCGTTTAGCATCATCTGTCCACGGAAAATGATACAGGCAGGCGAGACTTTACCAAAGTCTAGATCAGCAGGTATCTCCCAGTTCTAGGAGTAAGAATATTGTTCATCTACGTCTTGACTCCCATCTCTGTCTTAATTAGGGAGAAAAGCAGCATTGGGCAGTGATGGCCAAAACTGAAGTCTTAACACCAATTTATCCAAACAAAAGACTATGTGGATCACACCTCCCATCTGTTCCCATAAATCACTACAAATATATTTAGAGAACATGTTACAAGTGTGTACATATACAGGCACAAGAACATTTGCCAAGATAAAACAATATTATTACGTCTGTCTAAAACATTTTTTTTCCCTTACAATGTGAATTCAGTTTTCCAGTGGAAAATACTTTTGAGCTAAAGAGAGACATCTCCTCTTCGTCTGACTTATATTTCAGATCAGCTCAGCTACACCTGCAGGGGCCTTGCCAACCCAGGGACACTTGATGGATAGCACGAGGGCCAGGGGCAGGGACACAGAGCAACAGATAACTCCCACACCTCGTTTTACCCTCCTTCCTCCAGTCCCCCTAGGAGCTGCAATTAGACGTTTAACCCATGACCAGTACTGATTGCCACCTTACCTTCCTTCTCTGCCATGTGGTGGGGTGTAAATGAACAGAGAAATACCAAAAAGCAAGAGTAGCAGTAGAGAGGAGGTTGCTTAAAGGCTGAGATAATCCACTCACCAGAGACAGAAATCTCGAGGAGCCAGTTGGTCAGATTTGCCAAACTGACATGTACCCCCCTTTCACTGAGGACACATCTTGCTGAATGTTCTCTTTCTGGATTTCTTGCCTACGCTCAAGACCATAAATGTATCTTAAAGTCTTTGAGGCGCATTTACTGGTCAATTAAAGACAGGTATGGTCACTTTTCTGCTATGGTTTAATGAGGTTAACTCATGCACGTTCCCTGCTGAAGTTCTGACACTCTCACTGCTAGAAAACACATTGTTTGGATTGTCTCCCTTTCCCTGTCTAGGGTACTACCAGTCTCAAACTTAAAATCGGATCTTGAGCAGGTTAATTGTCAGTTCTTCAACATTTTCACCCATAAAATGGGATAATTCAATACAATCACATTATTTCAAATGGAACCGTGAGATATTTTCCCAAAATTCAGTTTTAATATGGTTCAAAATTCAGGCTCATAACTGCATTAACAAAAATTGTCAAGTGCTGGCCCTTTAAGGACTAACTTTAGTGAATAGCGAAGCATGGTTGTCAATAGGCAATGTATAGCAATTATTCAAATGGTAGCAGATAGTTCACACCTGAAAGCAATTTCTTATTTTAAGGAAATTAAACATTCCCTTGGACTTTGGTATAGGTGATCGCTTTGTTCTTCTAACAGATAACTTTCTGCCAACTGGGCTACCAACGTTAGCCCAGTCGAAGCGCATTCATCTACAGGGTTTTCTTGCACATTCTCCCATTCTTACCCATTCTGCCCCAGTGATGCCCAATATGCATGATGTGTAGAGTTGACTGCAGGAAGGAAGGGACAGGGGTTTTACCATCTGCCACCAGTGGCTTCAGTTTGCTCCTATCTCCCCTTCCATTCCCTGACACAATCTGAGCCCCCAACCGCCTTCTTTAGCAGGCAAATGTGTTTACCTCATTATACAAAAACTCTCTTACGGACAATTTGTCATCACTTAATTAATAAATCAGGGACTCCATTTGAATCGGAAAACAGAAGCTCCTCTAGCTGATCACAGATTAGTGCTGAAAATCTTACTCCTAAATCCATTTATTCATAAACACAGAGGAACGTTCTACATCCCATTTTTGTAATGCCTAAGTGTGACCAGTAAAATCACCTAGCCGGCAAAGCTGGAACATCTTTCTTCTGAGATAAATTGTGTTCTCATTTCTCCAAAAGTTCCTAAAATTCTCTACAAGTTTGTAAGGAGAGAAGTGTCTGAACTCCGAGTCCTATATTGTCCAATTTCCTTGTTTCCAGTATTTTGGCAGGTGGAATTTTCCATTATTTCCACACGTGTGTTCTAACGAGTGGTCTCTCCTAAGGGCTACTCCATCTCTGTTGCATTTGATGCTTTGCCTCTGCTGTTTCTACATCCTCTGCCTTTAGACTGATCATCACCTTTGGCCCCACTAAGTGCTAGAAAACAGGATCTGCAGAACCAGAGAGGAATATGTCCTGAGGAATGGCTTATAAATTTAAAAGCAAGATGGGCTGACTCTGTGTTCAGAG
The DNA here is from genome assembly GCF_054177405.1 of Leptonychotes weddellii. NCBI lineage: Eukaryota > Metazoa > Chordata > Mammalia > Carnivora > Phocidae > Leptonychotes > Leptonychotes weddellii. Next base: position 73,702,906 of record NC_138372.1, on the reverse strand, counting down.
GGGTTCTTCCCGGTTTTTTGTTATTGTTTTTGTTCTGTTTTCCGTAGAACTTTAGGTAAAGGTGATGAATAACCCATAGATAGTCGACATTCACTTTAGAATTAAATTGAGCATTTTGCTAAAAAATAACATCTGTCCTTTAGATATAATGATCCTTAAAACAATAGCCGTTATTTGTGAGTGCTTACTGTTTGCCAGGCACTATGCCGACTGCTTTTCTGACACATCATATTTAATCCTCAAAACCACCATAAAGAAAGATATTATTATTTCCATTTTCAGGTAAAGAAATTGAGACTTAAGAAATGAACCAACTTGCCAAGGTGACGGGTATAAGTGCTAGAACTCGATCTGTCTGACGCCATCACATATGCCCTTAATGAACATATTATACTGTCTCCTGGGGGTTTGGAAAGGATTTTGTTAATCATTAACAATGTATTCACCTTCTACTGTGTGCTACTGCAGTAGTCTATCTGCAGGTCTTGTTGTCCTTTTCCCCTCTAGTCCATTATCCAACCAGCCATCAGAACAGCATCTCCCAAGGAGTAATTCTGAAACCATTTGCATCAGAATCACCTGGATGCCTGTTAGGAATGCAGCTGCCAGACCACCCCGGAGATACTGAATCAGAATCACCTACATTTTTAATAAACACTAAAATTTGAAAATCACTTAGATCAGTATATCATCTGTTCACAATCTTCAGACAGTTTTCCAGAAACTATGATATATTATTTGTGGCAGGCTGAGGAGCAGCCTCCCAAAGATGCCCACATCCCAGTCTCTGATACCTGTGAATATGTCACTTCACGAGGCAAAAGGGACTTTGCAGATGCGATTAAGTTAAGAATCTTGAGATGGGGAGATTATTATCCTGAATTACCCAGGTAAGCCCAAGGTAATCACAAGGGTTATTAGAAGAGGGAAGCAGAAGGCTCAGAGTCAGAGAAGGTAACAACAGGACAGCTGAACCAGGCATTGGAATGATGAGGGTTGAGGACAGCGCACAAGCCAAGGAGTGCAGGCAGCTTCTAGAAGCTGGAAAAGGCAAGGACACAGATTCTTCCCTGGAGCCTCCAGAAGGAATGTGGTGGCCAGCCAACCCATTTTAGACTTCTGACCCCCAGACTCTAAGAGAATATATTTGTTGCTTTCAGCCACTAAATTTGTGGTGATTTGTTACGGGAACAATAGGAGGCAATCCTCCCTAGGTCCTCAAGGGGCCAAGTCCTTCTTAGCTCACCCCTCTTACCTCTCATCTCTCTACCTTAAACTTTATGCTCCAGTAATGCCAAGCCACATCCAATTCCCCAAATGTGCCTAGCTCCTTAATACCGTACTTGGACATTTGCTGCCCCCAAGCTTGTCAGCTGAGGAACACCAATTTATCCTGGTAAGACGCCCAGAGGTCACTCCTTAATATCTAGAGATGGAACTAATTCTCTCCTCTGTAATGGAACTTAGATATATATACACAGTGTTGTTCATATCACATTCTGCTATAAATATCTGAAGCCCACAACTACAACCCATTCATCTTTATATCCCCAGGCCCATTCACAGTGCCTGGTCCAGGGTAAATGCTCAATAAAAGTTAGTTGAATTGAACTAAACCCTGAGTAGTTGTCTAGAAAGCTGTAGATGTGTTCCCAAATGCCACCTTTAAAGAAAGCATTTAACAATGTCCTATTTCATAACTTCCCCCAGATCCTGTATCACTGCTATTTTCCCACATATCCTAAGTGATAACAAATTCCCATCCTTTTGAAAGGTTTGGATTAAGGAGGTAAAAAAACAAACGAATAGGGGGCAGAGCAAGATGGCGGAGGAGTAGGAGACCTGGATTTCGTCTCCTCTCAGGAATTCAGCTGGATAGGGATCAAACCATTCGGAACACCTACAAACTCAACAGGAGATCGAAGAAAAGAAGAGCAACAACTCTCTCATCAGAAAAGCGACCACTTTCTGGAAGGTAGGACATGCGGAGAAGTGAATCCGAGGCGATATTCGGGAGGATAGACGGTGGGGGAGGGGCCCCCGTCAGCCCCTTCTGGCAGTGATAGAACCACAGAGCACAAAATCGGAACTTTTAAAAGT
>NC_138372.1:73552790-73700306 GCF_054177405.1 Leptonychotes weddellii | reverse complement strand
GATGGGTTAGCCTGGTGGTGGGTATTGAGGAGGGCACATTCTGCATGGAGCACTGGGTGTTATGCACAAACAATCAATCATGGAACACTACATCTAAAACTAATGATGTAGTGTATGGGGATTAACATAAGAATAAAAAAAATAAAATAAAATAAAATAAATCCAACAGTCATTTCTGATTTGTTTTTAATTCCCAATAAATTAGGAAGAGAAGGGACTTCCTCAACCTAATAAAGGGCATCTATGAAAAAGTAATGCACCTCATACTTAATAGTGAAACACCAAACGCTTTCCTCTGAAGATCAGGAGCAAAGCAGGGATGGCCTTCTCACCACTTCTGTTCAACATAGTACTGAAGGTTATAAGAAGTTTAATAAGGCAAGGGAAAAGAAAAGACATTGAGATTGGAAGGGAAAGAGTAATATTGTCTCTACTCTTAGAGAACATGATTGTCTATGTAGAAAATCCAAAGGACTATTTAAGAAGCTATTAAAGGGAGGCCTGGGTGGCTCAGTCATTAGGCGTCTGCCTCTGGCTCAGGTCATGATCCCGAGCTCCTGGGATCAAGCCCCACATCGGGCTCCCTGCTCCTCGGGAAGTCTGCTTCTCCCTCTCCCCCTCCCCCTGCTTGTGTTCCCTCTCTCGCTGTGTCTCTCTCTGTCAAATAAATAAATAAAATCTTTAAAAATAAATAAATAAAATAAGCTATTAAAACTGGGGTGCCTAGGTGGCTCAGTCAGTTAGGCATCCAACTCTTGGTTTCAGCTCAGGTTGTAATCTCATGGGTCGTGGATTCGAGCCCAATGTTGGGCTCCACGCTCAATGGGGAGTCTGCTTGGGGATTCTCTCCCTCTGCCCCTCCCCCCACTTGCGGGCATGCTCTCTCTCTCTCTCTCTCAAATAAGTAAATAAATCTTTAAAAACATAAAAAATGAATAAAAATCCATTAAAAGAATTTTATAAGGTTGTAGGATATAAGATCAATCTAAAAAATCAATTGTATTTCTATATACTAATGATAACTATCAGAAATTAATATTTTTAAAGTAATATAATTTTAATGTTAAAAAAAATGAAATAGGAATTAACCTGAAAAAAGATACGTAAATCCTGTACACTGAAAACATTAGAACACTGCTTAGAGTAAAGAAGATCTAAATAAATGGAGAGATATGTCATGTTCATGAGTCCTATAATTGAATATTGTTAAAATATCCATTTTCCCCAAAATTGATCTAAAGATTCAGTACAGGGGCACCTGGGTGGCTCAGTTGGTTAAGCGACTGCCTTCGGCTCAGGTCATGATCCTGGAGTCCCGGGATCGAGTCCTGCATCGGGCTCCCTGCTCAGCAGGGAGTCTGCTTCTCCCTCTGACCCTCCCCCCTCTCATGCTCTCTCTATCTCATTCTCTCTCTCAAATAAATAAATTAAATCTTTAAAAAAAAAAAAGATTCAGTACAAATTCAATAAACTCCAGCAAGATTTTTTTTGTAGAAACTGAAAAGCTAATTCTAAAATTCAAATGGAAATGCAAAGGAAATATAATAACAGACAATTCTGGAAAATAAAGAATAAAATTAGATGGGGCACCTGGGTGGCTCAGTCGGTTAAGCATCTGCCTTTGGCTCAGGTCATGATCTCAGGGTCCTGGGATCGAGTCCCTCATGGGTCTCCCTGCTCAGTGGGGAGTGTGCCTCTCCCTCACCCTCTTGTGAGTGTTCTCTCTCTCTCTCAGTAAATAAATACATCTTTTTTTAAAAAAAAAGAATAAAATTAGAGGACTTACACGAAGTGACTTCAAAATTTATTATAAAAGAAGACAGTCTGTCACTGGCACCAAGATAACAAATAAATCAATCGGACAGAATTGAGAGTCCAGAAATAAACCCACATGTATATGGCCATATGGTTTTTTAAAAAGTTTTATTTTGAAATTGTTATGGATTCCCAGAAAGTTGAAGGAAATGTACAGGGAGGTCCTGTGAGCCTTTCAAACCTCCTACAATGGTAACAACTTGCATACTAGAGTGCAATATCACAAATAGGAAATTGACATTGATACAATCCACAGGACTCATTTAAATATCCTTAGCTTTACAGTCTCACTCGTGTGAGTATATATAGTTCTATGCAATTTTTTTTTAAAGATTTTATTTATTTATTTGAGAGAGAGAGAATGAGAGAGAGAGAGCACATGAAAGGGGGGAGGGTCAGAGGGAGAAGCAGGCTCCCCGCCAAGCAGGGAGCCCGATGTGGGACTCGATCCCGGGACTCCAGGATCATGACCTGAGCCGAAGGCAGTCACTTAACCGACTGAGCCACCCAGGCACCCCAGTTCTATGCAATTTGATTCCATGCATATCTTCATGGAATCACACCACAATCAAGTGACAGCTCTGTTCCATCACCAAGGCTCCCTCTTGCCACCCCTTTATAGCCACACTCACTCTCTCCACCTTTTACTTTCTAACCTCTGGAAACCACTAATGATTTCTCCATTTCTATAATTCTTCTATTTCAAAAATATTATATAAATGTAGGCATACAATGTACAATATTGTGAGCTTTTTTCACTAAGCATAAAATTCCCTTAAGATCCATCCAAGGTGTTCCATATAGGATCAATTTCTTTTTGACAAAGGAACAAAAGCAATCAATTAGAAACATGTGTCTTTTTAATAAATGTTATTGGAATTAACTGAATATCTTCATGCAGGAAAATAATTTCAAACTATACCTTATGTAATTTCAAAAGTTAATTCAAAATGAATCATAGATCTAAATGTAAAACGAAGACCATAAAATTTCTAGAAGATAACAAATATTTGTGATCTTGAGTTAGGAAAAGATTTCATTGATAGGACATAAAAAGAATGATCCATAAAGGAATATACTGATAAACTGATTTCATCAAAATTAAGAACATCGGCTTTTCCTGTTAAAGGAATGAAAGCACAAGACAAAGATAGGGAGAAAATATTTGCAAAGCATATATGTGTTAAAGTACTTGTATCCAGAATACAAAAAGAACCCTTTAAAGAAATAATAAGAAAACAAACAACCCAATTTTAAAAATGGATAAAAAGTTTGAACAGACATCTTACCAAAGAAATAACAATGGCAAATAAGCACATGAAAAAAATATTTATCATCATTAGTCATTAAGGGAATGCAAATTAAAACCCAGTGAGGTACAGCTATATCTATTAGAATGTCCAAAATTAAAATGACTGACCATACCAAATGGTGGTGAGAATTTGGAAGGACTAGAACTCTCATATACTACTGGTTGGTAAGAAAAGTGGTACTACCACTTTGGAAAACAACTAAGCAGTTTCTTAAAATATTAAACACATCTACCAGATGACTCAGAGATTCCGCTCACGGGTATTGACCCAAGGGAAATGCAATCATATTTCCATACAAAAACTAGTACACAAATGACATAGCAGTTTTATTTGTAACAGCCAAAAATTGGAAACAACATAGACATTCATCAGCGGGTAGATTGATAAATAAGTTGTGGCATATACATATGCTTTAGTTAGGATTCTCCAGAGAAACAGAACCAATAGAATATAAGAAGAGATTTATTATGAAGAAATTGCTCTCACAGTTGTGGCCCACAGTCTGCAAAATCAGTCCAAAGCCTGAAAGCCAAAGGAGCCAATGATGTAAACCCCAGTCTGAAGGCAGGAGAAGATGAGATGAGGTGTCCCAGCTCAGACAATAAGGCTATAAAGAAAAGGGGCAAATACCTCCTTCCTTCACATGTTTGTTCTATTCACGCCCTCAAAAGATTGGATGATCACCATCCACATTGGGGAGGGCATCCTACTTTACTGAGCCCACCAGTTCAAATGCTAATCTCCTCTGGAACACACTTAAGGACACACCCAGAAATGATGTTCCGCCAGATTTCTGGGCATCCTCTGATCCAAGTTAATACATAAAATTACCTATCACACCATGCAGTGGAATACTACTCAGACACAAAAATTAACAAGCTATTGACACACTCAAAATCATGGATGGATCTCAAAATTATTTTGCTGAATGAAAGAAGCCAGACAAAAAGAGTATGTATTGGATAACTGTATTTATATAAAACTGTAGGAAGAAAATGCAAAGTAGGGGTGCCTGGGTGGCTCAGTCATTAAGCGTCTGCCTTCGGCTAGGGTCATGATCTCAGGGTCCTGGGATCGAGCCCCGCATCAGGTTCCCTGCTCAGTGGGAAGTCTGCTTCTCTCTCTCTCACTCCCCGGCTTGTGTTCCCTCTCTCACTGTCTCTCTGTCAAATAAATAAATAAAATCTTAAAAAAATAAAAAAGAAAATACAAAGTATTCTATAGTGACAGAAAGCAGTGCAGTAGTTGTCTAGGGTTGGTGGAGGGGCGGTGGAGGGAGATAAGTAAGTTATGAGGATGTAATACGCAGCATGGCAACTACAGTTAACCATACTGTACTGTATATTTGAAAGTTGCTAAGAAAGTACATTTTAAACAATCTCACCACACCCACAAAAAAACCTGTACCTATGTGAGCAATAGATGTGTTCACTAATTTAATTGTGGTAATTGTTTCCCAATATATATGTATATCAAAGCACCACTTTGGACACCTTAAACTTACACAATGTTATATGTCTATCATATCTCAATAAAGCTGGGAAATAAGTATTGAGAGAAAATAACCAACAATTTAGAAAAGTTACATCCAGCTAAATTATCATTAAATATTAAGATCAAAGAAAGCATTTCAGACCAACTTTTAAAACTTTTAAGAAAAAGTTTTTTGGGGGGCACCTGGGTGGCCTAGTCAGTTAAGTGTCCACCTTCAGCTCAGGTCATGATCCCAGGGTCCTGGGTTTGAGTCCTGTCTGTATTGGGCTCCCTGCTCAGCAGGGAATCTGCTTCTCCCTCTCCCTCTGCCTCTCCCTACCGCTTGTGCTCTCTCTCTCTCTCTCTCAAATAAATAAATAAAATCTTTAAGAAAAAAAAGAAAAAGTTTTTTTGGTGAAAGAACAAGAGGGTGTCCTTCCATAAGAAGGAAGTCAAACCCAGGGAAAATGAATGTGTTGCAAGAAACAAGGGTGAGCCAAGAAATGGGCAAATGTTTCAGTAATTCTAAACAAGCACAGACTGAAACAAAATAAAAAAGTCAAAACAATGACTAATATTGGACGGTTAAAAACATGACAGAATGAAAATACTAGGTAACAATTACATGGGCACAAGGAGGGCAAAGTCCATCAGTAAATTTTTTTTTTAAATTCCATACGCTATTCAGGAGGCTCACAAGATGTTGATTAATTTTGGACTTTTAAGTTAAGTATTCATGTCAAAATTTAAAAATAACTACCAAAGGGATACGCAGGCAGAAGGACAGTCTGTTTGGCACAGAGCCAACACAGAGAAAGTGCTTGTGAAATGGTTAAATAAGTAACTTGCTTGTTTTCTGTATATTCTATATTTCACATAGCATACCAGCACATTTTTAATGTGATGTTATATCTATTACTGAGCTTCATTAGCTGTAAAGATTCTCCCCAGAAATAGAACCACTGGAACATACAATCGGATTCCATAGTCTTGGGACAGAATCCCTAGAGTCAATGAGGAGAATAGGATAGTGTATGTAAATTTGCCCTCCTGAGTAGAAATCCCAGCTCTGTCATTGATCAGCTGAATGATCTTGAGCCAGATATTTAATCTCTGATTGTCTCAGTCTCTTTACCTTTAATGCTACTGTGCTTTACATGGGTGAAATCAATTACTAATCTTATTCATAAATAAATGAAATGCTTAATAAGGTGTCTGGCACATAGTAAGCATTCAGTAAATGGTGGTTTCTATTATTCCTGCATCTCTGTCTTTCCTAGAACATGCGGGTAACTTACGAAGACAAGGCCTTGATCAGCTGGTCAGAGTGAAGTGTTAAATTGCTCAGGACCGATCCCCTTCATTCTGGCCTCCTAGGAAAGAAGCTAGTTCCTGCAGTTCCACGGAGGCTATTCATGGCCTAGTCCTGGTGTGCCCCAAGTTTGGACTCCACACACAATATGCCAAGGGAGAGACGAGCATCCGAGAAAGGGATGTGGTGAATCCTCCTAGCTTGCCCAGATACACATTTCCAACTGCAGGGCCTGGAAGTCCATTTCCTGATCCCACAGGGGAGGGCCCGGTTCTCCCCCTACCACTAATACTGAGCTGGCAAGATAGGGCTGGAGCCAAGGTTCTGCCACGTCCAATCACTGTTACAACCACACCACTGATTCATCATAGGATGGCCCAGTGCTTCTGGTACATCTCACACAGTCTCTCCTGGCCCTGCCAGACCATGCGCTGCCCTGGAATTCGATGGTCAGTGGCAGACCTGCACACCACTGTAGCTCTAGCTCAGAAAGTTTCCCCAGCGAACGCTACTCCAACAGCCTCTGTGTGAGTACTGCTTGGCGGTTTGCCCTTGTGTATATGACAATCGGCTAACTAGCAATAAGATGCAGCGACAGATAGCCCATTATATGGATCCTGCTCTCCTGGCTCTAACTTACCTTCCCTGACTCACAGCAGGCATCTACAGCCCTTGAGATCCCCTCAGGGATCAGCACTGATACCATCTTTGTTCTGTCTTATCTTTAGGGTGCAGTCCTTGATCGCTCTTCCTCCATCTGTTCTGCCTCTGCCTAGTCTGTCCTACATCCATTGCTTTTCTCCCCCAGCCAATTTCACTGGTAACTTTACACTACAAAGAAGGTCTCATTTAGTATTAGAAACTGAGATCCTCCTCTCTCGTTGGGGAAGTTGGGAAGAGATGATCAGGGTAGGTAAAGAGACTGAGGTCCCTAGAAGGACTCCCTGACACTGTTGACCTTGGATTGTTGACTGTGTGATCACTACACAGCTGTATGAGGAAACCACCATGGGAAGCAGGAAAAGATCCATCAACTTCAACCTGCCAGTCTCTGAGTCCCCACTATAGCTAGATGGTGACCCAATTATAATGAGTGAGCAATAACTATAAAGTGGTAGTTGAAAAATATGAGTGGGAAATTTCTAGAATTGTAAGATTCATGTTTGCTACAACCTGGATAATTTTTTTTTTTTTAATGAAGAGATTTTTTTTAAGATTTTATTTATTTATTTGACAGAGAGAGACACAGCGAGAGAGGGAACACAAGCAGGGGGAGTGGGAGAGGAAGAAGCAGGCTCCCCGCTGAGCAGGGAGCCCGATGTGGGGCTTGATCCCAGAACCCTGGGATCGTGACCTGAGCCAAAGGCAGACGCCTAATGACTGAGCCACCCAGGTGCCCCAACAACCTGGATGATCTAAGTAACAGGCTAATCAACCTTTTTTTTTAAACACTGGATGGCACAGATTTGTTGTTTTTTTTTTAATTAAGAAGTCAAATGTATGCAGCAAATTGAGGCCTTTTCTAATGCAGATGTACAGAAACATCATAGAAAGATGCTTTCTACCTCCTTCTTCCATTCATTCAACAAACATGTATGAGGCACTAAGCTAAATTACTCATATACACAGGGTGGAAATTCTGAGATACAACTTGAATCTTTGCTTCCATATAAGAAACAATAAGCACTATCTGTTAGAGAGACTGGGTCTGGAACTATTGACTTCAGAGAAAAATTTAGCATAAGGCATGTCTAAGGGGATTTCATTAGTGATCTAGCAGAAGGTGCCCAAGGTGAAGGGATCCAGCCTGAGGCAGCTCGGTGCTGTGGACCCCAAAGGCAGAGCTACAGCAGGACTGTGCTGCAGAATCACCCGGAAGGTCACCTCTCTTCCCACTCAAACGTGAGTGCAAAGAAACCTGGTGGCTATTTCTTCAACTTGAACAAACCTTTGACCTAATGGCTGGTGGTGGTTGGGGGGGGGTGCTCTCTTTGTAAACCTTCACACCCAAACAAAATCTGTCAACTTTCAAGGAAGCAAATACAAAAACAAAATGTGCTTTTTAAAAACTCAGCTAATTCATATCCTGAGAAAAATCTCAACTTGATTCTTCTGAGGGTTCATCTCTTCAACTCCCCAACCTACTCTATGCTCCTTATTAATTATCAAAAATTTCTTATGCGCTGGTTAGTTAGATAGTCTGCTAAGTTCTTATGGAAACAAGCAAACACATTTTTTAAAAATTTGCCAAAATCTGCTATTCTCTTTCCCTTGGAAGCACAGAGAATGAGTTCTTGTGGTTTCTTAGATGGATGACAGATTTCAATCTAATTAATCCAGAGCCCTGTGTATAGACATGACTGCAAAGCAAACATGTCTATTAACAAAAAGCAGTGATTACTGTTTGGCACTGGGCCAGGATCTCTACATAAGCAATGAACTGATGCCTACACTGTCTCTGTGCCATATGGGTATGCCGTAGCAATGAATTTGATCCAATGCAAGGTTAAGAAATGTCAAATTTAACTGGGCTTTAATTGATACTGGTAAGAGGTTCTAAATAAAGAAACAGTGTATGCACCATCAGAGACAGGAACACGTCAGGCTCTAGCCTCCCATTTTGTTGGCAACTCGGTCACAGCCAGACATTCAAATTAGTTTTCAAACTCAATTTTTTCAGATAAGATTTTTTTTTTTGGACGTTGGATTAACAAGTTTATCAGCAGCTAATTGAAGCTGAACACCCTATCATTAATCAGTCTGGTTACTTCTCTTTTCACCACTAAGTTCTTGCTTACACAAACCAGGTAGAGAACTCAAATTCAACATGTCTAGCATGAACTCATTCTTGCCCCAAACTCATTCTTACATCCATACTTCCTGTTCAGAAGGCGCTGAACACCAGAGTGAAAGATCTTCAAGTCATCTTGACTCCAACTTTCTCACCTGCCACATCCGATAAGCCACTGAGACCCACGACCTCAACTTCATAGATGTCTCTTCCATGCGCCCACTTCTCTCCCACTGCCACCTGCTATACTCTCATTATCTCCCAATCCCTCATCCTCCCAATCCCTTCTGAATTACAAGAGCCTCCTAGCTGGAAGGCCTGCCGCTTTCCTCCCAACTGCCTGATAGTTTGTTCTCTGTATCTCCTAAGACAGAATTCAGACTTGGCCCCAGCCCCCCTGGGTTCCTTGCCCTTCCCCAGACATGTGCATGCATCTTTGTCTGTGCTTTTCCCTCCGCTTAAAACAGCTTTGCCATCCCTTTAAATTTTTACCTGAAAATTAAGAGGGAAAAGCTCAAATCTAACTTTTCTGAGAAGGCTTTCCCACCCTCAAGCAGAACTGGTCTCTTTTTTTCCCGTGCTCCCACAGCTCTTTGTGCATAACTTTATTATAGCCCTGATCTGATGCATTAGAGCTGTTTTATGTCTATCTATCCATCTCGATTATGAGGCCCTATGATTCCTATCCATCTCAGTTACGGAAAATCATGCCATTTATCTTGATACAGCCTAGTTCCCCACAGAGCTGGTCCCGACTCTCCGGGTGGAGTGAAGAATACACAGAAGGGCATATTCAAGCCATGCAGATAGGCTTACTGAACCCACATTAACAACAGTATACTGCCTTTCGCTCATAACATGACAGAGGATCCTCTACATCCAGGAGATGGACTAAGTTCAACCAGGTGTGTCTTGTATCAATTAGCAATGACAACAACTAATGTTTGTTGAGCACTACATTTTGCTAAGCATTTTACAATCACTGTTTCATTTGTTATTCACAAAATTCTATAGGGTGAGGATTTTTCTCTGCTTTTTCAATTCTCTAGTCCAGGGTTTGGCATATATTGGGTGAACAATAAATATTGTTAATGAATAGTATACACACTGTATTATTACCCTCATTTTACTGATAAATTGAGATGTAAAGAAGTTAAATAACTTATTCGAGAGCTATGGACTGAATTATATTCCTCTAAAATTCATAGACTGAAGCCCTAACCTCTAATATGACTGAATTTGAAGATAGGGTTTTTAGGAGGATATTAAGGTTAAATGAGGTCATAAGAGTCCAATAGGATTGGTGGCCTTATAAGAAGAGGGAGAGAGAGAGAGAGAGCTCTCTCTGTGTGCACATACACAAGAAAAGGCCATCTAAGAACACAGCCATAAAGCAGCCATTTGTAAGCCAGGAAGAGAGTTCTCAACCATGCTAGGGCCCTGATCTCAGATTTCCTCCAGAAAGGTGAGAAAATAAATTTCCATTGTTTAAGCCACCCAATCTATGATATTTTGCTACGGCAGCCCACGTTGACTAATACATCAAGTTACACAGGACGATTAGGAAATGGAAGAATCAAGCTTTGAGCCTGGATTAACAGATTCCAGAACCTTTACTCAGCTGCTTTGCAACACTTATCAAACTATATGTTGCGATCCTCTAGTTGGCCCTGAATTCAATCTAATGGTTCACGATCAACATTTTTAGGAAATTGAATGGGCAAGTACAGAATAGTGTATAGTTGAATAGAATAGAAAAATACCAGAGTGTATCACACGTAAGAAGAATAAGTATTACTTTATAAAACTTTTGTTCCAGGAGTGTTTGGGAAAGTGTGAAGGGGTATATGAATCCCAGTATAAAATGTATTTCTTACTGTGAGTTACAGTCAAAAAATATTTTTTAAAACACCATAGTTTTTGCTATACTACTTCAAAAACAGCCCATTTATCCTATCTCCAGCCAAACCTTCTGATATAAGCACCATGGATGAACCCCAATATTCATATTGTCTATACAATGCTTTAGTCACAGCTCACCCCAGCACAGTATGGTTTGTCACTTAAGCTCTACACATCAGATATATATGTGTCTTTACTCATTTTGTGCCATGGTTTTTCCTTACAATAGGGCATGGAAGCTGGGCCACAAAGTTGACTGTCCATTCTTGCTCCCTGTTTCCTATGACCCTTAACTCACTCTGTATCCTTACGGCTCACTCATCCCAGGGCTTATCCATTATACATGCACACTAAATATATATAAAATAAATTCAATCAATTGATCCCATCAAGTAGATTATATCCATTGGAGAGTCTTCATAGCAGGCACCAGTGACCCATAAAAACCTGGAGACTACAGCAGAAAATTCAGTCTCTAAGGAGTCTAGACTCAGTTATAGAGAGATAAAGCAAGCACTAGCTCCATTCCTGGAAAACTTGGCTTTTCGAGCCAAGAACCACTCCATCAGTGCATTTGTAAATACCCAAATTTTCTTTCAAGCTCTGTTTTGATCTCTACATGGTGGTCAGGCCCATCGACTATGGGAGGGAAAAGCCCCAGTGAGACAGGCTTGATAGCACAGATCACAGTCCCCTCAGGGACCATATCTGGGTATGGGCCAGATGGGTAAAACTACTGCCACAAAATGATCTGTCTGGATTCCGAGTCGGGAAGCCAGATAGGCTCCAGAAGGAAAGATGTAGGGCGTGCCGTCCATTGGTCAGCACTGTGGACTGTTCTGAAGTGCACCTGTCTGACTTCAGAAAAGCAGAAATCCCTTTGATCTGGAGTCTGTGGCAGCACACCTGGATTGCTGACTCTCTGGGGTACAGCCAACTCCACAAAGGGTGCCTCAAACTGAGACTGTGCATTCCAGTGTCAGAGACCATCTGACTCTCCACCAAGGAGTTCCCTCTTCCAATTTCTGGAGCTAATGCCTCTTCCTCTGGGTGGATATGGTCTCTCATGGGCATGGGGGTGAGGGAGTAGAAGATGAGTTCAGCTTTCCCGCCACTCCTTGATTCAGCACCATCCTTTTCCAAGGTCCTATACCTTCTGTGACCCAGAGCTGAACCTAACACAGGTTGGAATTAGGGGAGAGAGTCCCTGGTCTACCTTATGCTAATGTAAAGTGTTTTTGTTAGTTTTCTGACTGCTCAGCATCTATTCCAGCTTAATTTAGTAATAGATCCGAATTTTTGACAAACTACCTCTCTCCCAGTATATTATGTCTATTAGTCAAGAGGCTCCATCATTCCCAGCCAAAGGGGCAGTCATGTGACCCTAACTGGCCAATCAAGTGCTCCCTTCCTAGAGTTTGAATCATGAGAATAATAGTCAAATAGTTAGAACTCTTTAATTACTGGGGCAGCCCTTCACCCTGACAAGACACTTGGGTAGTTGTTTTTATCCAGAACTTCTGGAGTTACATGTTTCCTGTGTATTCCAAACCTGGTTTTTAGATCTCATGAACAACTTCCATATCTTTCTATAAATAATCCCTTTTGCTTAAATTAGCCAGCATTTTTTTCTATTGCTTATAACCAAAATTGCTAACAGTTTCATGTCATAAGAACAAAGATCAGGCCTGGACTCTTAGGATCAGGAGACAGAGAGTGAGGAAGGTAATAAACCTACAATTGGCAGATAACCAAGCCCAACCAAGAGACCATGAGCCCAGACTCTGTACTACTTATTTCTAAATCCTTACACACTCAGCACACACTTTATACATAGCTGACACTTACTGAAACACAGATAAAACTTACAATACCATGAATATGACTAGGAGAGAGATATAATGGTGCTGAAACATTATTCTGAACAGTAGAAATTTTGGAGGAAAGAAACAGCTCTCAAAAAAGTCACTGTTACCTCTTCGCCTCTCCCTCTCCCTCTATCTCGCTTCCATTCCATGTTCCCCCCACTTTCAACAACAAATAAAAATTTCAAAGCTTCATCCTGGCCCTCTCATTTGTTACGGCAGAAAATGCAGTGTCTGTTATACCATGGAGTAAAGCATCGAAGCAATGTAAAATAAAACCAATGTAAAATAAAGGCTTTCAAAGAATTCCTAAATTTTGATCCTTTCTGATATTCCCCTGACTCCAGTTAATAAAAATAGCTACAGTTAATAAAACATTCTATCCACTCCTTTTCAATGCTGCCTATTATTCTTGAATGCTCAAAAGCCCCAGGCTCCCAGCCAGGTCAAAAGGTTTCACAAAACATCCACAAATTATTTCGAAGCAGAGAGACTCCCACAGCATGTCTCCCCGGAAGCTGTAAGGCAAGAAAATCCATCCTCTCTTTCTGATCGAAAGCCAGAATTCACTGGAGGAGATATAAAGAAACCACCAGATAAAGGTTTCTTCTCATTTTGCACCTTCAACCTATAATCCCAGGTACACCCCTCACCTAAGTAGGAGCATTCTCTCCCAGGAGAAGAATCCCAACGTACCTTCTACGACAATATATTTTCAACTTCTTTTTATAACAGCTACAAATTTGATTTAAAAAAAAAAAAATCCATTCTCCAGTATGCTGGAGGGCACGAGTAGTTTTTTCTCCCAAGCACTGAAGGGAGAAAATTCTCCCACCTTAGCCCTGTTGCTTTTTCTCTTTCAATCAGACTTTAGCAGTTTCAAGTTGAGCCTGCTAAAGAAGAGCCACTGTTCACTCCCCTGTCAAACCAAACCTTTATGTACAGCCCTTTGGCTTTGCTGGATGTGTCATAATACTGTGGTCTCTGCAAGCAACACAGTATTTACAGCCTGAGAGCCATCTACATTTGATTCCATATCCCAAACCCCATTTCTTCATGGGTGGATTGTGACTTTAGGGTAAGACCCTTAAACCACAAATGCCTGTAGCTGCTAATATATATATTTCTACCCTGATTCAGTCCTGATCCACTGCCAAAATTTGATCCAAGATTGGACCTTATAAATCCTACCAACATTGTCAACAGCAAAAAGGCTTTGAAACTCAGAAAGGTAATCCGTTCCAGGGAAGGCCAACAGTGAGATGCAAATCACTCTGCTGTAACATTTGCATTTTTAAAATCAAATTGAACTTTTTGGTAACCAGAATCCACCCCCTCCTAATGAACTCAAAACGTATTAGTATCTTGTCTTTGCTTCTTGCTATGATGTCTTCAACAAATTTATGATAATTTTGCCAGAATCAAGTGTCAGAATCTATTTGTTTTATGGATTCTTATGCAAGTTATTCCTCATCCTGGTCTAGAGAACCTCAAAAGTTGGAGGAGATGGTGGAGTATTTTTGTTTTATTTTATTTCTACTGCATAGTCTTAGTACGTGACAATAAAAAAATAAGTGTAAGCCAAGTAAATATTATAAGTACCACTTCCCAAGCCCGTAACAGTTCACATTTGTTCATTCAAGAAACATCCCTTGAGCACCTATTCGGTCAGGCTTGGTCCTAGGCACAATACAGGAAACAGTAAAGTGGTGATGGATTTTTATATTTTAGCATTTTCAATGTGCCACTGGCCATTTTCACCTTGTAAAACAATCTCCTTCATTAGCTTAAAGTCTCTTTTGTAGAGATTGCTTTGCTGTCCTATTTCTGGGCAAAATTAGAACTTCTGTTAGAGCCTGTATTTCTACTTAGGCTTCTATCAGGCTTGGGTTTTTACAAATTACGACATTTTATTGCAGCAAAATTGAGTCCTCAGGCCAGATCTTTCTACAGCAATTACAACAAAAAGTTCATTATAACAAGAAAATATTCCAAAGTCCTGCTGATGGCAAATAGAGGCAGGGTTCTATTGACTTCTAAGTGTCCTCCCTCTGGCATAAGAACCACATTAGGTAGCAGGTTTCCATGGCAGATTTTGTTGCTGCTGTCCCCTCTCCCCACTGTTACTATTTGCAGGATTCTCTTCCGGGAGAGGTTTTTACTGTAACTATCATCCTCTATAAGCCCTGCCCCAATTTCTTCCGCAGGGTGATCTAAGACCTCAGGGAACTAAAAATTAGCTCCTTCTTGCCAAAAATAAAGGAGGGCAGTGGTTCTCAACTCTCCACACCCAGCCCAGTTTCCTTCACTGGGTAATCAGCGTTCAACTAAATCCTGCCCTAAGCTAGCTTTCTACCTCCCCTTCCTTAATGGGAAATTCTGCTCAACCGCTCAGCTTAGCACCTTACAAATGGGCTCTGTGCTTCCTCATCATGATTCCTTCACTCAAAACATCCGCCCCACCTAGAATAGCCTTCAAAAATTCTGACTATTCTTGAATACCTAATTCAAACATGACCCCCTCAAAAAAGGCTTCCCTATAACTGATGCAGACTGAAGTCGTCATACCCACCTTTTCTCCAGTTACAGTAATTAGGCAGCTGAAAGATACTGAGGGCCTGAGTTAGGACAAGGGCAGCAGGAATGCACAAATAGAATAGATTCAAAATCCCTAAGGGTGGTCAAATGGTCAGGGCTACATGGCTGATGGTGGATGTAATTATCAATGCTTCTTTGCCAGAAAATTGATTGGGAATGAGGCCAAGGCCATGGAGAGGACATGAACCTTTTCCCATACATACAATTTCTACTAAGGTACAATATTTAGAACCTGAGGCAGAAATGACCACTGGTCTGATCTAATGGGAAAATTCTTAAGGTTTTGTATTTTCTCAAAGAAGAAAGTAAAGAAATATCTCTATACCACAGAGATCTGCTGCTGACTCTAACTACAATAATCTCTCATGGTGAAATTACTCCCCCCCCCACCAACTGGTTCTTTCATCACAGACACCCAATTTGAAACCAAAGATGACTGACGTCACTTCTGAGCTTTTATTACTTGAAGTATTGGAAATGAAGGTTATAGCTCTCATGGCCCTTAAGATACATGTGTGCGTCTCAGTCTGTCGTGCCTAAAATAAATTTGCTACAATCACTGTTTTACAATATGCTAAAGATATATTACCAAAATAAGCTTGCTTCTCCACAGACTAAGTGAGCCAAAGGCATTGTGTTCCATCTTTACAATGAAATGCAGATTTCTCATTGAAAGACTAATCTTCAGTTTCAAAAGATTGAACAAAATGGTGCTTAAAAAGAATTATAGCTGGTTAAATATAAGCTGCTAAAAACATCTAAGACAAGAATATTCTTTGAGTATCAAAGCATTTTCATCTGCTTGTGATGTAAACAATTTTTTTTTCAACAGAAGACCTTGTCCTAGTATTTTCTTCTGAGATCAGCAAACAAAAATCAGTAAGTATGCTGACCCAGAGCCTTCTTTATCTAAATGATCTTTTTTCTCCCTTACTGTGTCAATGAGATTACTTCATACTGGGAAGACTGGCCCCTCCCCCAGCCTTGACATCTCACTAGCAGGATTGAAGAGTTAAAATTCCTCTCCCCTGGCCTGGACCTACTTACAGCAGGATTGAAGTGAGCGCTGGTGGGACACTCACGCACCACTTCCTCTCCAGACCACTGCTCATTGACAGAGCGGCCAGTTCAAGGAGACTCTGCTTAAAATTAATTACCCACCCCTTCTTGAGTCTTCTTGGCCCAATAGAGTAGCCTCTATCCCCCAGTATAACCCATTCTCCTTTCCCCTCACCACTCTCCAGACTCTTCCCTTGGGTCTTCTAGAACTCACGGCTTGTCAGGACTAACCTCTCTGAATACATTACTTTTTCACTCCAGCTGCTATCTCAAGTAGATCCCAAAGGCACTGCTTTCTCTGCAGCTCCCTCAAGTGGTGGTTGTCTGTTCTCTGATACCATTTGTCTTGAAGGAAGGGGTAGATCTCATTTCTCATTGCCACAGCCAGATGAATACTCCTGATTCTGCCCTGCAAACTTCAGCTTTACCACCCTGCACTTTTCATTTCAATGATCTACTTTCCTCTCAGCCAACTGAAAGAATTTTTCCCTTGCTCACTCTCTTTCTCTCCACTTCTATTTCTGTAATATTTTTTGGTGGTTTCAATAGCCACATAGATCCTTAATTTTTTTTTTTTTTTTTTTTGCCAGCCGTTGTAATATTCCATATCCCACCCCAACCACTCACTTTCATGAACACAGCCTCTCTCTTCTCATCACCAATAACTTTCACTTCAAATTTCTGGTTTCAAGTATCTCTTTCGCTAATTATAACCCATGATCTTTTCAGCTCAATTCTTCTTTTACTTCAACCCCAACGCTTTGGCTCCCTTAGGCTATCCAAATCATTGGTCTCACTGCTCTTGTACTGTCCATCAGATTCTCACTTCCCCCCATGCCCCAGCTTAAATTCCATGGTCCATGTCTAAAATCACCCCCTCATAAACTCTCCTGGCTTTCCTGCTCATCTTTCCCACCAGAGACTCAGCTGACAAAATGGCAATCCTGACTAAATTCAGCTTTCTGCCTACTCCAGGCCTACACCCAAACCAACACTAAATGTCAGAGAAAAACCTATAACCCTTCTAACTAAGCCCACTTTAAAACCATGACCACAAACTTCAACTATGTCCTCCACAGTAACCAGGAATTCCAGCATACTGTCCTGGTCAATTCATTCTTCTGCCCTCTGAGACAAGTATATCTCACATGCTCTTGCTCACTTAGAACTCCAACACATCCTGTACATTCTTCTCTCAGGTGGTAACTTCTTATTTTACTGAAAAAAAAAAGAAACACCCAAAAGAGAACCTTCTCAACCTGCAGCCAATTGTACATCCTATCTCCTGCTGTGCACAAATTTCACCTGCCCTCCTATAACGGTGACTGAACTCTATGTCCTTTCTGAGGCCTCTCCCTCCCCTTAGGCAATGGACCCATCCCCTCTTGCCTGCTCAAGGACTTTGGCACAGCAATTATCTCCAGTCTCTCCTGAGTAAGCATGTTTGGCCGCCTACCAGGTCACACACATCAGCAAACATACTGTAGTATTTTCCTTTTGAAAAAAAAGCCCTCCCTTTGCCCTGCATCTTCCCCCTGGTCCTATTAATGCCACTCTCCATTTCTTGGCTCCCATCCACAACAAAATTATTTAAAAGAGTGTGCATGCTCTCTATACCCAATTTCTCACTTCCCATTCTTTCTCGAACCCCTTCCACTCGGGTTAACATCTCCTCCGTGTCACTAAATAAACTCCTTTTAAGGCCTCTAATGAGCTCTGTATTGCCAAACTTGGAAGTCTTTTCTTGGTCTTATCTAATTTGGCTTTCCAGCATCCTTTGATAGTTTATCACTCTCTCTTTCTTGGAACACTTTTTTTTCCCCTTATACTTGGAACATGATGTTTCTGGTTTTCTTCTTACCTCCCCGTCTGTTACCTCCCACTTTCATTTACTGGATTCCTCACTCTTACCCAAGGCTCAGTCCTCAGACCTCTTCTCTATCAACACTCATACCTCTCAAATGATCTTCTCTTTTCTATTGCTTTCAGTACTATCTATGTGTTATGGCCCCAAATGCATATCTGCATCCTCTGGCTTCTCCCATAAACTCCACATACATCCAACTCTGTATATGACATCTACACTTAGATGTCTAACAGAAATCTCTGCTGACTTCAGAACAATCAAAGAATCTGTGCCATTGAGGACCAATAACCATGAGAAGGTGCTTAACATCACTAGGAATCAGGTTGTGCCAAACAAAAAATAAAACACATTTTTCCCATCACATCATTATTACCAATTATGCTGCCATGAATATTTATGTGCATGCCTTCAGTGCACATGTGCGTGCAATTCTGTTGGGAATTATGGGGTCACAGGGTCTGTAGAAGTTCAACTTGAGATAAAACCAAACTTTTCTAAAGTATTTATATATATATTCTCAGCCGTGTTTCAATTTCCTGTCTTTAACTTCCCTGTGGCCACTGCCAGTCATTTTTGTTTTCAACAGCCTGCTGTGTGTGTAGTGTTGTGACATCATGTTTTTTAATTTGCATTTTCTTGATTACTGGTGAGGTTCAACACCTTTTCCCTAGAGGCCAAGCAAACTCAACTATGATATTTAGGGATGCAAGCTCAGGTGGTTGAACTATAAAGAAAACCAACCGGGCAATTATCATAAAAATCAGGGGGATGGTTACCGTTGAGGGGAATGGAAGATAAACAACTAGAAGAGGGCGTGTAGCAGGTGAGGGGCCTTCAGAACGCTGGGGGTACTGGATCTCTCACCCTGTGCAGTAGTGACACGGAGTTCACTCTGTGATCAGACATTGGCCTATAAAGTCTTGTCTTGTACACTCTTCTGTATTGGTTTTATTTCACAGTAAAAACTTCAAGTAAAAGGTTAAGTAACAAAATTAATATTATTTGAGTACCTACTATGTGCAGGGTCATATGACAAATATTGGGGATTCAGCGATTAATGAGGAAGGTTCTTTCCCTCGAGGTGACTGGGAATCACACAACTAATAGGTGGGCAGCATGAACTGCTCCTAGAGGACTGAGAACCTGTGAAAGATGTCGAAGAGGAGGGGGATTTGTCATGGGCTGTCAAATGTGAGTAGGATTAGATAAGCAAAGAATAGGAGGCATGATGGACACCTTTCGACTTATGACTGGAGTCAACTCTCGATCTACACACATGCGCGCACACACATGCGCACGCGCACACACACACCGATACTCAGATGCCCGTAGTCATACACTACTCTCTGTTTGCTAGGGCTGCCATAACAAAATCCCACAGACTGGGTGGCTTAAACAACGGAAACGTATTGTTTCAAAGTTGTGGAAGCTAGAATTTGGAAATCAAGGTGTGGGAAGGGTTGGTTCTTTCTGAGGTCTGAGAGGTAGAATCTGTCCTGGCCTGGAGATAGCCATCTTCCCCTTGGATCTCTTCACATTATCTTCCTTCTCTGAGTGTCACTGAGTCAAAAAGCTTCCCATTCATAAGGATACTGGTCATATTGGATTAGGGCCCACCCTAATTACCTTATTTTAATTTGATTACCTCTCTAAAGACCCTATCTCCAAATAAGGTCACATTTAATTGGGACACAATTAAACCCATAACACTTACATATACATATATACTCATAAATTCATATATACATGTACTCCCATACACACACACAATCACACATACACAAACTCCCATTCACACAGACTCATACACATACCCTTACACACACACGTGTATGAATTGCTCCAGGAGAGCAAACTCTCCAACTTACTCATACACACACCCACATATTCACAAAATACACTGACACACACATACACACCCAGATTATACTTTCCCACACATCCTCATACACACTCACGTGTGAGCATCACATACACACACATACACATGTCATATCTGTAGGGGAGATGCTCTTTCTTCCACTCTGCTCCTCATGGCACCCTGTCTCCTTGGAGAAATCTACCTAAGCCAAGGAAAGCAGAGCCTTCTCCAAGGGTAACTCAAATTGGAAGTAAGAGAAGAACACCTCTCTGGTGGCAAATTTGGGAAGGGTACAAGTAGGTACTCCCAGGCTGCTATTGGAAACACTACTTCCTGGTCATCTGTGGAATAAGCCTGTCCACTGGAAGGAAATGAAGGAGATCCATGTGAGAGAAGAAGAAAGGGAGCCTCAATGACCCTTATCCCCAGGTTCCAGTCACCCATCTTGGAGTGAGCTGCATCCTGACTTGCTAACAATTCAGTAACTCCCCTTTACCCCCCAAGTTAGTTTGGGTTGGGTTTCTGTCATTTGTAATGTAAAGAAACCAGATTCCCTATAAGGGCTTTCCAGTGGAAGCCTAGGGAGTATGAAGGGTCCTTGACGATGGGTGAGTAACCAAAATGGAACTTGTGGCCATAGTTGGGTTTTCTTTTCTTTTTGTTCCATTTTGTTTAACTGTTCCAGAGGCATGCAGTTCTCCAACCATACTGCCTTCTTTCAATACTTCACCAACCTCTCCCCCAGCAGACTTTGCAAATCTCCCTCTTGCCTTACAGCACATCTGTTTGTATGTCAGTCTCTCCAAAAGCATAGCCCGCCCACTCTATGAAAGTCATGTACTTTCATGGGACCCCTAAATCAGAATTTCAATTGTTTTCTCCAGAGCACTTTATCACGCTTTGGAATTATTTTGGGTGTTATTTACTTGGGCCTACCTTTCTTCTCCCTTACACTATAAGGCCCCTAAGGAGAGGAATTGGGGGAGTGTTGGTCCCCCTTTTATTTCTGGAACACAGCATCCAGTGTGGTGCACTGCTGGGTGATCCAAGGCCAGTGGGAGAAACAAGGATGAGGCTGATGGATTCTCCATCACTGCAGTAACTGTGGTCTCCAATCCAGGCATTTTGAAAACACTATTTTCAATTGGCAGTTTCACCTTGGATTCCTACGCCTCTTGCTCACTGAGGTTGTGCTGCTTTCAACTCCTCCATGACTCTTTCCCTTAGTCTCCCAGGCTTCACCCCACAGAAATCTGCCGCATGACCTGTTTGCTTAAAGGGTGTAGTGCCTGGGCCCCTTATTTTTAGCACGGCCACCACTGGTTCACTTTGTTTTGGTTTTGGCCAAATGAGAATTCCGATCCCCCACCTCCATCTTTTGAATTTCTTAACCCCTAAGGCTTCCTTAGAGGGCATGCCACAGGCAATGCTGGATTTCTTGGGACGGAACAGTGAAAAGCAATGTCTTGCTGAGAAACGCGCACGGTGACGTGCAGGCAACTTTCTGTCTGGAGAGCCCTCTTTGGGGCTAGGGAGAGACGACTGCTCTAGAGTCCCTATTCACAAAATCCTGTTCGAGGGAAAACAACTGTTTTTCAAAGTAACACCCCTAAGAGAAGTGACCATGGTTTATTAACATTCCAGAGTGTTAGATACCAGAACTCTCATTTACCACAGAGAGTACTCCAGGGGAAAAAATAATTAACTGTGGTGTATTTAACACACCTGAAATCCACATTTCCTCCTCCCTTTCCTTTCAGACACTCCATCTCTGGAAAACCAAACTGACAAGTTATTGGCAATTCAGCACCGTGCTATCGCGTGTCAGAAATCAGTATGGAATGTTACACTTGCTTTGCCTGTAACTTTTTACAGCCTTCATATTGCCATCTCTCTAACTACATTTCTTCAAACAATATTGCCATTTGAGTGGTATCAATCAGACAGGATTGCCCTTGGACATCAAAACTCTCAGAGTCAGCCCTCGTGAATAAATTCTGATTACTCCTGTATTCCAAAGAGAAAATGTATTTTTTCAGATGGCTGTGAGCTGTGAGTGGGCATTTAATAAAAAAAATAATATTGACTTCTCATCTGTAGATGTCTGATGCTCAAATTAGGGAATTTTTCTACCAATACCACCCCAGGCCTAGCTCCTTCTTAGCCACGGCCTTAACACTCTGTTGCTTTGCCTAATTCCTAATTCTAAGGAACTCTCATGACCTAGTTTGTTTTGTTGATTAAAAAAACACGTCGGTTTAAACTTCACATTTCAAGTTTGATTGCTGTGGGACGAACTGGCTCATAAATCTTCGCTAGGCTACTAGTAACTAGGGAGAAGTCGCTTTCTTCAGTAAACATCCCCTGCTTCTCAGTAATAGGGTGCCTTCCATCACCCAGAGGTTTTTTCCTTTTAATTGAGTGTTTGTTGAAGCATGACTCTGAGATAGGAGGCCTATTCAGGAATAGAAATTGCAGCCCAAAGTGCCCATTACTTACCTGAGACAGGGCCTGAGACCAGCTACACCCTACAGGGCCAGGATGCCTGGGCCTGTGGATTTGGGCTGCAGGGCCAAACAGCAACATTGACAAACACTGTGGAGGCGCAGGGAGATCAGGGCAGCCTGGGTCTGGGTAGCCTCTCCACCTCCTGCAAAGCTGAGGGTTAAAAAATAATAATGCAATCACTCTATGTTCACTTCCTCCTCACCTCCCACCCCACCCCCCCAAAAAAATTCCTCTCCCCAAATGGAAAATTCAACTTCTCTGCACACCAGAACCACACATCTGTGTTTTTCCCACCCATTTTTCCTCTCTAGAAGTCCGGAGTCTGCTTTCAAAGCTTCCCCTATTCTTTGAAAGGAGAAGAGAATGAATGCTTTTCGAATCTCCATTTTGCGCCCGGCATTCTATTAGCTGCTTTCCAACAAGGCAATTCGCTTGGTCCACAAGTTACGGCTACTGAGAAGACATTTGCTCTCTCTTAGCTCTCCCCGTGTTGATCTCATGGGCCCCATTTTTCATAACCCAGAGTTCTTCTTACACATCAATATGGATAAGGTTTTACTTTAAACTGTTCATTCTTCCAGGAATGACAGATGTCAGATTAAACTGCAAAACTCCCAACTTTACATTCCCTGCATTCACCTCCAATCAATGAATGCATCCTGGTGCTTCTCAGCGGGAAGAACTCCTCATTATGGCCCTCCTCAGCAATGCCAGGGAACTGCTCCTCCAGCCCTTCAGAGCTTACACTATTTTGCTCATACACTTCTCACCCCTGATGTGAAGCTGTATAGTGTCTTCAAATGTGATTATTTGAATTCTAGCAGAAACATTTGAGGTATATCTGGGTAGCCCCCTGTCCTGAGCTGAACCTTGCCGTGCTACAGAAATGGGTTGTTACGGATACCTAAGAATAGCTACAGCTTTTCTCTTGGCTGGGATAAATTACAGTGTGACCCCTCCCTGGTATCCAGCATGTTGTGAGCCCTTCGCCTTCAGACAAAATGGCGCCAAAATCACAAATATTTGCCTCACAGAAATAACCTGAAGGTTATTCTTCTCTCTACTCTCCAACATAGCAAAATCTCGGCTTTGATACTTGCTTGTCCTCGCTGCCCTATTCCTTAGCCCACACCTTCTCTGTCACTGGGCTCCTCAGAGTCTCTGTTTTCCCTCCCTATCAACTATCCACTCCTCAATAACAGCCTAAAACCCTTCCAAAGAAGGGGACTGGCTGCTGAGCTGGGTTTTCAGAGAACAGGAACATGCAGAGCACTGCAGGTGGGAGAAGCACGTGCGTGCGAATGAGTATATTTAAATACTCATTGGAGATTGAGTCTTTGGGCATCTATGACAATAAAATGTTAACATTTTATTACAATTCAATAAACAACCATCTATGACATGTGTTGGCCACCGTAGTTGTGGTCACAAATTGCAGAAACCAACCTAAACTAACTTAGGCAACAAGTGAGAATGTGTTGGGAATATATTAGAGGATACCTCATCTAAATCATGGAAAGGATAGAGATGTAAGGTGGACAAAGGTCAAGAGGATTCACAGACTCCAAAAGAAGTCTCTCTCATTTTCTCTCCACCTCCCTCCCTATCCGTCTCCCCCTCGCCCTCTTCTTCCCTCTGGCTTTCTCTGTGTTGGTTTTCCCTCACATTTACTCCTGATGGTTTTGACTTAACATCTTTCATCTTGCACCACTAGAGAAGACCTGACTATCTCTCTTGGTTTGACTTCTTAAATCCTGGGATAAGATACTAGTTGACTCAGTTTAGGTCAGATGCCACCTTTGAATCAATAAAGTATCTGGGGATGGGGATGAGCTGTGGAGTTTAAGAACATGGCTTTGCCTACATGTGTGGAGAAGAAAAGCACTTCCTAAAAAAGAAGATATTTAAGTTAGGGTAATGCTAATTACTGGCAA
Source organism: Leptonychotes weddellii (assembly GCF_054177405.1). Lineage (NCBI taxonomy): Eukaryota > Metazoa > Chordata > Mammalia > Carnivora > Phocidae > Leptonychotes > Leptonychotes weddellii. The sequence goes on along the minus strand of NC_138372.1, from coordinate 73,676,008 downwards.
CTGATAAACCCCTATATCTCTGTGGTTTAACATGATGAAAGTTTATTTCTTGCTCATGACACAGTTCTGGTCAGATGACTCTTCTCTGCAAGGCGAACAGGAGGAAGAGGAAATGGGTTTTGGTGAAATCGTCCAGTCTCTACTATAAGACGTGTACTATCCCCTAGAAAGGGGGATGGAGGAAATGGTATTCTCGGTCTCCCAAACAATAGGCGTCCATTGTGCTGGACATAACATATCGGTGTGTAACATAGTTGCCAAGGAACAACTATTTATGAAAAAAAACTACAAACAGACAAAAAAGATATAAATACACAACAAAACTGAACATGACATTATGAGAAACCTCAAGGGAAACAGGAAAAATGGAGGTTTTAAGAAAATGTGTCATACTTTCAGATGGACCTTCATGAGGAATGTTCTTGTTTGATTATCCTATGGTCTTACAGAGTACCAGGTTTCTGTTTCCTCCTCCACCGCCCCAGAAAACAATGAAGTCATTTTATTTGTATATATATCCCCACCAGAGATCTTCATTAGTGTCAGAGATTGCAATGAGCTAACACAGTAAAAGCTGGAATCAAGACCTTTCCTTGTTCCAATTCCTTGATCCTAGGCTTAACTGCGTTTCCTCATAGGATCTTTATTTGCCACAAAGAGACTGCAGCTGATTCTTTCCTTTTCCCAGCCCTGACCTCATCATTTCAATTAAGCAGCCTCTTGGAACAAAGCATACTGCAATCTTCATCAGTCTCTTTTAGTTATGTCCAGGTCAAGAAGCTGCCTTTGACTCCCACCTGCAGTTTTCTATGATGCCTTTGGGCCCTGCTCCCCTTCGTTTTCCTCTTTTCCTTCTCTTCCTCCTGACAGAACATCCACCAGGTCTACCATTTCCCTATGTCACTGGTGAGATCCATCCATACCGTACCCAGGCAGGTGCCTATGGCCGCCTTTATCACCTTCTTTCTCATACCTACGCCAAAGTAATTGTTGGGACAGTCCTTGGGGAGGGGGCAGAGTAAACAGGGCAATCATGGAGGAAGCTAAAAATTGCAGGACAGAAAGAAAATCTACCTAAGCACAATGATAGCTCCAAGGAAGTCTTCAAGATGGGTGAATGGGTCCAAATCTTTGTAATTCAGGGAGAACCTCAAGTCAAACTTTAAACTCACAAAAGCATCCCAAATGAATGCTTCTAAATCATGGTTCATTTTTAGGACTCAGAACTTGAGTCCAACCTGAAATAGGGCACAACAAGCATCAAATCAGTGTTCCTCCTTTAATCTTCCACATTCCCACGATGCCTTCCCAAAAGAACCTGCCAGATATGTCATCCGCTTGCCTCTCTTTGATTGGAAACATTGAAGCAAGGCAAAGAGTGGACTGAACCAACTACCACATGACAGAATAGCAGAGAGAGTTCAGGAAATAAAACTGAGGATTTCCTCCCTGGCGCCTACCTTAGCATGCAGCCATTCTGCTGCACGTGTTTTTCATAATGGACCTCAGGGGTTTGAATTATTGCTGGGTTTTGCTTTTTTAGGTGGATAGGGAGAATTTAGGTGGAGAACACCAGTAAAATGCAAGAAGTTAAAGCATTATTGGTATAACAAATAGAGAATGTTTTGTTCCAGTTGAAAGAGCTCCAATATTTCATCCCAAAGTCATCTTCTGGGAAAACCAAAATGTAAGGAGTCTGACACACACTGAATAAGATTTAGTAGGCACATTTCCAGGGTATGCACAGAGCCCATGTTTTGCTGATTTTACACTTCCTCCTTAACCTTAGGTCTACCTGGCCAAATATCTATAGTGCCTCATGCGAGCAAACTTTCAGGGCAATGTAGTCAATAGAGCACAACATTTTTATTATATATTAGTTTCTCTTTTCACATGCTTGTATTTGCAAGACATAAGCCCTGATCGTAGTCAACTTTCTCCTCAAATTATACAAAAACAGTTTCAAAGGTATTTTGTTCTATAGGAAAAAGGACTGGAAGAAAAAATTGCCCACATATTAATAACGATTGCTAGATGAAGGTATTATTAGGTGTGGGGTTTTTTTCCACTTCTATTTTCTATTATTTCTGAAATCTCTGCCAGAAGTTTAGATTGCTTTTTATTTGTTTATTTATTTTTAAGATTTATTTATTTCGAGAGAGAGAGAGCGAGCACACAAGCGGGGGCAGAGGCAGAGGGAGAGAGAAAAACAAGCAGACTCCGTGCTGAGCCCTATAAGGGGCTGGATCCCACAACTCTGAGATCACGACCTGGGCCAAAGTCAAGAGTCCCACACTCAACCGACTGAACCACCCAGGGTTCCCCAGATTGTTTTTTTGATCAGAAATGAAACAGGGGTGCCTCAGTGGCTCAGTCGGTTGAGCATGGGACTCTTGACTTCCGCTCAGGTCAGGACCTCAGGGTCATGGTATCGAGCCCTTAGTCAGCTCCGCACTCAGCACGGAATCTGCTTGAGATTCTCTCTTTCTCTCTCCCTCTGCCCCTCCCCTTGCTCACACTCTCTAAATAAATAAATAAATAATAAAATCTAAATTAAAAAAAAAAATAAGGGGCACCTGGGTGGCTCAGTCGTTAAGCGTCTGCCTTCGGCTCAGGTCATGATCCCAGGGTCCTGGGATCAAGCCCCGCATCGGGCTCCCTGCTCGGCGGGAAGCCTGCTTCTCCCTCTCCCACTCCCCCTGCTTTGTTCCCTCTCTCGCTGCGTCTTGCTCTCTGTCAAATAAATAAAATCTTAAAAAAAAAAAACATAAAAAATAAATGAAACGAAGTTACCAGCTATGAAGGAAATGTACAGTTCCAAGTTTGCCCATGTCACCTCCAAGGACAGGCCCAAGCCCTCGAGCGGCAGGTGAGGAGCTCTTGGAGGCTACCATAAGAGGCACGGTGACATAGGGTCAACCTGAGCGCCTGGCTTTGAAGCCCAGCGCAGCTTCTAGCTAGTTGTTTGGCCTTGGACTGATTGCATCATACCTCGGTGCTTCACGTTTCTCCTTGCTCATCTGGAAATCCATTAGAGCAGGCAGTTAGGTTCTGACAGGGTACCCGGAGGTCTGCATGAGGAAGTCAGGCCAGCTATGGGGAAGGTCAGGGGTCTGTCCTGGCTGCACTTGACAAGAAGCCACGTCAAACCAGACAGGACCAAGTTGGTGGATGCCACGCCAGGAAACCCCTGACCAAATTAGGAAGAAAAAGCGCGAAAGCCAGCTTCCCGCCCCAAGCAATGAATATTCTGCTGCCTACTTAGCAACCGTCAATAAAAGATAGAAACCAACCCCCAGGGCGCTGGGCTCTCTCAAGCTTACGGGTTCTCACATCTCCTGAGAGTGTAGTTTTCGCTTTAATAAACTTTCCCGCTTGTGTCACTTGTCCACGGTGCTGCGTGTCTATCCTTGAATTCGTTCTCGTCACAAGACCAAGAACCTTCCACGACTCCTTTGGGTTTGGCTGGGTCAAGGCCCCAGGGCCCATGGTCTCCCCAATTCACCCGGCAACAAATCAGGCTAAATAATCATAATAACTATGAAAGGGAGAAGCCAAAGGGACCTCGTGAGAGAAAAAGCTGTGTTTTGGGGTTGGTTTGTTTGTTTCCCTTTGCTTCTTATCCGGCTTCTCTTCTTGCTAGGACCTGCACCTGCCCTCCACTCTACACATGCCTCTGAATGCAAATAGCCTTGTCAGCGACAAGGAGTTAATGGTTTCTCTAGAATAGACAACATCTGAGGAAGGACCAGGTGAGAATGACCGGTGAAGCTATCATACGTGTATTGCAGCCCACTGTTAAACATCTTGAGGCCAAGACCCCTGGCTTCAGGGAATAAATGACTTATGGTGGACAGCTGGACCTTGTCCTCGTTCTGACCAGTTCCTGGATGCCCAAGAGGACACGTGCACCAGATCACAACTGTCAATAAAAACCCTCAATCCTGGAACAAAGACAAGACCCATGCTCCTTTCCTTTCCGAGTCTCCCAGATGATGGTCCATCTTTATCTGCTCTCTCTGTCTTTAATAAACTCTGCTTTCACCTCCTGCTGGCTTGCTTTTGATTTCCATCCAGTGTGAAGCCAAGGACCCTCTTGGCTGGTCCTGCAGGACCCCCTCTGGGTATTCGGAACTGGCCTGCCTGCATCAAAATCTCTTTATAAGCTAAAAGGCACAGGAGCCAGCAAGATGTAGTTTCCTCCAGTGTAGGTCAGGGTTTAGAAGGGCAGGGAATAAAGTTGAAAGCAAATGGGCAAATGATTGGCATCGCTCTTATCCTTATTGCCAAGAAATAGCTCTTCAAATGCACTTCAAATTTGCTTAAAACCACATTAGGTAGTATTCCATACTGTTACCTTTTTTAGCTTCATCCAAAGCAAACTTTGGGAACACACTAACCTCAGGGTCAGGTCCAGTGACTAGCCCCAGAGAATAGTCTTCCATCCCACACCAAGACTCAAGCCTGTGATTCTCTTGAAGTGCTGCAAAGGACAGACTCACTTCTGGGAGAGTGTTCATAATGGGTTCCTGATCTCTTCCAGGGCCCTTCAAGGCATGAGCAACACAGACATTCTTATGCATATGGAGCCTTCCTGTACTTCAGTCTCCATATCTTTGGCATGGAATGCTATTACTTATCATATCCTGAAGCCCAATTTTCGCAAAGTACCTTATAAGCTGTGAAGTGCTTTACACAAATGACTTCATTATCTTTTGATTCCTGTTCTTTTTTGCTACCCCATGCCACTCCTTTTACCAGGGACAACTTGGTCCTCCTGACATGTTAAAAGACATCTGGAACATGTGTCAAAAAAAGCAGTCACCAAATAGAACAGCTTCTGCTAAATTTCCATGTGATCCCAAACCAAATCAGCCTAAGGCATGCTGATACAGAAAATGAACTTGCTCACATATTAGAGTTCTCAGCCAGACTGACGACACAGATGCATACACGTTCAGGGTCATCTTCCCAAATGTGACAATTGATGGATTTACAAGCATGCTCTTGTTATCTCAAAAGCATATTTGAGCACATTTTAAAACACAAGGTATTGAGCAAACAGAAAATCTAAGCCAACCCTGAAACAGAGTCACAAACACTGCCCCCTTATGGAATGTCTGCTCCATGGTAGGCATAGCACAGACGTCATTTCATTTTATCCTCCCAGCATCCTGCAGGATGAGTATTATTATCCCCATTTTACTGATGGGGAAACTGAGGTTCAGAGATCTAAAGCATCTTTCACAAGGCCATTCGGCTAAAAGTTGGACCAATAATAATGCCCTGGCATTCTACCCACTCACAGCATTGCATCCTAACAATAGAATGTGTATGTCTTCAGAGATCTCTGTTTTCCCTTCATTTCCCTTTTGGCCATGCCAAAGGCAGACTACGGCCCTGACAGCTCCGCTCCACACCATGTGGCCCGCACACAGGAAGAGCTCCAAGCGGGCTTCCCTGACCACAACAATGCGCCCCTCAGATCTCTGCTGCTGCGGGCAAAGTGCAAAAATGAGCAATGGTCTAGCGGCTGCTCTCAGAAACCCATCACCGCATTCACACGGAAGCCATGCTTCCCACTGCCTGCTCCCAGCTCCCAGCGGACCACAGCAGGTAAAGCAGGCCATTCCTGGAAGACAGGGCACTCCTCTGAGAGGCTCCCCAGTGGCCTAAGATTCTTCCACCGAACTTTCCTTCCTTCTCTCATTCACTCAGGTCAGACCAGGCTCACGGTCTGCTGGCTCTCCTGCGTGCCCTCATAAACATTTCCTCTAGTCAGTCTCTGGTTTGTCCAATCCAGTCTGGGGTCTGTTCCTAAGAGGACCCAGACTAAACAGCATCTCTTACTTAGTTCTAGTTCTTTCTCTCCCCTTACGCCTCCCGGTCTCCTGTTCCAGGCCTCAGGGCCCCAGCATCCAACTTCGGCATCAGTGCACCCAGCCAATCCAACCATCCCACCCACACCACTACTCCCAGGCCCCAAACTGGGGGAGGGACTAAACGTTTTCCCCATTTTCAATACCTCTCACTGCAAGCATCAATTCAATCCTCCTTTGCTGCTTGAATGGCCCCTCATCAGACAAGAAGAAGAATGTTATAAATCTACTGCCGCTAAGGTGTAAATATTAACAGCTTAATGTGCTATCTCCCCAGGGAGTCTGCATTTTAAAGAGGCCAAATGAGAGGGCAATCACTTAACCCGAAGAAATGAATAAGTCTACAGATATTTCTTGAGTAGCCAAGTCAGGGAGCTCAAGAGAAGCTAAATTCAAATTTAAAGAGTGTAGCTCCTGCATGGGATTTAAATAATGCTGCCCCTTGGCTGGGAGATCTTTTTCTCACCAGAGCAACTTACCCTGCTCAACAACACTTCGAAGATCATCCTAGATAAAACCTTCTCTCCTCCAAAGTGTTTTTTTCTTAAAGGTCAACCTGGACAAGATCTTGTTCCTACAGGGGATAGAAGAGTTTCAGTCCAGCCCGAGACCATCCAAACTCCAGCAGGTGAGGAGAGTCAGGATAATTTTCTACTCTTGTCTTCCCCTGGTTCCTTCAAGTTACAGCCTTTTAGTTACAACAAACTGGAGAACTCTACCATGACATGTTTTATCACAGAGGGGACGCCATCCTGGGTCTTACAGAGCACTAGCCAGGCTCTTCACTGAGCACCGGGGGCAGGCTGTTTCATTTACAAAGGCTTGCTCCCCTGAACATAATAAGCAACACCGTCACCTTCCTTAAAGCTGAGAGTGAAGAATAAGTTAATACTTTCGAAGTACTTTAAGATATATGACACAGTAAATAACTTCTTTTGTTGGCTAGAAAGTGTCATGGGTGCTTGAATATTAAAGCAAAATAAATACCCTCAAAGCACTTAATAGGGTGATTAATTATGCAGTCATTCAAATGAATGCCCTCAGTGTAGAGTCTCCAAGTCAAGCATATTACATGCACACAGACCTCTTTTTGCACTCAAAAAAAAAACCTCACACACACATGCACATACACATAAAAGCAACAAAAAACCATGTAATGCAAATTAATGCATCATTATTTTTCTGCATGTTAAACACAGAAGTCTAGAAACTTGCAGTTATTATAAGTCAAGGTCTTTGGCTCCAGGCCAGCTAGCACAGGGTAATGGACAATGACCCCCAAGTTGTTAATCTGCAGATCTGCTCCCACTTCAGTCATCAGCTTACCATGGGACACTAGCAAAGCATTTACCCAACCTGTGTCTCCATTTTCCCATCTATAAAAGTAGAACAGTACATTCAAATGATTTCAAGTTGGCTATTAGCTTCACAGGAAGGTTGTGAATATTCAAGAGATGTGGCTCAAAATTCTTTTTTACCCTTAGAACAAAAATCTCACTGGGAACTGAAGACATTCCAAAACTATAGGGATGCCATGTCCCCTGAAATAATTCTCCCTGAGTTATTGGAGTCAGACTGCTGAAGAACATTGGTTGAATAGAAAAGGACATTCCAACCAGGAAAGAAAGAACTGAGCCAAGAAAGGGCTTAGGCTGATGACCACGTCCCTCCCAGTAATGGGACCCAGGGCTACAGCAGCCTGAGCTGCTCACAAGGGCCTTTGACAGTTTTAAGTAGGCTTATTCAAAAGCAAAGAGGCTGCACCTTCCCTCCCCCACCCACACCCCTACACTATAGGAGAGTTACCTCAAAATATGATCTCAATAAGAGAGAATTCTCCAGTGGACTCTCAGTGCATTTCAATCATCACCTCCTCCTGAGAGTCTTCCCTGATCACAACTGTCCCTTTTCTAGTTCCCCCATTAGATAGCCTATGTTCCAATGATACCTTTTATATTGTGCTGTAAATACTGGCTTTGCTCATATATCTTCCTGTAACTGATGAGTTCCTTGACAGTAAAAGGTTATAGGGAAGGAAAAATAATATTCCCTCTACCTCTGAGTTTTTGGCTGAAATCCCTCCAATAAAAAACAGATTAATAACAGAAAACAAGTAGACACTGATTAACAGCTATACCCCATGTTCACATGGGAGACACATAGGGGAAAATGAATAACTCAAAGGAGTGGCTTAGAATTCAGGCCTAAAAACCATCTTAATATGGAAAGGGGAGGGGAGCTTATAGGCAACTTAGAGGACAGTGAATGGTTTTTAGGGAAGATGAACAGGCCTTCAGAAAAATAATTAGAAGGTGTGGTAGTTTGTGACAAAGTTTGTCTGGGTGTGGTGTTAACTTCCAGTCTCCTCTCCTGTGACAAGAGGCAATCTTCCCTGGTTGATGAAACTCTTAAGAGGCCATTAATGACAATTGAGCTCTTTTTGGAGGAACTATCTTTGGGCAGATAAGGGATGTTCAGAGAAAGGCCCTCCCTGCATTTGCGACTTTTCAAGTATCTACAGCTCAGTATAATCAATATGCCAAAGTAGCATACTTTGGGGTAGCATATTTTGGGGTGATATAACTTTTAGGATTATACTCTTTAATAGGGGCCTAGTACAGTTCCAGGCACATAGTAAGTGCTCAATACATTTCTAATGGCTAAGTGAATGAATGAGATTACAAAGGGGGATAAAGTACAGTTGTGCCCTTAAATAGCTAAAAATCCAGAAAAGGTGAATAAGACTAGAAACCAAAGATTTAGGACAAAGCAGAATATTAAAAGGTGCAACTAAAACTCAATATGAATTTAAATGAAGAAACCATCTCAGGAGTGAAGGAAAAACACAAGGCTTTAAACAGGGTCTTAAACAGGGAATGACATCTAAGAAGCGGCAGGACCCCTGCAGTCCTTACCGTGGCCCCCAAGGCCCCCAACCACATCTCCTCCCAAACCCCTCACTCCCTACACACCAGCCACACTGGCCTCTTGCCTTTCTCTCAAGCTCACCGGCAATTCTCTGCCTCCGGGCATTTGCACGTGTGATTCCCTCTATTTGGAATGCTTTTCCTGCAGATACTCACATGGCAAACTCCCTCACTTCGGTCCCATCTTTGCTTAAATGTTACCTGCTCTAACCTCCCTGCTCTAAACTGAAACCTGCTAACACCCACCCATGCTGCCGGTGCTTTTACCCTTCTCTGTTTTTGGGTTTTCTGTTTTTTAACAATAGGTCTCATTAAACGAATGCAAAGCAACTTTTTAGGCTACTTAATTGTCAACTCGGGCCCAAGTGTTATTTCAAACTTGCCACAAGGGAAAGGGCCCCTGAGAAAGCCAATTCCAAGATTTCTCTCTTGTGAGACACATTTCTAGCCAGGGAAAGTGGTTAGATAATATTGTTAGACTAGGTACAATAACGGATGTCTGGTTAAAAGTTATTAGGCCTGTCACAAGACAGATGATTAGCCGAGCAGATAAATCTAACTTTCCAAAAGGGAACCTTAGTCTCACTCAAGTGCAGTGACATAACTAGTGTATTTAACACTCAGAGCAGATCATTTTTTCTCTCTCCTCCCTACAATAGAATTCGTTTTAGAAATCATCATGAGATTAATAATAATAATGACCAGAGGAGAAGCAGAAACTGTGAATATTTTCTTTCATCGATCTTTCTATCCATATGCATACCAGTAATACAACTTAACAATGAACAAAGAAGAAATAAATATCACTGTACAAAAAAGGAATGAAAGCAATGGGTTAATAATTTCATCACATTTATGCACTTTTGGAAAAAAAAGAGAAAAATTATACCCACATAATGTTTCCCTCAGAAATGAATAAATTCCAGTTTAATGCAAGTGATAAGAATTTTCTAGAAAATGAGGCGGGCATTGGAAATCGCCTGAGTGCAGTGATGGTGCATCTGCAAGTGAGGGGCAGCGTGGACAACCCACACCTTCCGACCACCTGACCCCCAGGATTTGACCTGGATTTCCCATCGGTCAGTGACTGAGACCAGAGCACAGGATCCTTCCCTGAACACTTTGGATCACCACACCATAAAGATGAGAGACAGAAAAAAATAAATAAATAAGAATTTTCTAAAAACAAATTTCTATTTTAAAGATACTATTCACACGTGGCAGAATATCTCATATATGAACTAAAGTTTTCACCTAGCAAGCAAAAACATGCCGCTTCACTATTCACGCTCTGTTTCGTCGTTTTAAATTGCAAACACAGAGAAAATCTTCAAGTGGTCCTAAGGAAGGACAGAACTGATACAACCAGAGTTCTATTTCTTTGTCTCAACCATCGCTCAGCTCTTGTTGTTTACGTCAAGCCTACTATTTACACACAAGCCCGTAGACTAAGCTGGGGATAGAAGATAAAAGCACACCCTAATAATTCTGCATTTCCTTGTTCAGGAGGGCAGGGCAGGACACTTTACAAGTAGGAATTGTCTACATTAATTTCCATGTACAATACAATGTTTATTAAAGAATAGGTAGTGAGGGGCCGCTGGGTGGCTCATTTCGTTAAGCGTCTGCCTCTGGCTCAGGTCATAATCCCAGGATGCTAGGATTGAGCCCTTGCTCCAGGGGCTCCCTGCTCAGCGGGGAGTCTGCTTCGCCCTCACCCTCTTGCCCAACTCCCCCAACCCCTGCTCCCCGGCTCATGCTCCCTCTCAAATAAAAAAGTAAAATCTTAAAAAAAAAGAATAGGTAGTGAGTATGTGCTCCTTGGAGCTTACATGTATATTAACACTGAACAGTAACCATATTAATTGTTTAGAACTTAGATCAACAAAAGGTTTTTCTCAAGGAAGAATATCCTGGGTGGCTGGCATTGTTTCAAAGTCCCAGTCTATGCTGATCATTAGAAGCAGACTAGCTTTTTGTCCATTCCATCACTGTGTTGTTACTCTCTGGACAGGGGTGCCCTTCTGGCTTGCCCTGTGGTGGATCTTCCCCTTGTCTCACCTTTGCTATGCCTCCGCTCTCGTCTAGCAAAGTATTCTGGAAGCATTTTATCAGAGATCTAAAAAGTTGGGTTGCAGATCATTCTCTTTCCCATGTAATAGGTAATTTACTTAATTATTTTGTTTATTGCTCATCTCCTCCATAAGGGCAGGGATACATGTCGGTTTTACTCATTGTTATGTTCCAAACATCTAGAACAGCATCTGGCACAAAGGAAGTGCTCGACGGTTATTTGATTAAATTGAAAAATCTCCCCTAATTCTCAGCTACCATTAAGTTATGGATAGATTCTCATCTGTGTTGAATTAACTATCTTTCTCTCCAAAGAACGATGCCAAAGATCCAGCAAGCAAACTGCTTCCTCAGTTTTTGGAGTATGGTGATTAAGAGTTCCTGTCCCCAATCACACAGGCCCAGTGTCCCTTCCCAGAATTGTGGAGCTGTGTCAGCTAATCCTCCAAGTTTGTTCTGAGGACACTAATTCTGGGAGGTAGTAATGCTGTTCTGCAGGAAGGAGCAAGGGAAAGTGGCCCCAGGATCAAATTATTTTAGGAAATTTTTGATTTAACAAAATTAAGGAAAGATTATTGTGGTGTTTTGTTTTTTTTTTTCACTGCAACACTTTTCAGGGCTTATATTATATTGTCATTGTGACTCTCCAGTATTATATAATAAGCAGGACTTCCAAAACTTATTTGATCATAATTATGAGAATTTCTGAAAAATTCTGTACTTCACTAAAGTGATCGATCGCCTGACCTCTTAGCACTGTGGGCTCTTACTCCAAACATGAATATGATAAAAGTGGCTGCCACACGGAACAGTTGCGAGAAAAAACGAACCCACAGGCAGCACACTGAGCCATTGAACGGTGCCTGACACATGATCAACACGCAGTGAATGTCAGCTATTGCTCATATAATTTCGTGTGGTTACCTTAATCTAAGGAACCATAGTGTTTTTCTGGTTGCGTTTTATAAATGGACAAACCAAGGCAGAGAAAAAAAATGGCTTAAAAAACAAAAAACTCAAATCCGTTCCCAGTAAGATAACTTTAAGCATAATTAATTAATTAGGCAATGGAAATCATAAACAATGACGATACGAGTGTTTCCTCAAACTTAACGTAATACTTTACAGTCTTGTTTATCACCTTAGTGTTCCCATCAACCAGGGAAATGTGACAGAATGCCAGGGTAAACAGGGTTCTTGTTCTTTGGAGTATCCATTTTGTGTCAAGATTTGGGGATAAAAAAGTGAATTAGGGGCGCCTGGGTGGCTCAGTCGGTTAAGCGTCTGCCTTCAGCTCAGGTCATGATCACAGGGTCCTGGGCTGAAGCCCCGAGTCAGACTCCCTGCTCAGTGGGAGAGTCTGCTTCTCCCTCTGCCCCTCACCCTGCTCATGATCTCTCTCTCTGTCTCTCTCTTTCTCTCTCACTGTCTCTCTCAAATAAATAAACCAGATTTTTCTTAAAAAGTGAATTGATTTAACTAGAAACTTTAAATATATGTATTTTTAAATAGGACTATTTCAGAATTGACTGCAAACTCCGGGGAAATTTGAAGAAAAATATGAACATGCAAGGAACTATTTCCTGCCTGCAGGAGGCGGCGTTGAGCAAAACCCCAGAGCGCTTGAGCCATCTTCCTCCCTCCTCAGACATGAGGGATACTGACTGCCACGGCAGCCCTTGGTCGCATTGCCCAGTACTGAGCCCTATGCGTAAACGAAGCAAAGAGAAAAGAACATATGCTATCAAATGTGATTCACGATTCAAATACATTGTAATTTCTTATTCTTTTCACACTCTGAGGAACCATCTGATAATGTGCTTGTTTTGTAAAAGAGTAAAACTCTTCAGATAATATAAAGATTTTACAGCTACTGCACAGATTTAATAAGCAAAAAACTTGCTAGCATGAACCAAGTTCAAGCCAAACCACTGTACAATTTAATTCAGCACAATATTCCTCTGTTTAAAGTGCATGTAATTGCCAATTTATATAGTCACCAAGACCAAAGGTTTGCTAAATAGAGTTCTGCAAACAAACATAGTATGGAAAGCTTTATCCCCAAGTGCCATACACCAAGAATGAATGAAGCTAATCATTAATCAATCATGCATCTAACTCATTCCAAGGGCTTCTTTCAACTGCACAATTATATCAATGAATAAAATCAAACCCACCTATGTTAACATTTCTCTAGATCTTATCACCATAGAGTTTTAAAAAATCCTCACAAACTCAACAGAACATGTAAAATGAAAGTGACATTATCTTAAACAGTATTAGATCATTATTTTCCCTCCATTATAAAGATTTCCTTTATGGAGAGCTATTCTTAAATAGCACTGATCTTTCTGAAACTTAATCCACGAGCTCTCTTCTAAACTTAAATAAGTTTCAATTTAATGACTGAACAAGAAATAGTTGTGGGTGTGTATTTCAAGTAAGTACGTTATACTATAAAAATTCATTCGGCAACTTTCTTTTTTGCATCAAGTTTTGATTTTTGAGATGCATAATGCTGCATATAATAGACAGATTTATTTGCACTGACTAGAAGAAAATACTCAACATTCATGACAGAGGTTTTTTTTCTCTGGGGAGCTGGGGAGGAGAATAAGACAACAGGAATGCGAACTTTACAATTTTATTTATTGTATTAAATATTGAAGTAAATCTGACAAAATGGCAACAATTGTTAATTGTGTGTGATGTATACCTGGGTGATTTCCTTGTGCTTTTCTGCCATTTTTTGACTTCTTAAAATTAAGTAAATATATTAAGGGTTTGAAAATATATTCTTATTTTCTCACTTAAGTAAACAAAAACAAATTTTCTTCTATTTATAAGAAAATCTGGGTTTACAAGATAGCAGAGTCCTTGACTTTGCTCCCTCCTTCCCTCCTGGTCTCCATTCCTTTAGAAACTACTTTTTTTTTTTAAAAGATTTTTATTTATTTGTTTGACAGAGAGAGAGACAGTGAGAGAGGGAACACAAGCAGGGGGAGTGGGAGAGGGAGAAGCAGGCTTCCCGCCGAGCAGGGAGCCCAATGCGGGGCTCGATCCCAGGACCCTGAGATCATGACCCGAGCCGAAGGCAGTCGCTTAAACTGAGCCACCCAGGCGCCCCCCCTTTAGAAACTACTTTTTAAGGGCCTGCTGTATGGCGGACACTGTCCTAGACCCTGGGAATATAGTAGTGAAAAGATGACGAGCCATCCTCAGAGTTGACACTCTTACAAAAGAGTGAGTAGATAGACAATGAACAAATTAAATAAGTAATTGCCTGGTATATTACAGGGTGATAAACACTATGGAAAGTAATAGATACAGAGTGCCAGGGGTGGGAGTGGTCAGGAAGCTGTCACTGCAAAGGTAACATCTGAGCAGGTAGAAGGAAGAGAAGGTGTGAGTCACATGGCTGTCTAGGGATGAAAGCATTCCAGGCAGAAGAGAAAGCAAGTGCAAAGACCCCAAGGTAGGATCATGCATGGAGTGCTCAAAAAACAGCAAGGAGGCCAGCTCCTTGGAATGGAGTAAGCAAGGGGTGTGTAGCATTACATGTCAAATGTGTAATACGGGGCATGAGGGGGAGGTGGCTAGAAGGAAGCCCAATTGCATGGGAAATTGTAAAGTTTACTCTAACGTCTATGTCAATGCTAGTTAACATGTAATCAGCGGATCAGCAGCATCAGCATCACCTGGGAGTTTAGAAGAAATGCAAATTCTTGGATGTCACCCAGACCTACCGAATCAAAATATGTGGGGATATTTGAACTCTCCATGTGATTCTTATTTATGATAAACCCTGAGAAACACTCTGTCATAAAAAGAAGAACCCACCAATCTTAGCTTCGAAACTCCTGAGCTGAAAATCCAATTCTGTCCCTTACGAATCATCTAGCATTAGACTAACTGCACAATCTGTCCAGACCTCAGCTTCCCCATCTGTAAAGCAGACAAATTCACGTCTGCCTCCCTTTTCATCAAGAGATTTTCTTTAAAAAAATTTTTTTTAAATCAAATTTGATGGTAAATGTTAAGGAAATGTGATGACTATAAATCTTTTGACAAATGTCTTTATTATTATGAACATGAGCCCCTAAGCCCATCCAGTCTCAGGGGTTTGCTCCTTCCTGTGCCCCGCCCCCCCCCATGCTGTTGGGCTGGTTAAGATACGTGCGTGAAAGGCCTACAGTGAGTCTGGTTTGGTTTCGTTAAACTTGGCATAGAGCCTCAACATTTGAGACTGCAGCTGGTGTGGTGCCATTATGATGTATATGGTACCTGGCCTCACTTTGGCAGGCAAGACCCGCTCAGCCAAGCATTTCAGACTAGGATAATGGGACAACAGAGATGCTGTGGGATGCTTAGCCCAAAATGCTTCCATCACTCTTTCTACCCCAAAGTATTTGTTATGTTTTATGCAAACAGCACTCGTTTGCTGTGACTTGGTATATGCAGTGCAGAAGATGCTGAGATTTGGAGTCCGAAGAGAATGGCTCAAGCCCCCAGGCTGACTATTTATAAGCTCGGTGACCCAGAGAGCTCACATCACCATGATAGTCTGCCTTACTTCTCTGCCCCCACCCCAAGTTGGTGGGAGGTGAAGCAAGATGATGTGCATGAAAGCTCTCTGTAAAAAATAAAGCAGCACATAGGAGAATAGGACATTGTCATCTCCAGTTTCTCAGTCAGGGAGTCAATAAACATTCAACAAACATGTACTGAGACCACAACATGCCTGGCTCTGTGCTAGGCTCCAGGATGCAGCAATGACTAAGAGAGAATAAAATCACACCCCGTGTGGCACTTACATCCTAGCATGGGAACAGAGAGAACACGGGGCATGAGGGGGAGGTGGCTAGAAGGAAGAAAAAATACACGGGGCAGAACAAATACACACTACAGTTTGTCAAATGGTGAGAAGTGAATTAGAGAAAACTAAAGGAAAAAAAATGGGCAGAGGGAGCATTGAGAGGAGGGGGTTACAAATCAGAGAGGGTGGCCAGGGAAGGCCTCCTCAGTGAGAAGGCGAAGTTGACCAAAAACCTGAAGGACGGGATAAAGTCCACCTTCCACCTTGTTCAGACCAATTCTAGAAGAAGCTGGTTTTTACACAGCTGTGATCCAAAATACTTGCAGAAATTTCCTTCTTTGCTAATACTTCTCCCCTATTATATCACCTCTGGGGGAGTCAGCTGAGTATTAATCTGTGCCATGGGCAGCACAAAGACACAAACTTGAGCCATGTGAACATTTTATCGGAGAACATTTTGTTTACTGAGGTGTCTGGAACAGTGCACGGTTATTGAATGAGCTCCTCTTCCGTCGACCCCAGAATCCAGCAACCTTCCCTCGATGTCAGCATAGGAACCACACACTCTGTAGACTAGAGACAAACTCCATGTCTGCCTTGTTTTTATTGTTAATATTATTGTTTTCATTCTATGATTAGCTCTCATTTTCTGAGCATCTACTGTAGGCTTAGTATTTTGCAGTTGTAATGAGTAGAGGACCAACTACTGTTTTATAGAAGAAAGGACTGCAGCACTTTTACATAGGAAAGGAAGGACAGGCCTTCATTATGGGGTAGATGGATTCCTAGGTGCATTTTTAGATTCCAGAGCCCCGTGTAAAATGGGAGTATTAAATGCACTACATAATCAAGTGAGAAAATGCTCTTGCTTTCCAGTGGTAGATGTGGAGATGGGGATTTAGGAGACCTGGAAATAGGAGCATCTGAAAAAAGGTGGAAGGGACCATGGGAGTGGACCCCAAGAGATGAGGGGCTACCAAAGTTGAAGAAGCAAGACAGCAAATGGGAATTCCCTGGGCCAGAATGGGCAGGGAGTTTGAGACCAGTAAAAACAAATATTTCATTTGAAATACATTTCCTATTCCATGCCGTAGCTCTGCCCCATGACCCAAACCTTCAGTAAAATCTGGAGGCGTGTGGTATTACCTTTAGGGAAAGAAGGAGAAAGGACTATATCTGTAACAGCAGCTGTGGAAAAGAAGATGGCAGACAAGGTCCTAGCAGGAACCAGAATTGAAAGCAGGAGACAACCAGGCAAATGTGAGTCCCCATCAACCACCCCAGAGAATCCTAGGAAACATGAGAAAGGAGTTGGTCTTGCCTCAGTCCAAGGGATGGTAGCTCCAGTCGTTTTCTGTTTACCTTAAAGTTAAGGTAGGTCTCGGATAACTGGAGGGTGTGGGGACCAGGATTTCATCGCACAACTCTAGAAGGCACCATGTGCATCACAGTCTGTGTCCAAGATGGCAGCCTTATTGGAGACACGTATACATCATCTCATTTAATCTTGGAAGAAAGGCATTATTTTTTTTTTAAGATTTTTATTTATTTATTTGACAGAGAGAGACACAGCGAGAGAGGGAACACAAGCAGGGGGAGTGGGAGAGGGAGAAGCAGGCTTCCCGCAGAGCAGGGAGCCTGATGCAGGGCTCGATCCCAGGACCCTGGGATCATGACCTGAGCCGAAGGCAGACGCTTAACCGACTGAGCCACCCAGGCGCCCTGAAGAAAGGCATTATTATCCCTGTCTTACAGATGAGGAAAGTGACACTCTAAGAAAAAGTCATTTGTCCAAGTTATCATGTGTCTAAAAAGTAGGTGGAATCAGTATTGAAATTCAGTTTATTCCAACACCCAAGTTCATTCTAATTCCATACGTCCCCTGCTTCCACGAAATGATGAATGCAAGAGGGTCTTCTACACACAGTGCCTTGCTGCCACTTTAGAACTATACTCCTCAACCTAAAGTAGAGCAGCAAGGACCAAAAAAAAAAAAAAAATTCACAAATTTTTAATCACAGTACCCTGGTTAATGCAAATTTGTGCAACTATGTACACACAGATCTGAATAAAAAACAGGCAAAGTTAATGCCAGAAGTGTAGAGGAGTTAACAGATGAAGGGAAATTGTGGCATATGAAACACCCCACTTGCTGCTTCTACCTTATTCCTAAATCTAAACATCACTCCATTTTAAATATATAATGCAGTTTCCTAAGACAACTCCAAAGGATCAGTACATTCTCCTGTCTTCTTTTCCCCTAAGAAAGCTACTAATGCCACTTATTTTAAATGTCACCCAAGTGTTAGACTGACCTTAGCCAATCAAACCCCAGCACCAGGCGAGGAGTCCTGAAAGCAAGTCAAGTCTTATTTCCCCGGAGCTTTTCCCCTTCTCCATTATCTTCTTTCACCAATAACATCCTGATAGCTTCCATTTTGCTCCCAGTCAGCACACCTGTCTCTGTACACCTCCATGACAAGCCTTCTCTGCATTTCCATTTTCTTGGTTATATCTTCATTTTCATCCAGTCTTTAGATACCTCTCTATGTGACTCAACCTTCAATCAGACAAACTCTTCTCTGCTTCTTTGATGTTGTGAGTCCAGAGGAAATCCAGTGGCAACAGAGAAGTGTTCTACATTTGCCACTCTAGTTAGCCAACAAGAATTTAGGTTTGTGACAAGTTGATCTCTTAGGGCAAATCAAATTATGTCATACTCTGGAGCAGTCACTCTGCTGGACACTGTGACCCAGGTTCTGGAGAAGCTTATCATGATCCGGGAGACTTCACCAAAGGAAAAACAGGGGGCACTATTCACGGTAACTGGGAAGGGGGCATCCCTTCTTCCTAGGCTAACTCCTGGCCATTCCTAGCCACTCAAATAGAAGTCTGAGATCTTACAGAAATTCTGATGCCTATCTCTGGGGCGAAAATCTGTTCTTGATAATTTAAGTTTCCCCAGCTTATTTTTTGCAGTAAGCTTTTTGCAATATTTGCAACATCAAAACAAATGTAAAAGGAAGTAACTGGGAGGACAAAAGAGATGTGTTTCTTTTCTTTCATACAACTGTTGTTGACAATCTAGGTGTTTCTCTGCTATAATAATCCAAGCCATGAAGCTCCTCCCACACCATGGGGACATATCTGCAGGGGCTGACACCTAGATCACCAGCACAGATCTTTTCTATTTTAGTTCAATTTGACAGAGAAGTCATTATATCCCTTCTCTGACTATTCTCCACTGGAGCTGCATAGTGAAAGATACAAGAAGCACTTTGGACACTGAGAGAATGCCTGTCTCTGACATTCACTAGCCCTCTATTCTGTGAGGTGCAATGATCCCGAAGCTAATCAGGAGCCCTGGTAGGTGGATCTGTTAGGAACCAAAATGTTTGAGACAAAAAGGAAATGTATAGGTTCATGTCAGTGAAAAGCTACAAGGACTGGCAAGGCTGGATTCAGGTGCTCCAACACTGTCGTCAGAAAGCTGCCTCTTTCAATGCCATCCGCCCTGCACTGCATAGCAAGCAGCTTGTCAGCAAGTCCACATCCATTTTCTATCATCCCATAACCCACTTGGAGGGACTCCTCCAAGAAGCTCAGATGCAAACCTTAGGATTGTACATCATTGCTATAACCCAGGGGGGTAAAATGGCTAGAGCATGAGCCCACCCCCGGAGCTGACAGTGAGGTTATAAGCTGAACCACACAAACTGTGAAATGGTCCCAAATGAAATCAAGTTGTTGTTACCAGAAAAAAAGTGAGGAAATACTGGACAAAGACAATAATTCCCTACAGGGAGATGGATGAAGGTGGACAGCCCACCCACAGGCATTTACCCATTTCCAGCTGACCCTAGGATTTGTCAAGGATCCCATACTCAGTGTTTTGGAGGATCTGCAGAATCTGTTGGTAAAGAGAGGAAGGAAACAGTGTACACTGCCCAGCTGTGCTAGAAAAGGATAGATTTTCCTTGTTGAGGAGCACGATCACACCCTCAGCCCCAAAGACCGCCACCATTCCTAGAAAACCAAATGGAACAACTACTCTTCCTTTTCCAGCCCAACTTCCTCACCCTAGAGCTGCAGAATCAGGCTTTTTTGTTGCTACTTTCTTTTCCCTTCCAAGTTGTCCTTGATGATCATCAAATCTAATATTCTTTTAATGTAAATCCCCTCTTTATTGATGGTGGGTCAACAAGACCACAGGCAAGCTCAGCTATGCCAATAACTAACTGAATTTTAAATTCAGAACTATAGAATAAACATCTGAAACCAGTCATGTCAAAACAAATTCTTATATACAGCAGCACCAGAGCAAAGATCAAAACTCAATTGATGAGCCAGAAGTCTCACTGTATAAAATTGGGGAACGCAGAAAGAAACACCACAGTTTGCTGCAGATGTTATGCCTCCTTATAGAAGATTTTAGGCTCCACACTCTGGGGGGGAGGGAATAGCCCCAATGTCCACCACTTATTAAATAAGGATCAAAATATGATTCCAATTATATGCTTGTTGAATGGTTATTAAGAGACCCAAAGCCTAAATTGACAGAAAGTAGACTTGACAATTATGGTGAATATTCCAGGTACCTTAAGCAGTCAGGGAGGAAGAGCTATTTTGGGGGTGCTCAAGGTGATCAGGGAAGGTCTGTCACGCGGATATGGGATGGAGGTCAGTGTTACCAGTTCTATCTGATAGGATTCTTTGGTTACAAACTATTGAAAGTCACCCTGGCTAGCTCAACCAAAAAGGGGATTTATCGCAAAGGTATGGTGTGGCTCACAGAATTGAAAGAGTAGCTTAAGAATTGATGCACAAGGGCGCCTGGGTGGCTCAGTCGGTTAAGCGTCTGCCTTCAGCTCAGGTCATGATCCCAGGGTCCTGGGATCGAGTCCTGCATCGGGCTCTTTTCTCGGCAGGGAGCCTGCTTCTCCCTCTCCCACTCCCCCTGCTTGTGTTCCCTCTCTCACTGTGTCTCTCTCTGTCAAATAAATAAATAAAATCTTTAGAAAAAAAAAGAAAAGAATGGCTGCAGAAGGGGCAGAAGTAAAGGTTGCTCTGGGGATCAAGACAGCAGCAGCAAATTGATATCCTGACAGGACACAGCTCGGATAAATCATCCCCAGCTGCTTTTCCACCCAGGTACCATTCTCCCATGGTTTAGTGTCTTAAGAGAAAAACTGATTGGCCCAGACTGGGTCACACATCACTGGAGGGCTGGAGCAAGTGACAGCATGGGCGAAGGGGTAGAAGGGCCCTCGATTGACTATTTCACCAATGCTGCATCCAATGTGGGGGAAGGAATTCTGAATGCCAACAGGGAACTAACTGTTAGCTACAAAAAAGGGCAATAGTGTTTAGTAGAGAAAGAAGAGAGAGAGAGGAGGAGGAGGAGGAGGGAGGGAGAGAAGGAAAGAGAGGAGAAAGGGAAGAAGGGAGGGGAGAAGGAGAAAAAGGAAAGGGAGGGAGAAAGGAAGGAAGGGAGGGAGGAGAGACAGAACAAGAGAGTGGGGAGAAGAGAAGGAAAAAAAAAAAAAAACCCTCTACCATACTATAGTCCTTATTCCTGCAGATCATCTCCTTGCATTTTTCCCACCTCTGTAACATAGAGATAGTCATAGTACCAACCTCCCAAAGTATTGCAGCATTAAATGAGATCATGTCTGGCATGTAGTAAGAACCCTATAAATGCTAGCTCTTTTTATACTATCGTTACTATTAGTTATCTCTGCCACATGAAGTTCAAGCCACCAGTGAGCAAAGCCTTGGAGGAGGGGGGAATAGGGGAAGGCACGTGAAAGGGGAACCCTCGGAGCGGAGGCACGGAGGCAGGAACACGCACAGTGTGCGCGGAGAGCCAGGAGGATGGTCATCTAGCTACCGGGCAGGGGTGATCAAGGGGCCAGAATCCTTTGCCCTTCAAAGTGATGGATGCTGTTGAGCATTTTTGCCTCTATTTAAATCCTCTGGGTGACCTTAGGGGCCTCCAGAGCCATCAGACCACACATGAGGAAAACACTATCTGAATCAGGTTTTGCCTAAAATGGCTCCATTGCATCACGGTCAACAGAACAAGCTTGGGAGTCAAAGTTCAGCTTGAATCCCAGCTCTACCTCTAGATGGGTGTGCATCCTCAGGGAAATCGCCAAATGTCCCTCATCCTCAGTTACCTCAACTGTCAAATGTAAGAAAAGGAAGAGTGCCTTTCCCTTGGTTATTGTGACAATTAAATGGGATAATGCAGAAGTGACATTAGCTGTGATGACTAGATCAGCTCTCATTATGAAGAAGCTAGGAACCCCTAGCCAACCCTTAGAATGGAGCAGGGGTAGAAGAATCACAAACGTATCTAAAACCCATGTTGGGAACTCCAAGTGCCACTGAATTTGCTATTCTTCCATTTGCCCTGAGATATTATGATTCTTCACTTTAATTTGCCTTCTGGTCCGTTCACCACATATTTATTACCTTCTGTAAGTCACACGCAGGCCTGGGCACTGGGGATTCAAGGATAAACAAGACATACTCTTTGCCCTCAGGTAGCTCTTATTCTTTCAGAGCAGCATGTAACTGAAAAATTCGAAAGGCATGCTAAGTATTCAGACAGAAATGAAGGGAAACCCAGAGGAGGAGCAAAAATCAGGCCCAATTTGAGAAGCTCCACCATAGGAAAAGACCCCTGAGCTGAGTGTCAAGGCAAGAATGAAAGTTGGCCAGGTACAAACTCCGGGGAAAGGTGTTTCAGCCAGGAGAAGCGAAGCCCAGGCCACGGAGAAGTGAAACGGCATAGGGTCTGGGGAATCACAAGCAGTTAAGCATCGCGTCAAGGGCAAAGCACCGCATCTGGAGCCAGGGGAGACCGGATGCATCCTTCCTGAAGACGCTTTTATGCCTGCAAGAGATCTGTTCCTGCTCATGTCCAGCTCACATCTCTCATTGCTTCCCCTCCACTCAGTGCACTCAGTGACCTGCTTTGTAGTATTGAACACAGCACATGCATTCCCCCCACATGGCCTTGGCCTTTGCAGTTCGCTCCTTCTTCCCACAGACTGGTGTGTCTGGCTCCTTCTCATTATGGTCCAAGTTCAAATGCCATCTCCTGAGAGTTATCTCCTCTAACCACCCTATCTACTCATTCTCTTTCTACCAGGCGCTCAAGGTTTTTATACTGGTTTTTTATACTTTCTTATTCCTATTTAAAATTATCTTGTTTGTTTGTTTGTTTGATGTCTGACCTCCCCCATACCCCTAGGATGAAAACTCCATGAGATATTTGACCTATTTTAGGTGTAACTCTAACAGCTAAATCAGAATCCAAATATTTGTTGTGCCTGACAAATGCCCTGCCAAGGAGCTCAAGTAGGGGTTAAGAACTCAGACCCCAAGGTCAAAATGCTTAGATTTAACTCCTTCTCTACCATTCACAGCTGTGTGACCTTAAACAAGTCACTTAACCTCTCTACGGCCTAGTTTCCTTTCTGTAAATGGAGATAATCACTGCATCTACTTCATAGGAGTGTTATGAGGACCATGTGAAAGGCTTAGCATAGTGCCTGAAACATAGTAAATGCTCAATAAAGTTTAAGCATGTGTTTTATATGAAAAGCCACTTAAGGAACTATTATCAAAAAGAAATAGGAAACCATCTGCTCCTCCAAAATAACTGCTAAATTCTCTGTATAGACTTAACTTACTTAAAGTAATCAAGTGATCCATCATCCAAGATAACAGCGGAGCAACGGAAAGAGACACTAATGTCCTCAAAACGGAAAAAACTCAGGAGTGCCTAGGCATGGAAGGAACGACACTTGACAGGACGCTGTCTAACCATGAAAGTGGGATAGCTATCCTTAAGGTCTGCACCTGAGTTTTCAGCAAGCATTTTAAGGCAGAGGTGAAGACTCAGGCCAGGTGAAAAGTCCCAGATGACTGACATCTTGGATACATCCAATGAGCAGGTGCACGCTTCATCACCACAGCCTCTGCACCATCCATTAACGCACCTTCCCTCCGCTACACCAGCACACATTCCCCAGGTCTGTCACGCTTGGCTTCTGCTTCAGTCTGCTCCGAATGATGCCAATCAGGGTCCCACACTGCTTGGCAATCCCTTCTGCACAGCTGACCCAAAGGAAACCTCCAGCAGAGTGGAGGTGTTATCAGAGTCGAACCAGGTCCCAGTCTGCTCTGTTCTTAAATGCCAATTACGCACAACCCAGAGTCAATTTTGACCAGGGGGAAAGAAAGGATATTTGAGTTAAGAACCCTGAAATAAAAACAACCTCCAACAAAGCAAGCTGTCCTGCTAGGAACTGTGTCCCTATTCTGGTACATCTGCTACACAGACTGCCAACTAGCTAGCCTCTTCTCCGCACAAACATATGCATATACATAATAGCAGTGAGTTTCTGATGTGCATTTCTCAGCCAGCAAGTGTATTATTGAAAAAATAGAGATTTGGGTTGCGGGGAAATGGGAAAGGGGGAGGCATCCCCATCAGCCTGCTACGTTTTCATCGCTAGTATCAGCTGCTCTGTTCCATCCTAAAAGGGAACTGCTCTCTTCCTCATCATCATGTCATTTTTATTATGCCAACAAATGATAAGGCAAAAACCCATCATCACAAACCAACCTGTGAAAAACCAACTAACAATATGAAGTTGAAAATGAAGAAGAAAGTCTTGCATTTCCTTTTACCTGTAGGGGGAAAAATGATGAAGCCCAAGGCCAGCCCCCATCACCATTCAGCAGTCCATCTTACTTTAAAATATACAGCACACAGGCTGAACAGGAAGATTTCTGCTATGCATGGCAATTGTTCCATTTTCTGTATTTCATAACCTGCAATTTTGAAGCCATGCTTGGTACACACGCTTGTAAAATAGTCATATCAGATAAAAGCAGAGGGATGCTAAACTATTGGAAAATAAATCAAATTCTCAGCAAGCAGTTATATCCATCATGTTGCAGCAAGCACACGTATAGTTTAAGCTCTGCGCGCACAGTCTATCCATTGTAATGATTTGGGGTCAGGATCCTGCCACATGCATTTAGCATTCACTAAGAAGTAAGCCCAGGAGTGTAGCAGGAAGGAGTGCAGAGCTGTAGCTCATGGTCCTGGAAGTTGCCCTTGGTGCATTCGTTTTGAGTACAGCCATTGTATCTAAGTAGCAAGGCAGAGAAGAATTAACACACACATAGAACTTGACCATTTACAAGGTGCTTACATGAGCATTATCTCACCTGATCCTTAAAAGAACCTCAGGAGACAAATGGAAAAAAGCATTCATGTGTTAGAGCAGCAAAAGACATTTGGGAACATCCATAAAATGTTGAGAAAGAATTCTGAAAACACATCCACC
Organism: Leptonychotes weddellii; assembly: GCF_054177405.1. Lineage (NCBI taxonomy): Eukaryota > Metazoa > Chordata > Mammalia > Carnivora > Phocidae > Leptonychotes > Leptonychotes weddellii. Next base: position 73,650,942 of record NC_138372.1, on the reverse strand, counting down.
GTCACTCCCCTTCAAAATCGCGGGGGGAAGTGTGGGAAGGATATGTTTCAGCAACATCTTGTCCTGGATCCAACAGATGCACATTCAACTAAATGAATCTTCCATGGCTTTGACTTTTTTTCTTATAATACAAATAGCTAGTTTATTAAATTAATTAAATAAGGCTAGTTTATTAGACAACCACACAGGACTTTGAGATGCCTCATTAAAGCACCAAATAGGAAAGTTATTCAGAGAGAGGATCCAAAGCTTAGAAATACCATTAAAAAAAGAACCTCACATCACACAGTGTCCTATTACAGGGTCCTAAAAACTATTTCATAATGTACTAATGTAAAAAATAGAGAAATTGAAAAGCCATGGGTTTTACTTGGAAAAATGAAGCAAACATAAAGCTTCAAATTCCAAACATGAATATCACAGGAAAGCCTCATGACCTCATCTAAACCTAAGTATTGCCCAAAGGCCCCATCTCTAAATACCATCTTGTTGAGAGTTAGGGCTTCAACATATGAAGGGGTGGGGGTGGGGGGAGAGACACAATTCAGTCCATAGCAGCCCTATTTCTAATTCCTTTTTTTTAAAGATTTTATTTATTTATTTGACAGAGAGAGAGACAGGAAGACAGGGAACACAAACGGAGAGTGTGAGAGGGAGAAGCAGGCTTCCCCCTGAGCAGGGAGCCCGATGCGGGGCTCGATCTCAGGACCCCGGGATCATGACCAGAGCCGAAGGCAGACGCTTAACGGCTGAGCCACCCAGGAGCCCCTGTCCTATTTCTAATTCTTGATGTACATCCTCTTCAGGACCTTCAAGGCTCAACAGGAATTCTTTTATAGATTCCTATCACACCCCATCTCTTAAATTTATATATGAAACCGAAGAGTTGACGTGGTCATAGCTGAGGTTATATAAGAATAATGCACTAGTACACTTGTAGAAAACCATCAAAAAACAAGAGCTGATGTATTAAAGAGCCCACATAACGAACCCTTTTAATGATCCTGAAAACCCCTTTCAGGTGTTCTTCTAAAGTTTTAAAAATTCCCTGCTAATTAAAATCCTTTTTCCCAACATGTAGCAATTAATATAAATAAATATTGGTTTCTTTTTCAATCTTTACATTTTTAGTCTTATTTGTTATTTCAGTAATTGTGTTCTCCTCTACTTTTCAATATAAATGTACAGTATTTCAGGTGCATTATAGATGAAAATAGCTCTATGGAAAACTCACCATATTTACGATATTTCTCTGGGAAAAGTGCTTTCTGAGTTCCAAATAAGCATTTTAAAAATAAAGAAATAAACTTATATGGAAGAAATAATCTGTAAGTTGAAGACTATCCCGCAGAAGACATCACATTTATCAACATAATATTTAAGTTTGAGGCAATGGGGCACCTGGGTGGCTCAGTTGGTTGAGTGTCCGACTCTTGGTTTTGGTGCAGGTCATGATCTCAGAGTCATGGGATCAAGTCCCACATTGGGCTCCGAACTCAGTGAGGAGTCTGCTTGGGATTCTCTCTCTCCTTTTACCCCTCCCCCCGTTCATACTTGTGTGCACTCTCTCTCTCAAATAAATAAATAAATAAAATCTTTAAAAAAAAAGATTTGAGGCAATATAATAAAATTTAGAAAATATATTTTCATATTTAATGAAAGGGAGGGAAATATAGCCAAGAGTCGGTGACAGCAAGTACCAATGAATAATTATTGACTCTTATGAAAGTGATTGTAATACCAGGGTTGCCAAATATGAATTGAAGAATAAATCTGTCCAACTTATTAGAAAAGTTGACACTTGCTCAAAACAATTAAAAAAAAAAAAGTGTTTTAGGAACCAACATTATTTCCGTAGCATTTAGAACCAAGGGCAATCAACCAAAATGAAATCAACCGGAGAGATCTAGAGATGAACTTTCCCTAAAGAGTAGATGTGGTCTGCTCGAAACCCCCCAGTTCTCAGTCTGAAACTATAAGGCAATTCCAAGGACTCCCACCCAGTCTCTTCTAGGCTTAGAGCAGACCTTCCGCTGCCCAGGGGTAGCCAAGATATGTCATGGACCCACTGGTCACATTAAGAAATTAAAGGACACATCAGGTCCTGCTGAAGAGGATGTTCAAATAAATCTATTACTGTTTCCCACACCCTACTCCTTCCAACCCCACCTTTGAGTTCTAAAAAACTACTAGCAGATCTAAGATCATCTTTGGTGGAAATGCCCGGCACTGATGAACAAGTTATACATGACCTACACGATTGCTACTCACCGTGTCTTCTGTTTCTACAAAATCAACTCTAACCTCTACAAAGAAGCAGACCCAGGGTATGGGCACCATGAACTGAATCTTCGCAGGATCCTGATGAATTTTTATCCCCCATTTTTGAAATCATCTTTCCCAAAACCCTCACATATAAATCAAACAAGGTCACTGAACTGGGAAGAGAGCAAGTTGAAAGGAAAACCCTGTGATATAGGACAAACAGGGGATGTCTAAACCCTTTGCGTTACTCCATCATTTGAAAGCACTGCCCCACTGGGATAGTTGCACTCCCCCTTCCTGGAACTTTTGATCCAGTATCTAAGAGGGTGAGAGTCACTTATCACTGCCCTTTTTAAAAAGACATCGGGGGATGGCAATGTTAGTGACATTAATAAAGTAGTTTATATAGCAACTGTAGTCCAATGGGTTGTAGGATCATATTACAAGTCTTTGGATTTTAGAATTTTGGGATTTTAAATTTATCCTCTTTACAGGTTTTCATTCAAATGTGAAGTGTAATGCCTACACACTAAAAATGTGCCATATAAGTTATGTTAAAATTTACAGTAAATATTCATACTGGAAGGAAAAATCTGTTCTCCAAGAAATTAATGCCTGAAACTTAGTAGAGACTCAATAAATACATCTCAAATGCATGAATGAAGGGTTATTTAAAGGGCATTAAGTTGTGCTAAACCTAATGCTGTGTCCATGCACATTATCCCATCAGTCAGGTATTGCTCTTATTTTATGAACGAGGAAAGAGTGTCATGCCCAAAGACACAGAGCTGATAAATGGTAACACCGGGCCTTGGGGAGACACTGTGTGTAGTTGGAAAGTCAACACAGGGCCAGGGTCCCTGAACCTAGGTTCTCGTTCTGGCCTTGGCTCCAATATTCTGTGACCTTGTGTATGGGGTCTTAACTCATCTTGTCCTCAGTTTCCCTAGATGAGGTTCTCTTCCAGTTCTCAAATACTACGATTCCATAAATGCATGCCATCCTGCACCTGCATTCCAGTTAAGGATCCTTTCAGACAAGTGGCTGGATGAAACTCTCCCAGATGCGATGTGAACCCACGCAGTTCTTCTATCGTGCAACACTCTGTGTTAGTCATGCCTTGAGTGCACTACCTCCATTTTCTAATCCATGCAACTGCTTAATTTGTTGTATGTAATTTGTTCTCTTTCAAGTTAATATCCCTGTATTATAAAAATCAATAAACACACATTGAAAATAATTACAAAGATATAAACCTCTTACTTTGCAAAAATACGTGGTAATGCATGCATTTTTCTACTCAGCAACATTTACTATGTGTTAAAATGATGCTCGGTGCAATCTTAGGCAGAAGAAAATGTTTCCTAGGGAAATTTCAAACATCTACATGAAAAAAGAGAATACACATAATCAACATAACGATCTCAAGAATGGAATCAACAGAAATAAAATCGCCTCCTTTGGTTCTTCGGGGAGAATAGCTAGTTAAAGATAAAAATCAATGCTAGCAAGAGGGGTGGCTTCGCTAGCCAGCATCAACTTACTGCTGTTCAGTGGGCACACTTGTTTATGGCTTTGCTACAAAAGCATTGCAGGATCAATGAAGTTGTTTGCGGGCCCTGGATTTCCGACTCTGTAGAACTCAAGTGCCAACGCCATGCGGGCTAGCGAGGTAGGCAGCTGGGCAACACAGACCCACACGGTGGAAGCTTGTTTCCTGGGCTCTGACCGCTGAGGCTGAGGAAGCCTTGAAGCCAGACTCCAGTGGATTCGGCATTTTTGAGAGTGTGTTTCATAAGACACTCATTCAGGTCAATTAAATGTGAGGACTATTGCATCTCAATTCCATTTTGAAGAGCCAGGAGGCACATTAGCATATTAAGGTCTCTAAGAAGTCCTTTGTAAGGACAGATGCTTACATTGGTTCAGGTTGCAATCTCCAATTTATTTGCCCATAGGACCCCTGACACCCTGATATGTATTAACACCTCACGGAGCATTCCAGGGAACACACTCTTTGTAGCCACTTCTCGAGCAACTGATTCTCTGACATGAAGACTGAACAAGGGAGGGAAGAGGGACCTGATTCCTGGATAACCTACTGTGGGCCCAGTTTTCCCCTCTGGGCTTTGCCTGCCCAATTTCACTTCATCCTCACAACAATCCTGTGAAATAATATCTTAACCCCACCTGACAAATAAGGGAACTGAAAATTATATGTAAGATTGACTAAAAGGGATGCTCACAAAGAAGTTTTAAAAAAACAGATTAAAAAATACATACACGTATATATATATTAAGACAGAGAGAAATGGGGGAGGGGCAGAGGGACAGAGGGAGAGAGGAGAATCTTTTTGTTTGTTTTTATTTTTTTATTTAAATCCAATTAATTACCATATAGTGTATTATTAGTTTCAGAGGTAGAGGTCAGTGATTCGTCGGTCTTACATAACACCAACGCTCATTACATCACATGCCCTCCTTAATGTCCATCACCCAGTTACCCCATTCCCCCAACTCCCTGCCCTCCAGCAACCCTCAGTTTGTTTCCTATGATTAACAGTCTCTTATAGTTTGTCTCCCAAGGAGAGAGAATCTTAAAAGGGCTCCACACCCAGCACGGAGCCCCACGTGGGGCTCCATCTCACAACCCTGAGATCATGACCTGAGCCGAAATAAGAGTTGGGTGCTCAACAGACTGAACCACCTGGGTGCCCCCAAAATATATATTGTTAAATATATGCATATATTCATTATATATAATGCAAAGATTAACTAGCATCCTATAGGGGTTTTTTTAATTAGAAAAAGATTAGAAAAAATCCAGGAGATTTCAAATTTAAGAAAAAAATCAGAGTTTTTAGCAATGAGAGGCTACTTCCTCTGGGTAATGTTCTGTTGATGTAAAGTAGTAGCTGCCCCTTTAGGAAAGCCCACAGTCTTCACTTCTCCAGATCCCACCGACTGACTTGCTTCATATATGTGAGCTGTCTCGTCCATACAGACATTCAAGTATGTGATGTCTGGTCTAGAATGATATATACCAAAATGCTCTTGAATAAAGAGTACCGTAGTTCGTCCTAGGTTACAACCAATCAGAACATCTCCTGCCCTCTTAAAACTCATACTCCATCAGGAAAGACAGACAATTAAACAAGGAATTTCTTAATTGTTTGGAAAGTATTAAAAGATAAGAAAACCAAGGGGGACCTTGAGAGCTCAAGATAGGAGCACACAGAGGAAGTGATTTTTAAGCAGAGAACTGAAAGATTAATAGGCAGTGTCCAAGAAAACAAATAGGAGGTAAAGAGTATTACAGGAAGACCCCATCAGAAAGCACCTACTGAGCCACTTCTAGGAGCTGATAATCGTGTGGGGAGATAAGACGACTAGGCCATCAAAAAGACACACAGGATGTTAATGATTGGTATCAGGGTTAAAAATTTGAGCTGGGTCCTGAGGCAAGGAGGTGTTCTTTCACAACAAAGTCACGGAGACTGGCAAGAAGAAGGCTGAGACAAGAATATGATATGGTCATAAGAGCAGCGTGTCCCCAAGTGCATTGCAGACTCCAGTCTCTGTCACACACGGGATCCCTGTATACAAGCCCCACATCCATAGGGATCCCCCAAGCTGAACTTGCACAGAAGGAATGTGTTAAGTGAGCATATACAGGGGAGGTCAAACCGCTGTGGGAACAGGGAGACCAGGGAAGTTAGATATGTCAGCAGGGATATATCTGTCCCACCACAGCTCCTGAAAAGTTGAATCCTCAGACTTTGCAGTCTTGCCAGAACTTATCTTCCCAACCAAAAATAAGGTTTGGGCCTTACGAACACTTATAATGTTTCAGGAAATATGCCTGGCAATTTAAATTTATATATACACACACACACATATACATAATTTTATTTATATATTTATACATCTATTCAAATGCTTTTATATTTATATGTGTTCTCATTTAATCCAATTTAATTACAAAATAAGTAATTAGTATCCCATTTTATAGAAGATGTAACTGAGGCTCACTGGTTATACATCTTACTGAATGTTACACAACAGTAGTAGTAAGTGGAGGGGCCAGGAATGAACTTAGGCATTCCAACCCCAAAGCTTACACCCTAAGTCAGGGTTTTGCAAACTATAGGTTAAGATCCATTACTGGGTCATAACATCTACTTAGGGGCTTGCAATAAGTGTTTTTAAGTGAAATAAGTGAAATAAAAAACAGTCATGCTTCACACATAGTAACCCTAAGTATTTTTTCATGAAGTTTTTGTTTCTGGTTGATGTGTCTACTAGGTCCTAATGTAAAATTATTTCCTACTATATATCACGGTTAGAAGAGTTTTAAAGCCGTTGTTCTAAGATCTTACGAAGGTATATAAAAAGCAAGTCACATCTACATTTACATTTCATAATTGACCCCTTTTGAAAGGATAAAATTACCTGAGATGAGGTCTGCTCTGAAAAATTAGTGGATTTATAATCACTAAGTAGAGGAGGGGTTGGAGATAAAGATTTAGGAATTGTATTAGTTGGAATGGTAGGCTATGGTGTGGTGACAAACACCCAGCTTAAAATCACAAAGGTTTACTTTTCAAAATCACTACATGCCAACGTGTTCTGTGTCACACTCCCTAGGACCCTTGGCTGAAGAAGGCTGTGCCTCAGAAAGTATTTTCACAATCCCTTTGTCACTGAGGAGGAAATGTGGAGAATAACATAAGCTCTCTTAAGTTTCTACACTGAAGTTACACATGTCACTTCTTGGATTTTATTAGCAAAGCAAGCCACATGGTCACACCTGATTTCAAAAATGCAGCAAGTACATCCTACCATATGTCTGGGAAGCAGAAACCCAAAATATTGGATGACAAGCACTGCTGACTGCCATAGGAATCACTGTCATGTAAACAATAGTTGAAACTATAAAAATGAATGAGATCTTCTACTCCCAAGAAGGAAAAAATTACAAAATATATTTTAATAATATCACGCCTAGACTCTTATTTCCAAAGACCCTACTGGTAGCTTAAGCTCAAGATGTCCTAAATCAAACTCATTATCCTCCCTACAGAGTGAGTTCCTTTTACTGGGATCTCCATTTTGATTAATATCATCACCATTCACTTAGTTGCCCAAGTGAGTCACCTTGGAGTCATCTTCAACTCCTCCTTTGCCTTCAGTGGCATAGCGAATCAATCACAGCCTTACCTCCAATAAATACTCACAAATCCACCCTTACTTCACTATTCCCTCTCTCCTGCCTTGATACCAGTCCCCATCATCTCAACTAAGGCTAGCTATCTGAATAAGGCTCTCTTCCTTTTATGTAATATCAAATTGGATATCTGTCTTTTTAAAATTGACTTGTTCTTATGCCATATAGAGTTTCTATGATTTTTCTTTTTTTTTCTTTTTGGAATTTTGCAAATATTTTTTCTTGAAAATTTCCCCTATTGTGGAAAAATCCAGGTCTGGATATGATTAAAGAAGAAGAAAACATTTAGAGAAAACTTAAAGAGAAGAAAAACAGGGAAAGAGGAATAAGAGTCAGGGACACATACATAGCTACCCTTCCTCAAAAGAAAGTCACTTTTTAAAGTTCTTCTCTTTGCCTCTAATTTGGAGGGTTTATAGTTTTAGAGAGAGAAGGTGATTCCTTGTGGAGAATCTTCTATCGTGTTCCAGGAGTTGAACTGGTGAGACTGAGTAAAATCTCCAAGGAAGAAAATGGCACAAAAGAACAGAAATATAAGGAGTAAACTTTGGGATGTGCATATGCTGATGAGTGAGAAATGAAAAGAAAGCAAAGCAGAAAAAGACAGGAAAGAAATGGACAGAAGTGGGGTAGAAATAAGATAATGAAGTGTGCACCAAAAAGATAATCAACTGCTAAATGCACGTGCAGTCCAGGAGCAAGACAATTCCAAGAGCTTTTGATCTGGTCATTGGGTGGTTGTGTCCTTGGAGTCAACAGATGCAGTTGGAGTGTGAAGAGGGGAGCTAGGATGCAGGCAGTAAGAAATAAGGGGATGGTCCTGTGGCAGCAAAGGTAACACACCCCACCAAAAAGTTTGCTAGTGAGGTCAGAAAGAAAGACAGTTCCATGAGACAATGAGACGAAAGAAGGATGTTGTCCAAGACAAGGAAGACATGAACATTATGATTTTTTTTGACCAAAGGGAAAGAGAGAACAGGATGAGATTGAGAATGGTAGAGAGAAAGGGTACCTAATGGGAAAATATTCATTTCCTCTAGTCTACCCAGCCACAACATAACCCATTAGTAGAATAGCAGCTAAGGAGGAGTAAAATAGTATTTTTATCATTCCATTTTTTTTCTGCCATAGCTGTTTAAATGTGCCCATTACTGTACATAAAATTTTTTGTATAATAACTTAAAAAAAAAAAGACTTATCCACATTGACAAGAAATTTTCTAAGTGGTATTTTTGGTAAGGTTTTAAACTCTGTCCCCCTCCTGCCCCCAAAAAATCTCCACTGTTTTATGATATATAGATATGGCTTGAAATAATAATATTATTAGCTAACATTTATTTCATCCTATCTTGCATCAAGACTCTTACTAATTCTCAACACAAACTTACGAAGTGGTTACCATGCCCATTTCCTGAATGAGAAAACTGAGGTCAGAGTTGTTAAGTGACTTGCTAAGGTCATATTTACTCCCCTGTCTAGGGTTTTCATCCACTGTGGTATAATGACTAAGTTAGCAATTCATCATCATACAGAAGAGCTAATAAAAACTTGGGAATTTTACTGGTTTCAAAATATTAAAAAATTCAAGAGGAAGGTATAGAGTTTCTTTTCTTAGCCATCGAGACGAGAATCAAATAGAAGTTACAATATTTGTATTCATCTTCCCCCAGCAATTGATGAGATTCCCTATGATTTCATCAACACGGTGTGTCATCGAACATATGGAATTTTGCCAGTCTGAAGTTAAGAAATGTCATCTCAGAGCAGATTTAATTTGCATTTTTCTGTGCACAAAGTCTAGGATGTTTTTATATGTTGGAGGGCCATTGGGGATTTCACTTTCTGTAGTCAACATGTATCCTTTTTCCATTTTTGACTGTATCACTGGCCTGTTTCTTATCCATTTCTTACTCTTATATATTAGAGTGATTAACCCTTTATAAGTTGAAAAATTTTGCAACTTATATTGTCTTGTGACTTTGATTACGGTGTTTTATGCATGCAAAAGTTTTTTTTTTTTTAATGTAGTCAAATTCATCATGCTTTTCTTTCCAATTTTATGTTATTGTCAGGAAGATTTTCCATTCTAAGGACTTCAAGGAACTTCCTTCGCCCTCATGTTTTCTTCTAGTACTGTCAAGACTTCCTTTCTTGACGGAAATCTTTGATCCATTTGGAATGTATTCTACCATAATGGTTGAGAAGAGCTAACTTTTTTTAAAGATGTCTATACAGTTGAAACACTAATTTTTGAATAGTCTACTTCCACCGTGTACTACATTATCATATATATTGAGGTTTATTTTTGTGGATATCTGACTACTTTGTGATTTTCTGCTTTGTTTCATTCATCTCTTTCTATTCATTTACCTACCACACTGTTTCATCTCTTTAAGCTTTAAAATATGTGTTGATATATGGTATCACCTGACTCATTTCCTCTCCCCGCCCCACCACCATTGTTCTTCCTTCTCAGAGTTTTGTTGGCAGTCTTAATTTTCAATGTGAACTTTGAAATTGAACTATCTAGTTTCAAAAACCAAATTCTTATTTTTATTAGGATTAACTTCAGAAAAAATGACATCTTTATGATGTTAAGTATATCTATCAACTTGTTCAAGGCTTTCCAGCAGACTTCTTTCAATTTCCTGATGAGTGTTTTAAAGCTTGCTGTTATTTTTATTGTCATTTTAACATTTTAACATAGATTCTTAGGTATTTAATATTATGACTTGCTACTATATGGGGTATTTTTTTCCATCCTCTCTTCTGTTTGTATATGAAAGCTATTAATTTCTTTGTACTAATTTTGTTCCCACTAATTACTGAATTCTCTATTTGAAATATTTTTTCAACTAATTCTGTTGGAAATTCCAGGTAAGATTATATATTATCTACAAATAATGTTAGTTTTATTTCCTTCTTTTCATGTACTTGCTTTGGCCAGTACTTCTCAAGTAATGTTAAGTAATATTAGTAATAGCAGACATCCCTAACTTTTTCTTATCTTTAAAAGGAATGCCTCTGCTGTTTGCCATTCAACTTGATTCTGGCATTTCCACTGAGCCAAATATATTTTATCATATTAAGGAAATATTAATCTATTCTTATATTATTGAGTAACTGCTTTTTTAGACTGAAATTTGAATCCTTTAACACTGTGGCAGACTTAAAACATGAGCACAAATTCTTTGACACTCCTTCCTCTACCTTCCTCTAGGGAAATGGGGTCTCTGCCTCCTATCTTGAGTCTGAGTGGACCTGTGGCTACTTTAGCCCATAGACCACAATAGAAGTGATGCTACGTGACTCTGGGGCTAACTCAGTAAGGGCCAGGCAACTTTCTCCTTGTTTCTGGAAACACTTGCTCTTGGATTACCAATGCAAGAAGTGTGGTGATCCCGAAGCCGCCATGCTGTACGGAAGCAACATGGAGATAGTCACACTTTGGGGCTCTGGTCGAGTCCCAGCTGAACCCAGCCTTGGATCATTTCAGCCCATAAGCCAACCATGTGAGTGAAGAATCTCCCAGATGTTTCTAGGCCCCAGCCATTCAGATGAGGTCCCAGATACTGTGCAGCAGAGATAAGTCACCTTGGCTGTTTTCTTACTCACTCTCTTTTTCTTTGTCCTCCTCCTCATTTCTCTTTCCCCTCCATCACCCAGAGATATATTATTATTTTTCTACTTGTTATCTTTGTACTGCTAAATAAGCATTTCACCTTTATTACTTTCCCTCTCAGCTTTAAATAAAATAATTTGTCAGTTATTACCCATAAAGACTCAGCAAAGTTATTCTGCATTTCAGCTCATCTTTCATGTTTTCCATTGACTCCCCACCTCCCTTCTGTGTTCTTCTATTTCTGCTTTGTGGTCTTCATTCATCAGGGTAATTGCTTCATTGAGTCTATTTTTATTTTAATTCATGGAAAATTGTTAGGACAAGATTTTTATCTACTTAGGAGTGTTCTCCATCTGCTGGTTAGTTTTGTTGCTTTTTCCCACTTTTTTTTCATTATAGGATCTTTCTATCAATGCCTTTTCCTTTTTAACTTATCATCAGTGAATGAGTTACAATTTCCCAAATCAGCAATTTTCAAGAGGTTCTTTTCCCTGGGAGGGGCCACGATGGCCTTCCAGACTTCTTTATCCTTCTCTGCTGCCCTAGAATTGGGCTGTTCTCTGCAAATACAGCTCATCTTCGGATTCTTTGTTCAGCCTTTTACTGTATTTCTCAGAGCCAAAGCAGGAGAGGAGCACTCCCGCACCAGCCCTGCTAACCTGAATTCCTCAACCATTCTGTTAACCTTAGCACTTCTTCAAGTGAGCCCTTCCCCGTCAGGAAGAGTATTTTTGCCGGCACTCCCTGCATTCTGCCGTCCCTGGGATGTCTCGCCGCCATCTGTGCTGGTTCTTTTTGTTTCCTCCTCTACAGCTACTACACAGTATCAGCTTCTCTTGGCAGCTCTCACAGGTGTTGCAGTCTGTGGTTTATATTTGTCTCCTGGTTGAAAACGACAGAGGCTCTTCCTTTTCTGTTTTGGTTTTTTTTGTTGTTGTTGTTTTTTCCTTTTGTATGATCCCTAAGACAAGAAGGGGAAAAGTGCGGCCACGCGCCCAGCCGCATGCGCCCCAGAAGTCTGACAACATTACTCAGGATATACTCTTGCGAAGCTTTATGCCTCCCATTTTATCATGGTTGACTTTGGTTTTGTTGCTCTGGTTTTAATGAATTTACCCTCAATAAAAGTAGTTCACGTTCTTCTCGCTCAGGGTGTGTATAAAACTTGTTTAGTCCATCGGAGGCTTTCTTAGCTAGAGTAAACCATCTCATCTGGGAAAGCATAAAAATAATGTAAAGGGAATAAGCCCAGACGCAATAGAATTCTTCCACTCAGTCAATCCTGAAATGGAAGCAGGATTATTGCAAACCAACTTCTGATGCCTTACCAGCTGCTGAATTGGATCCTGCTTTAACTCTGCAAAATGACAGTATGAACTTATTTTCTTTCATGTAATGAAACCAGGATCTTTCATGGTCAGTAAGAGTGTGGAAGCATCTGGATTCATTGACTGCAACAGACCTTAATAGTGTGTAACTCGCTGAGGGAAAATTGTGTGTATCATATTGTCATTTTGCATCTGTTACTCTGATTAGGATCATTGTAATACATTCAAATTCATTAATGGTGGCTACTTTGGATCCCCAAATAATTAATGGAATCATAGGTGTCTCCCTGAGCAACAACCCGATGGCACTGTGTATTAGGCAGTGCTGTGAGCTCTGAATAAACAGCCCTGACACGGCTGCATCTGTTTCTCCAGGCACCTCCTCTTGCACAGGCTTTCTCAGCCAAGCCTGCAAAAATGGGCAGAGCCAAGAGTAGAAACCAAGGGAGAAGGAGAGCAGACCCTGTGCATCCTCATGGTTTTAGACATAGGCTGCCAGGCCCCAACGCATCCGGTGACTGACTCTCTGGGATTCGGCATTTTAATAGCTATCCCAGTGATTCTTATGTGCCCTAAAGACCGAGAAGCTCTAGATAGAGATCTTTTGCCCGGGAAAAAAAAGTTAGCAAGATGAGGAAAACATGTTGTGAATCTTAGTCCACTGGGCTGCTATCACATTGTATGTGATTTTTCCTTACCCCCGCCTCACAGGGTTTCAAGTCTTGAAGGAAAAGAATTTCTCCTACTTCCTACTTACAAAAAAATCTCTGCCTCCTCCACCTGATTTTGTCGTTTGCTCTCCCCAGTTCAGCCCATACTCTGAGGATAAATAGTTGACCACATGCAAAGCCATAATGTTAATATTCTGAGATTTTGTTCTGAGAGTGAATTTAAAGGTGTAAAAAGAAAAGCCAATTTATTAGGCCACGATTAAAACCACACACACAATTAACTATGGAAGTGCTTGTTTCCCAGTATCCCGAGGACAATGATTCTTCGCAGATTTTTCAATTTATCTGCATTTCATCAAAGTAGAAGACTACAAATAAATGGCCCTGGCAAATCCTGGGGCTCTGCAGAGGTCATGAAAGATCTCTAATCTACACAAATTGCAAAAGTTAATAAAGATAATGCCCGAGTCGGGAACTGTGGAGTTAATGTGTATTTGTAAATGTCTCAAAGACTAGATGGAAAGAGGAGGAAGAGAGAGAGAATTGAAAGTAGAAAGTGAAGGTGGGGGAGAGGAGGGAAAGAAGGAATCAAGGAACTCTGAAGCAATTTTTTTTTTTAAAGATTTTATTTATTTATTTGAGAGAGAGAATGAGATAGAGAGCATGAGAGGGGGGAGGGTCAGAGAGAGAGGCAGACTCCCTGCTGAGCAGGGAGCCCGACGTGGGACTCGATCCTGGGACTCCAGGATCATGACCTGAGCCGAAGGCAGTCGCTTAACCAACTGAGCCACCCAGGCGCCCCAAGACCTCTGAAGCAATTTACATGCCCCAAATCACCGTGATCCTGTGGAAGGAAGCCAGCATAGGTTAGCCTTCCTCAAGGTTGCACTTCCAGATGCCCTCCAGAAAGTAGCCAGAGATGAGCCCAGGAGCCCCACTCATGCTTACCACTAGAAAATCAAACAATTAGCAGCATATCAAAGTAGTCAAAGGGAGCCAGAAAATTCTTGCTGACTCCAGTTGTCCAAGCTACTACTCACACTGCAAAATGTCATGGGCACATGAAGCTAATACATGGCAGGCAAGAGACATCACTTGCAAATGGAAAGGAGTATTGAGAGAAGAACAAATTTTAGCAAAATGTTACTGGTTGGCCACCATTTGTCAGGCCTTAAGTGTCACGCATTAATTTATTTAAATGTCATCCTCACTGCAAACTTTCCAGATTACACTCATTTTACTGATGAGAGAACTAAATATGTAGTAAGGACATTCATCTTGTGAGTGGTGGAACCAGCCATATACAACTAACTCCAAAGCCTATGCTTTCACCCACAATCCTACTACAGAAGATGCTGGATCCCTTCAGTGGGTTAGGCTTGAAAACTGCCCTTCTGGGAAGATACACAGGAGGAAGAGTCTACATCTATGGGTTTACACTCAATTTGGCTAGATGAGAGATGCCGAGAGAACTAGGGAAACTAACCTGGCTTTGGACATGGGCAGCACAGCTGACTTTCTGGATGAGAACCAAGAAGAGAAGTCAAGAATTTCTGGTTCCGTCGGATTACAACTTCCATGTAGTGGATATCCATTAAATAAGTTACTTTATTTTTACTTTGCCAATCTGTATTCCCAGTGCTGAACACACTATTGCCTGGCACACGGTAAATGTCCCATAGATGCATGATGAATGAGTCAGTAAATACACGAACTGCTGAATGAATGAATCAGTGTATGAAGAACTAAACATATCCATACTTACCCGTAGGAAATCACTGCACATAGACCAACACACCAACCCTACCATCATCAGCCCTTTTTGTAGACATTGGTCCCCAAGCTCTACACAAGTGAAGTATGGTCATCGTCATAGCTGTCTATATAACAGACTGTGCCAAGAGCAGGAATAAATGAGGCTTAAGCCACTAGCATTCCCAGGCTAATGACACACACCACCAAGGTTTTTGTCCATACACATGCTTTTTTAGCATTTCCTTGCACTGCCCTTTTACACAAGAATCAATCTGGACTTTTAATCACTTGCTCTTTGACCTAAAGCGTATAGATTTACAGCATACTTTCCAGGGCTATGGGATCTTTATCTTGGATTTTCGCAGTTTAAAAATCAATCTTAGCAATCAGAGCTAATTAGAGATCAACGAAACCTTCCAATCTCTATCTAGGACCTATGAAAGTATTTTAAAACCTATACCATTTCCAACTGAGTCGAAGTTCATTTCATGGGCAAGTACAGGAAGAACCCATATTTAGCAAATAGTTCTTTAGTTGTACAGCTTTTAATTAACAGATGCCTTCGTGATGGAAAAAGACAAAGGACAAGAAGTTAGACCTCCTAAGTTTGAAACATGTTTTCACCACTATTAGGTGTGACCTTGAACAAATCACAAAGCCACACTAGAGCTGTTTGCCCCCCTGAGAAATGAAGTGTTGATCTCTCTGCTAGTTCTATAAACACACAGTATTATTTATTATAGTCCATCTCATTCAGTAAAGTTTGCCTTGTTTCTCAACAAGATTGTGAATAACTTGAGGATGTGAAGTAAACTTTCTTCTTCCATCTCTTCCTTTGCTTCCAGAACAGTTAAACACAAAAAGAGGATCAACGGTCAACTGGATTGAAGTAAGTCAAGGTTCCGCATGTTTGCCTAAAAAGAATATGAAAACCTTCCCAAGTTCATGTAAAGAAAGCACTTCAGTAATCAGAACAGTATGCTGCATTGCGGGGGGTGGGGGGGGTTCTTTTTTATTTCTCACATATGTGTGATCCCGTGTGTGTGTGTTTAAAACAATCCATGCTTTTTTTCACCCTTGTTTAAAAATTTTAATGGTTTTGTACATGATTTCCCCAAGTGAAATTTCCATAAAATGGAAAATACTCAATTTCTGTTTGCACTAAGTGGTTTAAAATGCATGACAATTAACAAATGAGTCACAGGCAGCCTCTTCCTGTAACTAATGCGCTGCAAGCCAGATTCATCAATTACGGCAAGGATACAATATCCACCTTCCAAAACAGCCAGGTTTCTTAGACCTTGTGCCTTTCTATTTGTTTGTTTGCCTTCCTATTCTCTTTCTCTCTGCTCTATTCATAAATTGTCTCCAGCAAATTATAGCAAAGGTGTCTCTCTTCTCTATTGCCATTTTGCAATCTATACTTAACTGCGGGGTAACAGCAATGAAAGCCGTAACTAACAGCGCCAACCCCAGCTTTCTAAATCTGCAACTACAGCTTGGGAAGAATCTTGTATCAGGGTGTTACATGCTAGATTTAATGTGGATGTTGTAGTCTGAAGCGAAAATTATTTGTACAGCTGGAATATAGCATTTGCATAAGTTACAATTAAAAGGGAAAATATAATTACAAATTTTCAACTTAATTTGAATGGTTTTTAAAATGCTCATTTGGCGTAGGCAACAGCTTGCAGGCAAACAGAACGCACTCTCAGAGTTGCGTCCCTTTGTCTGAGTAGCAGTAGTGAACTCATTCTGAAGGGTTTGCTTTAATCCCTGAATCCCGACATAACCAGCAATGAGAACCTCAGGTACAAGGCACTGTTTTGTTTTCAAAACAGGCTTACAACATACGCAGCAATTCACAAATATTTGCATCTTTTAATTGTTTCTAAAACTGAAGTGGCAAGTGGCATCGAACAGGAATGTTCTTTCTCTTGTGGAGTGAATGAGCAGTGGAATTTTAACTAGTTTCATTTCCTTTCAGCTCTCAGATCTGAGATCTGTGGTCACATCTCCTGTACAATGTGTTCCTCATATCACAGTCTCTTTAATGGCTCCAGTTTCTGATTTTTTTCCCCCTCCTTAATTACATGTCTTTTCCTTGTAGCTACTTCATGCTGGAGGCATGTCATTCTTCCCAGACGCAGGCTCGGGTAGGTGTCCGTGCACTGAGTCCGTTTGTTCGTTTGTTTTCAGGGTTTCTTTCTAAGAAGCAAAGGAATCCTTTTATTCTCCTCAAACATGAGAATCAAAATTTTCATAAAATCCTTTGTACAGCATGTGTACTTGAAACCCTGCTTCCCCAAAGTCATGGTAACTGTGATTATTATGTAACATGCATTGTGTCGCATCAATAGTTTTGAAAAGGAGAGAAAAAGGAGAAAATTATTCCATTCAGTCTTTCTCAGAAGAAAAAAATGCATCCAAAAAGACCTATGAACAGGAAAATTTTGCTATTATAATGAATTACACAATTAACTATGCCTTTCTATGTTTTTAATCCTAGTTTTCACAGCAATCTCCAAATAATGAGACACCAGAACATACTCTTGGAAAAAAACAAATTATAAAAACCGATCCTTTGTTCTATTTGCCCTGGAATCTGAAAAGGAAATTCTATGGCAAACAGAAAAATATAAAGTAATAATATAATCTTACTGTATCTTTTTCCTGAGAAACTACAAAGGTGCTCCATTGATTGAGAGTATTATTAAGTAGCGTGATTTTTTTTTTAATCACAGAACCCTGTCTATTTATGGGATAACAAATACAGGACGATGAGAGGACCATCACACCACCTTCAGGACAATGAGTTGCTATGTGGAAGGACCGGCTGAAACTAACAAGGAAACTACCTAAATGATGCTCTCGTGCAGTCAACTTCTGTGCCATAGACTTGGAATAACTTTATCATTTAAAACTGGGGTATGAATTGAAAAAATATATATACATATATATTTTATTTATGTTGAATACACATACATTTTATTTATATTGAAAAAATTCCAGGATTTTAATAAATTTTATACTGGGTCCTATCGGTTCCTGGCAACCTCCCAGTCCACCAGCTTTACCATTTCTTTTCTCGTTGGTGCATAGTGGGAAATTGTACCAGACCCTAAGTTTATATTCAAAGTCATAAGCCAGAAGCAGACCATTTACTAGAATGAATGGTATTTCCCAAATGGTAGAACATTTACCACTGGAGGGATCATTTTAGTTGCCTCACATCCAAATATTTTCATTGTTATCTATTTATTTTTCTAAACTATAACATCACATCAAACGCTTGATTTCACCTGTTTTATTACTTAGAATTATTGCCTTTTAAATTGATTTAAAGAAAAATGTGGAGAAAAATATCACAGGTGGTATGTAAGCATAGCAAAGTCATGAAAGAGAAATAGAAATGACAAGTTTAAGAAACAGTATCCTAGAAAATCACTCTCCATCAGGGCTGAGTTCTTAATTTTTAAAAAGAAAGGCATTTCTTACAAAAATTTTCAAAGAAAATTAAAACCTCAAGAAAGGACAAACTATTTTAATTTTTACTTTTCTCCTGGATGCATGGAAAACATTTCTCAAAAAGAGGAAAAGCACCACAGCACAGTGATTTTCCTTGAATGCTGAGAGTAGATTCGGAGCAGACATTCTCAGGAAGATAGGGGAATTTTTCCAGAAGGTACCTCACAAGAAGCCAAGAAAGGCAAGGATAAAGAAGAGCTTTGGCCAAGTGGTAGACATGGTACCTAGTAGCTCAGCAGGTCACATCAGGGCAGGATTGGGCTGATGCTGACCATCAGGTGAGGGCCACCCACAAGGAGATTCTGGGTGGGGTCCCAGAGGTAGAAGCAAATGAAGGTGCCTGAACAGGCCAGCCATCCTCCTCTCCCCATGCTCCATGCCCTCCACATCTTGTGCTTCCCCTCCCTGCCCTTCTACCCTCCTCCTGTCCTTTTTCCTTTTTTTAAGATTTATTTATTTATTTGAGAGGGGGCAGGGAGGGGCAGAGGGGGAGGGAGAGAGAATCTAAGCAGACTCCGCACTGAGCTGGGAGCCCAACGCAGGGCTCGATTTCACAAGCCTGAGATCAGGACCTGAGCTAAAGCCAAGAGTCAGAGGCTCAACCAACTGTGCCACCCAGGACCCCGCTCGTCCTGTCTTTCACCAACTGAACTGACTACAGAAACATAGAAATCTATTATTTCATTATTTACTCTCTTTATATAAAGTTTTTTGTTTTTTCTTCCAAGTTTGAAATGCAGATGATTTTAAAGCTTTATATTTCCAGTTCTCCAAAAAGGCAGGATTAGTCTAAGAATAACCCTAAGTTGGTTTTCACTTGTATATGGTTCTAGGATATATATTCTGTATGATTCAGTGCCTCTCCCACCCCCAAGACTGAAAATAGAGCAATAATTAGTGCTGGAGCAAAGGGACCCTTTCGCCCTCTTGGCGGGAAGAGTAATAAAGGTAATATAAGAATAACTAATGGACTGGAAGAAGACAAAGACCTACAGGAGGGATGCTTCTGAGAACCATTGCATTTTGGTGTTCTTTGCAGTATTTTGAAGAAATCATAGCATTTCAAATGGTAATCAAGGGAACTCTAGAGTAATTAACTATGATGAGAAAATAGACCATTCTTAGAATGCTTCTTTAAACCCTTTTCCATGTGAGCTATACCTCCTAGAGCAAATGCTGGAATGAATGGATGGGATAGAGCTGGGATACTCACATCAAATTCTTCAGAGCCCTGCAGGAGCTGGAGGTGGGGGGGGGGCAGGAGCTGTGGGGTAAGGAAAAAGGCATTATGGGACAAGCTCCGGGGACTCCACCATCTCCCCTCCTCCCCCCACCCCCACCCCCGACCACAGCAACTCCATCGTTCCCTGTTTTCTGTATATGGGAATCACTGAAGATTCCATTTTTTAAATAAAAGGATCCCCCTGTTTTTAAAAGTTGGAAAATCAGGGGAATAGAAAAATTCATGTTCCTGGATTGACCCTGGGAAAACAGAACAACTCTAAGGATGGTAAATATTTCTTCCAAGACTGATCATTTCTTTTTGATTCCTCAAAAGGCTCATTAAGTTATATCCTGCTCCTCTGTGACCTTGGAAATCACTTCCCACTCCCCATACCCCCTGCTCCTTGCAAGGTGGAAGGGACACATAGATCAGATTGATTGGGTTACTCTCCCTACAATTTTATGTAAATTTGCCAAAGAACTAAGATCTCTGTTCTGACGAGAGTCAGGCAAGTTTAAATAGTTCTCACAGACAGAGCTGACAAAATTCACAAGTAGTTTGGGTACAAGAGACTCATTAATTTCAAATGGGCGTTTGATTCCCAAAAGGAAGACATATTTCATCAGTTGGAGCATTGTGATGTCACAGAGGAGCTTCATTAGTGTGCCAGTTAGAAGGTAGTCACAAGAGGAAGTAAAATGAAATGTAAATAACTGCCTAATTAGGTGTCCATGAAAACTGAAGAGCCTCCAAAGTCGTTAGAGATGACCGTGCAAGGCAGGCAGCTACTCAGACTAAGAATTAGTGCTTTTATAACCTTCACAGCAGGAAGGTAGCTGGGGGATTCCACATAAGTCCCCAGAAGCCTCATTAACCTGGATGAAGCGATTCAAGGCAATCAGGTGTGACATCATCCACATGGTTGAGGTCCTCTATAGCAGTAGTTCTAGAACTTCTTGGGGCCATTCTAGTAGAATAGAATACTCAGGGGCACCTGGGTGGTTCAGTCAGTTAAGCATCTGCCTTCAGCTCAGGTCATGATCCCAGGGTCCTGGGATCGAGTCCCGCATCGGGCTCCTTGATCAGCGGGGAGCCTGCTTCTCCCTCTGCTCCTCCTCCCCACACTCTTTTGCACTCTCTCTCAAATAAATAAAAAAAAAATCTTTAAAAAAAAATAAAAAGAATAGAATACTCAGGAATCACCTCCATGCCTGCCAAGGCGGGGGTGGGAGCAGGAATAATGAGAGGAAATTTTATCAAAAGGAATGAGTAAAATGTAACTGATTTTGACAAAGGGCATTGCAAGTATTTAGTTCATATTAGAACCATGCAGATACAGTCTTGTGCCCATGAATATTACAAAAGTTAACCCACAGACCAAACAGACATGAAGTAGACTTTAAACCGTAAATTGAAACCTTCCACTCAACTGGAACATTAGAGAGCTCTTTTCTCCTGCACTCGGGTGTTAAAGCTGTTGCTATTTCTCCCATCTTTCCACCCCCATCCTTGTCTACAAAATAATGTCCAAAGTTCCTAGCATGCATCGAGGCCCCTTCCAGATCTCCTTTCCCTGCCTTACCTCTCACCATGTCTTAGGCTGGTCCCTTATACATCTTGCAGTCTGTGCTTAGTCTAGTTATGCCCTTTTATCCAAAGTCTCTGAATGCCAAAATCATATTTATCTTTTAGAGTCTAGTTCAAACTTCACTTCTTTCCCTGAAGAGTTCATGATTCTTCCATTGTGTTACAGACACATTTCAAGCATCTACTTTAGCATCTTATTCGACCAAGGGTGTGGGGAGAGCAGTTCTCCCTTGTGCCTATGGTCAGATGTATTGGCAAAGATCTAGAAATCAATGGTGTGCAACCAGGAATTGTGCACGCGGGGCATTGAGAGGGGTCACTGAGTAGGTAGCAAGCCCCGGGATGATGGGAAAGGAGGATCAGAGGACAGTGTGGGGTTGGCCTCCTGCATCTATCCCCAGCCTACCCCCATGGATACATGTCTAGGTCATATCGACTGAACTTGAGAGTGTGAATTCTAAAGCTCAGTGCCTGCATTCAAATTTCAATTCTGTTACATACTAGTTGCCTTGAGTGAGTCAGTTAACCTCTCTAGCTTCAGTGGAGATGGTAATAATAGCATTCCTGCCTCATGGTTCTGTCATGAGAATTATACAAATTAATTAAGTTAATGAATACAAAGCTCCCCAACAGTGCCTGTCACACAATAAGCATCATATAATAAGCATCAGCTATTATACTTAGGAAGAGAGATGACAGTTAAGTAAGAAACTGAAATGCTATAAGGCCTTGGGGCACATGCAGCACTAACTTGGAACCACTAAGTTGAGAGAAAACAAAAAATAGGTGTTCTTCCCACCTCTACCGTTGACTGGAAGCAGCACGGCACTTTGAAATGGTGGCCTCCAGTGGGAGAGGAAGCCGAAGGCTCCAGGGCTTGACAGGGGCAGCGGCAATCAGAGAGATCGATCGTCAGCAGCGACAGCAGCAGTGACCATCAGGAGCCGTGGCCATCTCTGCGTGGCCTTTGTGGTACCCAGAGGTGAGGTGGCAAGACGTCCAAGGGGTCCAGTGAGTGCAGAGCAATGTAAGTGACAGAGGAGCCTGGTGGAAGTGAAGCCACCGGGGGACATGGTAACTGTCAGCAAAGGCAGTGATAGCAGCATAAGAAGGGTCAGTACTCAGTGGACACCACAGGGTAAGACACCGGACTTACCCCCATGCCTATGAGAAGTATTCCCTGGGTCAACCAGAAATACTTGGGAGGTGGGCTTTTGCCAGGACACAGAGGTCCTCTAGTGGTCCAACGAGCTCAATTCCTCAGATTATCATGGGTGTGACTTTATGTTTACAGAAAGGGAATACTGAGACATCATTAAAAGCACAAGCTTTGGTTTCAGACAGGCTTGTACTTCAACTCAAAGTATGTACTAGGCATCTGTCCTGTGCCTCAGGCTCTGCTCTAGTCGGTGGAAATACCACAGTGAACAAGGCAAATACGATTCCTCCTCACATGGAGCTACCTTATAGAGCGGGCACAGACAATAAGCAAGTAAGAAAACAAATCAATGGGATCTTGCCTGTTTAAGAGCTATGAAGGCAATAAGACAGGTGATATGGTTTACAGATGGCGTAGAGAGTGCTACTTAAATATGGCAGCCAAGTTGAAGTCTCTCATTCACAGTGAGGGCTAATAGCCAGGGAAGATCTGGGAACAGAGTGTGGGACCCTAAGGTAGGAAGACTTGGCATATTAGAGGAACAAAGGAAGGATAGTAAGTCCAAACAATGATCAGCAAATGATGGCACAGGGGCCAAATCCAGCCTGCTACCTGTTTATTAAATAAAGTTTTATTAGAACACAGCCATCCTCATCCCTTTGTCTACAGCAGCTTTCATGCTATAAAGCAGAGTTCCCACAGAGACTGTATGGCCGGAAAAACCTGTGAGAGTTACTACCTGGCCCTCTACAGGGAGCGTGCCCACCTCTGGTCTAAAGGCTGGTGAGCAGGCTGAGTGAAAGCAGTAGGAACTGAGTTGAAGGGGTGTTGGCAGGCGGCAAACCGCAGACACTGCAAACTTGCATTATGTCCCCATGTGATGGAGAGTCCCTGGAAGGGCCCAGGCAAGGGAGACGCGTGATCTGCTTCATGTCCTCCACTCGGGGAGCCGTGTGGAGACAGGCGGCGGGGGCCAAGTGGCAGCAGGGACACCAATTAGACAGACGCTGCTGAGCCCAGTGAGAGGCGAAGGTGCCTCGGAGGAGGATGCCATCAAAGCAGATGGGGACAAGTAGTCAAGACGTAATGTCCCCAGGTATAATGGGCATGAGAATCCCAACTCAGCCGGCAAATGGCCGGCGAGTGACTCTGATGCTCTCAGCCTCAGTTTCTCTTCAGTAAAACCCTCAGACCGCTGTTGTGTGGATTAAATGACAAACGCACCTGAGGTATCTGTCAGAAAGTAAGTGTTCAGTAGACGTTGGCTGTTATTGTTCTGCTGTCGAGCCGCTGATGTTGACTGGTGAGGCCCATGGAGCGCTAGGTCCCACCATGGCCCTCGCTGGGCTGGTTTCGTGGCAAGCTTCTCTCCCTGACTAGATCCGTGAGACAAGGAAGCTCTTATTCATCTTTCTATCCCCCAAACGGTGCCTGGCACATGGTGGATTGTTAATAAATGTTTATTGATTAAACTATCAAGTTGTTTTGTTTTGTTTTGTTTTTTTTCGAAAAAAGGAAAGGTATTATTCATTCTGCCATTTTCACCAGAAGTGTTTTGTTTTTAGGGTTGATATAGCATTTTTTTTTTTAAAGATTTTATTTATTTATTTGAGAGAGAGAATGACATAGAGATAGCATGAGAGGGGGGAGGGTCAGAGGGAGAAGCAGACTCCCTGCTGAGGAATATGTATTTTGGAGCCTGATGTGGGACTCGATCCCGGGACTCCAGGATCATGACCTGAGCCGAAGGCAGTCGCTTAACCAACTGAGCCACCCAGGCGCCCGATATAGCATATTTTGATGACACAGAACATTCTGGATACAGAGGTAGTTGTCTGGATACAGTATCTCTGGATACAGAGATACAGAGGTAGTTGTCTCTAAGGAGAACTAGTACCCAGCATCCTCTCTGGTGCAAAGGGAAACCCAGATACTGCTCCCCAAGAACCTCTAAGCTGACAAAGTATGTCAACGATCATAATTATATATTAAATCTGTACTAAAAAGTCACCATGCACAAGAAATTCAATCATATCAGAACATCTACATATCAAAAAATCTCTGCCACAAAGTGGACCCAACAAAAATCAAAAACCATTGTTCTAAGTGTCAAATTGTTTTCCGACTTTTACTTCGAACCAGTTGGACATCCCGACGCCTCGTCCAGCCATATCAAAGGAGCCCCCTTTTTACATGATTACCTTGTTTCTTGTATGGATTCATTTTTCTGCCTATAAAACTAAAAGGATCTCTCCCAAAATTGAAATTTCAGAATTTTTGGTCAACTTTCTTGTTCTTTGACACACCACTTAAAAGAAAGACTGGAAATCTACCCACCACAAAGGAGTTAAGTTTTCCCATCATGAAATGATCAGTGCTGTCTAAACAATTGTTTCAAATGAAATTAAGTCTGACATACACATTCTCAGATGAAATATGATATTCATAAAGTAGATACATACTTTGTGACATTTTTATTTTTTAAAAAGGGGTCAAATACCACAATGGTTGTAAAATACATATTTCAAAACCCTGAAAGGGCCAGCCCAAATTAACCGTTAGTAGGCATATTACACTTATTGCTCTATCTAAAAAATTAAGTAGAATTCCTTAAAAATCAAAGTGAAATGGAGAGGATGTCTCAATAATGATCACCAAATCTGGCAGTGCTGTGCAAACTTATTAATTTAGCCAACAAACTCCGAAAGTATAGGAAACTGAAAATAAGAAAAATATTTAAAATAACAGAATATTAAAATGAGAATCCCCAACAATAGTAAGGGAAAAGGTGGAATCCTTGAAACATCAGTGAGTAGCCATGAGGAGGGAGTTGTTTTTTTTTAACACGAAGCCTGGCATCTCACAAATAACGTATGTTCCATATTATGTGGCAGTTGCTATAGTAACAACCTTTATTTTCTGAAACAGTACACAGATGTGTACAACATACTAACTTGCTGGTTATAAATTACGGCTTTTCCCATAGTTCAATAACTTAAGAATTCTACGTTTTTGAAATCTCAGAAGTTCTGTTGTTATTAAATTTCTTTTATGAGATAATTTTCCTTGTACTTTCAAAATGAGAGTGTTCCCAAACAGGCCAAAAGAAAGGAGAGATGAGAAAATGGGGTATTTCAGAGAGTAGCAGCAGACTGAGGACTGTTTTCTACAGAGCCTGGATGAAACCCACTAAAATGAGAACATTATTTTAATGAATTAGGCGTCATGTACAATAGTGATGAGAAATCAGTCGCTGGCAAAATGATGTTACAAATAAAGTTATGAATTGATTTTTTATTACAAGATGCCATATTTACAGTTTTAAAATAAATGAAGATTATTTCTTAGAAATGTTACGAAGTTGGGGCGCCTGGGTGGTTCAGTCGTTAAGCGTCTGCCTTCGGCTCAGGTCATGGTCCCAGGGTCCTGGGATCGAGCCCCACATCGGGCTCCCTGCTCCGCGGGAAGCCTGCTTCTCCCTCTCCCACTCCCCCTGCTTGTGTTCCCCCTCTCACTGTATCTCTCTCTGTCAAATAAATAAAATCTTTAAAAAAAAAAGAAATGTTACAAAGATTAATATAATTTTACAAGCGACAACAGTGTGGGGGAGTGAGTTAGGCTGGTTACTTGACTTCAAATGAAGTTTTTTTGAATCTTAAGAAGGCCTGAGTCTGGGAAAAATGTCTATTCCTATATTTAATAACAGATTAGCATCCCTTTGTCAGGCTACAAAACAGAAGAGAGTTTTACTGATTGGGATATTTTTCTTTTTACATTTTAACCTTAATCAACAAATATTTATCAAGTGCCTTCCATGTGCAGGGAGCTAACTGTCCATGCCTAGATGCATGTAGATATGTGTAGAAACATAAATTACAGGAAAACTGAGTTCTGTAGATGTTTTTTTCCTGTTCTGAAAATTTACATATGTTTTCCATGTGCTGGATCTGAATACTTTCTTAATAGACGGTTCACATTGTAGATTTATAAACCTTGTCAAAAAGAGTCATCTCTGCAGCATTTATCAGGCTAAAGTTTATCACCTGAGAAACACATTTGAAAATAAGGTTATACATTTAGCATTTACAGTTAAAAGTCAACTTTCCAAAATGGTGTGTGTGTGTATATACACATATATATATTTCATATACATATACATTTATACATATATATACATATATATATATATGTATATATATTTCTAGATATAAGGAAGGGTGCAAGTATCCTTCCGTAGAAAGTAACAAAGTAACAAAGCACCCCTGATTTAGAAAGTCCCGCAATTACAATGCTAATAGATTTACCTAACAAACACAAAACACTTGGAAATGCTATTTCAAGTGACAATACAGTTAAATTCAAATTCAAAATTGTCTTATAGCAGCAATGACAGGATGAGAAACAACTGAATACCGTGCAGACAAGAACAAATCATTCTGAAAAGCTTGCACCATTAAGTGGTTGTTCAAAATTTTTGCTAATGCTTTCCACACACACACTCCTTTCTGTAGCATTCTGAGATATATTAAAAACAGGACCATGACTAATCCATTCAAGTCCTGACGTTATCAGAGAGAGAGAGAGAGAAAGATTTAAGTTATCACCTAATGGGGGCTTAGAGGCTAGAACTCGGAACCCAAAAGAAAAAGAGTACTTCACTGTTAGATGCATTTTAAAAGTATTACTTAAATTACATTTAAGTCATCAGATAATTATGAACTTTCTTCTCTTTTATATTTATATGGCATATTTATTGAATTGCACAGTATGCTTTTACAATAAAGTGCTTTTTACGTTGCCGCCTTTGTTCATCCAAAATAAAACTGACAGTTATCCTTTTATAAGCTATTCCGAGAACATTTTCTCTTCTTTGAAGCTGATTGATGCACTACTTTAAATGTTCCTGCAAATATCTTTTCAATTCAAGTTTTTGCATAATGTAATAAGAAGATAAAAGAATTCTATACTTCAACAAGAGACATTACAAAGCAAGTAGAGACATTATCAAGGGCATTAACATGCTCCTAATAGCAATAAAACCTTTTAACTGTCTGATGTAGAACATGCTCCCACCAAACCACCACATATTATGGTAATTGGCTCCAATTTCTGAATCTTACGTTGTAAAGTTACAAAGAGTTAGGTAGAACTGAAAAACAAATCCAGGATGCTCATCTTGTTAGCGTTCCGGCTATAAGATGTTTGCCTGCTACCTTGAATGAGGACTGGTCTGGTCTGTGGAGCTGTGCTTCCCTGTGCTATCATATTTTTGCATCCTATCTCATTTTTATTCCTCCTGACTCTGATATAAATACACATTTTTCCCGCAAATAACCCTTTTCTAACTCCAAAACATCATAGTAACACAAACAGCATTTTTCTCGGAATTTCAGTGTAACAAATGGGTTCTCTGTTCATGCCTGTGTCACCTCCCATTCACTTTATGTGTTCTCTCATCACAGGAAGATGCAATCGGGGAAAATATTCCATGAGGATGCTTTGATTTTTCTTTACAACACACTACTAAATTATGTGAGTAGCCTCTCCATTGTGGCCGAGAGGAAATATAATTTCCAACTAAAGTTGAGCCCAGATTCTGTTAAATTAAATAGCATAGAAAAAAAAGTTCTTGGCTTTATTCCTCTTAGATGGGAAGCAGGGCAGTGGAGAATTGACACGAGTCGGTCCTTGGTGATTAACCTGCAGTTTATGGTTGTGTTTCCAGGTGACGTGCCCATCGCGCACAGGAAGGTTCTTGGAGGCTGTGGAGAGCAGCCTGTCTGCTTTGAGAAGTGCAGATCTATCAGGATCCAGAATCGGGCTCTGAAAAAGCTGTCATTTCATGTCTCTAAAACAGCCTCTGATTTAATGTACAAGATGTCAAGAAGTAAAGGACAATAAAATAAAAGCCAAAAAGGAGAACTATTTCAATTAAGAGTCATTTCTATACCAATTCTTGGAAATCACGTAAAATAAAAACTGTCAGAATCAATCTGTGTTTAAAAGGTTGATTTTTGTGGTGCTTACACAGAAACTGCAAGACAGAAAAAAAAATACAAATTATTAACAGAGCAATTGAACCTTAAAAAATTCCTTTCTCACTAGATAGATATTTGGTTATTAAATTTCCCTAAGGGACCCAGGGAAAGCATTTGTATAGCAGGTGCTGGGAGTTGGGAGAGAGAAGGAAAGAAATAAACCCTCATACAGAAAAAAGTAACAAATGTGAGCTGCAGTCCTATAAGAAGGAGTTTCATGCATTTCCAAGAATTGAATATTTTGATTGTCAATAATTAGAAGCCGCATATAAGACTTTAGGAATTTACCTTTTATTGTCATGATTTTCCAATGGTGTTTGTCCTTTTCAGAGAAAGATAAATATTTCTTCAAGGACTGCCCTGCCACCCCAGTAATCAAATATCTTAAAGGTGAATTGAGAAAAAAAATCTTGATGAAATTTGGGGCAAACTTTTAGCTAAGAGTATAATAATAATAATAAAGATATAAGCATCGCCAAAATATAAATAAAATTCTACCAAATGTGACTTCCTATGGAAGACACAAATTTATTATTTTCATTTCTTTTAAAAATATGCTGTTTAAGAAACATGCATTATAACTCCATCCTCCTCCTGTCCTTAGAATTTTTATGATGTTATCCTTTTTATTCCGCATTTTCTATTGAAAGAGAGATTGGGCAGGGAAAGAAGAGGTGAATTCACTTGCTGTCCCCAGTTGATATGTACATTTCAGGGAGATGCCCCTTTCCACAGTCTATTTCTGGTTCCTTTATTTAAAAAAAAAAAAATCAAGTTTCTCTGAAGGGAATACTTTCCAGAAGGAAATTCACTCCCTTCTCATCAAATCAAGAACTTTTCTTAAAGTAACTCTACCACAAGCAATAAGAGGAGCAGGCTAAGTACTGCCTCCAATCACAAGAAGGAAAATAACAAAATCAGCTCACTCATGATTTCCTTAATATACTTAAAAGAGATACAATCCCACTGAAGCCTCTAAAAATAAAAATGAGGAAAGGGCAACTTTATTGATTCCCTGCAAACCAAAGAACGTGTAACTTATTGATAATACTAAACACTATCTAAGCCTTTAGTGATTTCCAACCAAAAGTCTGCCTCTGAATGAAGGTTTAAATCGTCGTATTAATATATTAGGGGGGAAATTATCATGGGAGACACTTGGAAATTAATTAAAAACCCGGCACTCAGTTTGTTTGTGAGAGGAGATAAATATCACACATGGGAAATGATGCCTGACAACCGCCATAGTTTTCAGATCCAAAATTAGACCCTGACAGCTACGTCTTTGTATGACTCTCCTTGGGGTATAATATGCAGAGATATAGAATGAGAAGATTTCTGAGAGAAGTATTTATTACTGACACTTCCGAAACATTCCACGGGTGGCATCAGCAAAAGCAAAAGCACCTTAGACAGAAATGTCAGGTTTTCTTCCAAGATTTTTTTTCTATTCTTCTTCCCCCCTTCCCATCCCTCCCTCCCCATGCACCACCAACCCCCTTCTTCTCCAAAATATTATATTTTTTTAGAAGTTCAACAGCAGCCCCTGGTGGAACTCAGCAGTTGTTTCAGCCTGAGCACAGTTGTTCAAGAAACTCCATCCCTCCTGTCAATAAAAAGAAAAGTCTGTCCATGTGTAGATCACCACATCTGAATGCTGTTACTACAGGTCAAGAGATCAGAATGCAACCCCGAATGTACAAAAGCTGTGCTTTGTGATGGTAATTTTGACCAATTTCAGTAGCTGAAGTTTTGAAGAAAAAAAAAAATATATATATATATACATATATATGTAACAAACAATAAACATCTGTCTCAAATGTCACATTCATTTTATGCATAAAGACCAATAATGAACTGCTCGTGAATAATGCTTACCAGGGTGCGTGGAAATGAAGAGATCCCTCACGCATGAGCCAGTGGTCACCATTTTGTTTGGCTCATGTTGTGACAGAATCAGCTTTGTCACTTAGCAAAATGAGCTATACAAAATGACAATTCTATGCAAAGAAGGGTGTTCTCTGGGTCACAGCTCAGAAAGCACCACAGAATGCCACCATCTAGCCCCATCAAAACGGCAAGCTAGACTTAACAAGAAAACCTACCAAAATGCTCTTCAGAGAGGCCATGACTATTCCTTGTCCTGCTTAGTTGGCAGCAACAGATTATCAGTTGAGGACAAGGAGGGAATGTGTTGCTCTTTGCATCAGGCACGGTAAGTCTGTGCCCTTCATAAAGGTGCCAATCCAGCTTCCCCGCCTATGGGGCCATCTGCCTAGAGGGCAGTCACCTTTGTCTTAGCACAAAGTCATGGTTCTGTTGCTAAACCCTGTGCCTTTGGGGCTGCATCACTGCAGAGGAGTTGCTTTTTCCTCGTTCACACAAAGGTGCCATATAGGCTAGAGGTAGCCTTGGTCCTAGACAAGGAAAGAAGCTTGCTTCCCTGATCCTCAAGTGTGCCAGGGTTGGGGGACACGGTAGGCACTCACCCTCCATGAGGCTCATGCTAAGACAAAGGAACAATTGGCAATTTACTCAAAATACCTAAGGTTTACTTGAGTAAATTTACTTACCATCTTTCACTTGTGTGTTTTGACTTTCCTCTTCTTAAATGATGTAGTTTATTAAAAGGAAAAGAAAATAGAACTTTTAAAGCTCTAAATAGCTTTATGATAAATACTAGAATAGCATTTATATGTAAAAGTGGGGTTTTTTTTTAATTTTGCAAGTATTACACTTTACATTAGCCCTTCCCTTGCCCCTGAATTCCCTTACATCTCTTGACTAATCTCACGGGAAACCCAATCAGTGAGTTGATGTGTTGAGATCAGAGATAATCCCATGACAGGCTGCTTACTGAGAAGCTCATGGGCACTGTATCTGACACAGGGGAATAAGAGGTATAAAAAGAAATAATACTGGTCTCCAGTGAGTTACAATCTAATGGAGGAACTATATCTATCTGGATAATTTTAATATAATGTGGTAGCAGCAAGCAGAGTCCTAACAGACACAATGAGGCCCTTAGCTGGCCTTCTGTAGGGATAACACTTGCACAAAGTCATAAAGAAACTATAAAGGAGCTATAGAAAAGAAAGGTAGAGGGCAAGATAGGAGGAGAATCCCTAGGACCCAAGGGTGAGGGTGTAACACTATGTGGTATATCTGAAGAACTCTGGGCAGTTTGATCCTGCCAGAGCATAAAGGACAAGATGGCACATGTGAGTAGAGGCTATCAAGGTGGGTCGGGCCAGTCATGGAGAGCCCACCTGCCCTCTGAAGGAGATTGGGATTGTCCTTTAAGCCATGGGGAGCAATGAAAATACTTCTGTTAAGGAGTGGCACAGATGGGGATGGACTGAGACTGAAGGTCAGAAGGCTGGTCAGGGTTTTTTGTGATTGTCCAAGAGAAAGAGGATAAAGGGGGGTGCCTGGGTGGCTCAGTTGGTTAAACAACTGCCTTCAGCTCAGGTCATGTTCCTGGAGTCCCGGGATCAAGTCTCGCATCGGGCTCCCTGCTCAGCGGGGAGTCTGTTTCACCCTCTGACCCTCCCCCCTCTCATGCTGTCTCTCTATCTCATTCTCTCTCAAATAAATAAATAAAATCTTTTAAAAAAAGAAAGAAAGAAAGAAAGAGGATAAAGGCCTGAATCCTGAGGGTGGTAGTGGGTTTGGAGAAGAAATGGTAGGTTTCAGAAATATTCAGAGATGAAAACCGAGAGCAGTTGGTGACTTAATGGATATGAGCACTGAGGGGGCAGTCTTGGATAATTCCCAGGGTTCGGGTGTAGGAGACAACGTAGATTTTGATGCCATCAACTGACTTAGAGACCAAAGGGCCCAGAATAGGTGTGAGGGGAGAAGAAGACACTCTAAAGTAGTACTTCTCAAAGTATGCCCTCGGGTGCCCTCCCCTGGCCTCCGGACAGCTCCCTGGGACCCTGGTTATTAACACCGCCCACAAATGTCACGGCCGGAGAGGGCCTCACAGAGGAAGTCCAACCACTTTCAAACTGTGTGCTGAGGGGGTCCAGGGGGTGGCAGAGCAGGCAGGGCTACAGTCTGCCTTCCTTGATTCAACCCAAGGGGTCTACTTTTCCTATTGTGTATATTAGAGTTCTTCAGAAACTTCAGTTTGAAAAAGGAAAACCACAGTTTGGAAGCCACTTTCTCTCACAGAGAGGAAACTGAGGCTCACAGAAGTTAAAATATCTTGCCCACAGACACAAGTCTGTAGCAGAGGCTGAGCTAGATCTATGGCACCTAGTTTAGCCACCTGAATCTCTCTGTGCTATGGTTTCCTGCATGAAGTAATTGTTTACTTTTGCTGTGCTTTATAAAGTTGCCAGAAACCTCCTCACTTCTACCATGCTCTTAGCAATTTCCTCTGTTTTAGTCTTTCAATAAATGTTTATTGAGCATCTTCTGCATGCCAAGACCTCTTTTACTGAGACCACCTGAGCATTTGGGTTTGGATCTCCGGCTGTAGTCTGTGATTCTCTGGTAGAGCTCTGAAGTCCAGCTAGTATTCCACTGTGACTGGATGCAGTATGACCCAAGAAGTAGATAGGTATACTGGGGATTATTTTAGCCCCAAGTAAACAGTATTGTGAGTTTCCTAATTCACTGGAGGATATAGCTAACTTATGTTTTTTAATCTAGTTTTTGAAAATACATTTTTTTAAAAATCCATGAAGCTCCTAATGTACAATAAGGTGCTATTTATAATTTTTTAAGGAATGACTTTTCAGATGTTACATACATGTTACTGTGCTCCATACTGGAAATAATGCCCCAAAACTCAATAAGCTTAACTTTATGAAACTTAGAACTGATATCTGAAGTAATTGCAGGATACATTGCTTTCAAAAAGTGAGAATTCAGAACTTAAACTTGATAACCCTTCTTCCGCATCATATAACTCAACAGCTGTTTGTCCCAATAGGGTAATTCCTAAAACAAGGAAAAGCAAATCCCTGTTCAACCTAGAGAAATAAATAAAGAGAGAGACAAATGTGAACTGAGGGGCTTTTGATCTATCTCTCAAAGACCATTCCATCTTGAGAATCTTGTCACAAGACTTCTAGAAGGGAATAGTGGGCTGCCGCTCTGTCAGGTGTATGAGTCAGGGTGGGCAACAAGAAGCAAGTAGGGGAAGCCCTCCTGCTTGGCCACTGCCAGAGCTGGGATCCACACAGGTCTTTCCAGGAATATTATATAACATCTTAACTACAGAAAGAAATCCATTGCTCTGTCTCTCCTCTTGGGAATTCCAATCTTCATCTTATTAAATTCCCTAAAATAAGGGACCAGGGAATCAGTCTTTCTTCAACTGCCCCTTTATACACCACCACCTCACCCCAATCAATCTATCATTTTCTTTCTGTGCTCTTTCCATTTGCAGCTAAGTCTTAAAATCAGAAAATCTGTGTACACCAACATATATACAACCCAATTAGTTCAAAAAGGGCATTAAGAGTACACTTATCTTAATGAGCACTGAGAAATATATAGAATTATCAACTCATTATATTGTACACCTGAAACTAATATAACACTATGTTAATTATACTTGAATAAAAATAAAAAATAAATAAAAACAAAGAGCACTTGAGGACTTAGGGTTTACAGGCAATTCTAATAAAGGAAAGATAGAATAAAACTGCTAGGTTAGGTACAAAACTGGTTAATGTCCTCAGGGTAATTAATTAAATCTTTGAGATTATTTTTTCCATCAGACAGAAATTTACAAGTTAATGGTGTAACCTCACAGTTTCTGGGCTCTAATCAAATAGTAAATGGCAAAGACAAGCATAAGTATATTCTCCTAGAGATTTTATAATTTGGGGGTGAGCCAATAAAATATAAATAAAATATAAATAAAACTGTGTGGAGGTGAGTTGCAAGTAAGAGAGAAGGGGAAAGAAAGAAAAAAATCCAAGATAAAAGCTCAAAAAGATGTCAAGTCTCACCTGTTCCAACCCCATTTCCTTAGA
Source organism: Leptonychotes weddellii (assembly GCF_054177405.1). NCBI lineage: Eukaryota > Metazoa > Chordata > Mammalia > Carnivora > Phocidae > Leptonychotes > Leptonychotes weddellii. Next base: position 73,616,541 of record NC_138372.1, on the reverse strand, counting down.
GATGAAAAATCCAAGTCAAGTAACTCGTCTAAGATTATCCCACCCCACTATTCTCACATAGCAGTATGGCTGAGGGTAGGGGGCAAATAAGCAAACAAAAAAGTTTTAAAAATCAAACAAAAGCTTATTGGCTCCACAGGTCCCCACTTACACTAGCCTCCTTTATACTGTAAAGTGTGCTAGTGAATGGGCACACTGAATCTTGATGGAACAAGCATTTATTTTATCACTTGTCCCCATTGCCTCTCACACTGTCCTCCTCAAGTAAATCCAGAGTTAACGTTCTTTTGAGATGATCATGGTTTGGTATTTTGGTCTAGTATCCTAAAAAATCTTCCTTCATAGCAATTTCTTTCATCCCCTCAACAAAAGTTAATTGGAAGCTTACTATGCACCAGCCACAGAGAGTATTGAGAAAGAGAGTGAGTTCTTCTGCTCTCTCATCTGCTTACAACTTTGTCACTGTGTGTCAGGATGCAGGAACCATATGTCTTTCCCAAATCCAATAAATTTATTTATCTATCAGCTTTTTTTATACCAAAGGTTTAAAATGGTTTAAAAATCCCTTGAAGCTCATCTTCTGTGTGGTAAATAACAATATCGGTATATTACCCCTATGTTCCTCCTTTGGGTATTCCAGCATCCTCCTTTCTGTGAATTCCTCCAAAATTCTGCCCTCTAGACTGGCCTTGTCTGAATGCAATGACATTGAGTTCCAAATTAATGAAATTCCACATACCACATGAAGGCTCACTGGGAGCATTTAACAAAATGAAGTGCCTTGGTAAGCTCTTCAAATTCCTCAGAGTCCAATGACTGAAGATAATCCAGAATGGAGAACTGAATGTGGCTTAAAGACACAAGGTAAATGGGGCATAGAATTTTCTGTCAGGTCCTTAGAAGCATCTGATGAAATGCTATTAAAAGGTCCAAAACCTTTAACATGACTATGAAAATGAACATAGCCTCACATACCTAGGATCGAAAGAAATTATGTTGGGCCTAAAATACAGTTGGTCACCTTGTTGTTGAATAAAAAAATGGAAAATGTGACCCAGCTCTGGAAGGCACTGTTCCTAAAGGTTAAGAACATGGCTCATCTAAGTAGTCAATAAATATTAGCTATTATTACTATTTCTTTTCTGAGCATTTCAACTTACTGCTTATTACTATGATTAAAAATATTACACAATGCCTCCAATAAGTCTGTGAAAATTTGCTTTAATTATAATGTTAGATATAATTTTCTTTTTGGAAATAATAATGTACCATATGTAAAAAAAAAATTAATCTTATGCTTGCCTCCCTTGCTTTCCAGCCCTTTTATTAAATTTAGTTATGATAGGTTCAAAAGCCAGAGCAAACATCCTGTTAGTTAGAAACATTCTACTCACACCAGGAAGGTCCAACTGGCATGAGAGATCAACTACAAGTAAAGCACACTAAAGATTGCCTGAAACACATTCTGACACAATCCTTCTCTTTCAAAACAATCAGGCTGCTTTAGAATACCTAAGTGAGAAGTACTTTTCCAAGTAACAGAAATCAGTAGATTTAATCACATATTTATTAAGGTAAATTTTGCACAAAATATTGTGCAAGTTGCTCTGAGAAAAGTTACGATACATGTCCCTGTCCTCAAGGAGCTTGCTGTCATGAAGTCCATATCCTCAGAAACTTTTAGTTCCACACTCCTCCCAGCCTATTCTGAATAAAGATGAAGAAAACCAAGTTTTTTTTGAAACTATAAGAAACCTTTGATTCAATCACTATGTCTCATACCATAGCTTAAAGACTATATTTTCCTTTGTGTATTTGATATTTGAGAATAATGAATTAAAAAATTATTGGGGAAAGTAGGTCTGTAATTGACCTCCTAGGGAAATGACGTGAAATCCCTTCAAAATTCTCACCAGGAGCAGAAAAGAAGTGGATTCAGATACAGCATTCTGAAACCTTCCCAAGCTTTCTCCACTGGAATTCTAATTAGTAAGACCCCTTTAAGCAATTTTAAAGCTGCTTAACTTAAATACAGGAAGTGTTTCCTTGGGCTCTATAATACTTTTGCAGAGCTGATCCTATTTCCTGAGATTAAATAGAAGAAAATTCTTTCCTCAGGAGACTAAACTGCACACAATTAGATCATTCACTAGAATGTTCATATAAATTCAAAATATACCATGGTTAGAGTAAATGTCTTCTTCATAAAAGGTAACACCCTAGAAATGCTAAGTGGAGCCATGACTAGTTTTACTCGAGTTTTGGTCTTTGTGGGGTAAAAGTTCTCTGAGAAGAATTACTGAGGTGCTAACTCATTTTGACAATGAAACCAAGTACAAAATAACTAAAACAAAAAAGAATTTAATCCTTTTTCCTAACTAAAAAACATCTGTCAATATTTTGCTTCTTCAGAGTTTTGCTTCCATTCATAAGAATAAAGCTGTACCTTTTTGTAATCTAATTCTTACTCTTTGTACCACTTAACACTTAGCAGTAGGAAAATTTCAGAAGCTTAATACCAAGTTACTCAAAGGGCTGGTTGGTAAGGGGAGTGGAAAAGGATATGCTTCTAAAACTTTTTTATTGTCCAAGAAAACAAAGGGGAACACTTTTCAATCTCTTGCCATCCTTCTGTAAATGTACATCACCTCACTAAATTTGATAGCTAAATAGTGTTCTGACAGTGTTGTTGAGACTTGTATGTCAGATTTAGAAATGTTATTGTGGAGACTTACTTTGATGGTGAGATTTTAGAAGCTTATCTTCCTCCTAAACAAATGTATTATAGAATGATGGATAACAGAGATTCAAAGGATTACAATGAGAGATCAAGGAGTTCACCTGTAATATCTATCGCATTGACAGCCGACTTTATTGAAGTTTCACAATATTAACTGCCTCTCTGTGGACTGGCTGAGCCGGCTAGGTGATTATCAATTTATCACCAGTCAAAACACAGATTGCTTCATGTACAATGTCTGTGGCATAATCATGTACCTTAAATCCGATCAAACTAGAATGATCCTACTAGGATGATTCTTATAAAAGTGAAGAAGAAACATTAGTGGGGAAATTCTCTAATGAAATTATGTCTAATTCATGGTTGATAGAACATCTTTACTGGAACCTACATCAAGAATGCACTACTCCAAAAGGAAGTAAAACAAAGCCCAGGAGTTAGGATGCGGAGAACGTTAGAAACTATTACTCCTTCTTCCTGAGGCTTGCTTTCTCTAACCACTCACTCCCACTTCCGAGACAGCAAGCAGGAAATTGACCAGTCTTTAAAATCACCTCCACAGTGCAAGACTTGCACCTTGAAACTCCACTTAGCATTATGGGAACTAACTGAATTACATGTAGGAAATTATCTGGTTAACAATGGACCAGCACTGAGATGCTTACATTATATCTTTGACTCTATAATCAATATAGCAAAAGCTTTTAAGTGTTTTACATTTCCACCCTATTTCCTGTTCCTATCCTCTAACAAGGTCTAGTCTTTCTCCACATATTGAGTTCCGTTGTCAGTAGCCATTCCAATTAATATTTGTTAAATGCAGGAGTGGAAGGAGAAGATTTTGGTCTTGGATGTTTGTTTGATCAGGGCAAGACTTACTAGCTACACTAACAAACACTTACTAACCACTTACTGTGGTACTAATCTAAGTACTTTTCATATATGAATTCATTTAATTTTCTTAACTACCCTGTGAGGAAAGTACTATTATTTTCCCTGTACTATCAATGAAAAAAGTGATGAATAGAAATATTATGTACTTGTCCAAGATTACCCAGCCTACAAGTTGAACCAAGCAGATGAATCTACAACCTTACAAATTCTGAGACCCAATTATTTTCAGTCATAGACTGATTGGATTGAGTTGCTCTGCTCTTATTCCAGCTGCCTACCATTGTATAAAGTTAACCCTCTCTAGAGAAAAATAGCACCATCCAGAGCCTTTACAATTTTTCATGCAAAGTTTCTGGCACTCAACAAAACATTAGCCGACATACCAATAAATCAGAAAAAAGAAAAAAAAAGACAATAGAAATAGGGTCACAGATAATTCAGATATCAAAGTTATCAAACATGGATAAATATATTTAAAAAATAGATGACAAGATAGCTTCACTAGAAAAAATGGAATCCATTAAAAAATAACCAAGTGGAAATTCTAGAACTGAAAGATACAATAATTAAAATTAAGAAGTCAACAGAAGGGTTTAATAGCAGATTAAACACAGGTAAAAAGAGGATTAGTACTGTAAGATAGCTCAGTAGAAGATATTTAGCCCAAAAAACAAAGAAAAAATAGAATGGAAATATAGAAGACAGTGCAAGAGACACATGAGTGACGGCAAAAGTGTAATGTAAGTATAACTGGATATCCAGAAGTACGTTCAAGAGGGAATGGGGGCCAAAGCAATATTTGAAGATACAATGTCTGAGAATTTTCTAAAACAGACAAAAGCTATCAAATTCCAAGCAGGATAAATAAGCTACTAGTCACATCATAATAAAACTGCCAAATGGCAAAGACAAAAACTAAGCCATAAGAACAGCCAGATGAAAAAGCATATTACCTTCAAAGGAGCTACAACAATGACAACTAAGTTCTGAACAGACACCTTGGGAGCCAGAAGAAAATAGAATGTATCTTAAGTGCTGAGAGAAATTTTGACAACTTAGTAGTCTATACACAGTAAAAACATCCTTCAGATACAAAGACATCAAAAAAAAAAAAAAAAAGGATTTGTTGTCAGCAGACCCATACTAAAAGAAATACTGAAGGGGTTTTTAGACAGGAGGAACATGATCCCAGATGGAAAGACTGAAATTCAGGAAGGAATGAAGAGCAACAGAAAGGTATATATGAGTATAAATATAAATGACTATTGACTACAAAGCAGTAATAATATACTATGAAGTTTAAGATACATGATTAAAATGCATGAGAGCAGTAACTCTCATAGCCAAAGGGGATAAATGGAATTAATATGTTATTAAATCCTAGCATTATCTGAGAAGTGGTAATTTGTATTAGACTCTATTAATTAAAGATGCATGCTGTTATATCCAGTAAATATAATCCCAAATATATCCTTACATTACTTACATTAAATGTAAATGGACTAAATACTTCAACTGAAAGATAAAGTTTGTTCAACTAAATGAAAAAATAAAAATTCAACTGTACATTGCTAAATTAGCACATCTGAAATTACAGAGAAAGAGTGCAGAGATATATAAACACTATCATTAAACATAAAAAGGGACATTTCATAATGGTATTTAAAAGTTAATCTCCCAGATGTGAAGATGAAAAAATGATAAAACTAAATCATAATTTAGGGATGCTTATAATTATGATAAGACTCTTTTTAATAGCAAGAGCAATTAACAAAAAATCCAAGATAGGGATGCCTGGGTAGCTCAGTCAGTTAAGTGCTAACTCTTGGTTTCAGCTCAGGTCATTATCTCATGGGTCGTGAGATGGAGCCCCAAGTCTGGCTTGGCACTCAGTGGGGAGTCTGCTTGAAGATTCTATCCCTCTGCCCCCACCCCCCACTCGCTACTCACATGCTCTCTCTCACTCGCTCGCTCACTTGCTCTCGTTCTCTCTCAAATAAATGAATAAATCTTTAGGAAAAAATCCAGGATAGTGGCATGAGAGAGAACTAGGCAGGAACATAAACAAGAACAGGGCTATCTTTAAGCTGTGTTGTGGATTCACAGACTCTTATTTTTCTATTATTCTTTAAACTATATATATGTGATACATTACCTCTCTTTTGTGTGTATGATTTATTTGACAATAAGAGAACTTTTTAAATAGTAAAAAAAAAGTTAATCTAGAAAGATGTGACAATTTTAAATTCAGTCTCTCAAAAAAGTAAAGCAAAAATTAGCAGAACTAAGGAAACTTCAATAAACTTTGAAAAATTACTCACTGAACAATCAGGCTAAATAATATATTTTTTTATTAATATATAATATATTATTTGTTTCAGGGGTAGAAGTCTATGATTCATCAGTCTTAACAATTCACAGCATTCACCATAGCAAATACCCTCCCCAGTGTCCATCACCCAGCCACCCCATCCCTCCCACCCCCCTCCACTCCAGCAACCCTCAGTTTGTTTCCTGAGATTAAGGGTCTCTTATGGTTTATCTCCCTCTCTGGTTTTGTCTTGTTTCATTTTTCCCTCCCTTCCCCTATGATCCTCTGTTCTGTTTCTCAAATTCCACATATCAGTGAGATTATATAATTGTTTTTCTCTGATTGACTTACTTTGCTTAGCATAATGCCCTCTAGTTCCATTCACGTCTTTGCAAATGGCAAGATTTCATTTTTTGATGGCTGCATAATATTCTTTTATATATATATAAAATATCTTCTTCTTTATCCATTCATCTGTTGATGGACATCTAGGCTCTTTCCATAGTTTGGCTATTGTAGACATTGCTGCTATAAACATTGGGGTTCACGTGCCCCTTCGGATCACTACATTTGTATCTTTGGGGTAAATACCCAGTAGTGCAATTTTGGGGTCATAGGGTAGCTGTATTTTCAACTTTTTGAGAACCTCCATACTGTTTTCCAGAGTGGCTGCACCAGCTTGCATTCCCACCAACAGTGTAGGAGGGTTCCCCTTTCTCCACATCCTCGCCAACATCTGTCATTTCCTGACTTGTTAATAGGCTAAATAATATATTATATAAACTTGATTTAATTGACAGATATAAAATTTTCCATCTAATAAGGAAACGTGAGACATTTACCAAAACTGACCACATTCTGGGCCATAAAATGAGTTCCTAAGTCCCCAAACATTTCAAAATATTGAAACCATTAATGTATTCTTGGAACCAGTGGAATTAAGCAAGAAATCAGTAACCAGATAAAAACTAGAACATCCACAAAATATTTGGAAATTGGTCAAAGAAGAAGTCAGAATAGAAGTTAGAAAATATTTTGACCTAAATGATAATGAAAACATGACATCAAAACTTGTGAACACAGGTTAAGCTGTGCTTAGTGGGAAGAATCAGTGACAATGGTTATTCGAGGAGGGATGATGGCTGAGAAGCAGCATAGCAGGGGCTGGTAATGTTCTATGTCTTGCTGGAGGAGGTGATTACATGAGTATTGTCCCTTTGAGAAAAATGCAGCATGCTCTACACTTACGATTTGGGCATGTTTCTGTATGTGTGATTATACTGCAAGGAAAAATTTACTTTAGAAAAAATCAGGAATTATTCCTGACTCTTCTTTTTTCTCACACCTCACATCCAGATCATCAACATTTCCTGTCAGCTTCAATTCAAAATTTATCCAGAATCTGGTCATTTCTCACTACCACCATTTGCTAATCTTATATAAACCAACATCATCTCTTTCTTGATTCATTTCCCTTTCATATCTGGCCTTCCTTCTTCTACCCTTGCTCCTTATAGCTGATTGTCAACACAGTCATTAGGGTAAGCTGTTAAAGCTGAATCACATTACGTCACCACTCTCCCCAAAACTGTTCAATTGGCGTCTCATTTTACTCACAATAAAAGCCAAATAATGGTCACGACTACGTCTCTACATCATCTGGATTGCCATCCAGTCACCTACGTCATCTCCTACCCCCCACATCTTGACCACTCTACTCTAGTCTTACTGCCTCCTTGCTCTTTGCAAACATGACAGGCACATTCCTGCCCCGTTACATTTGTACTCATTCTTCCACGTGCCTGGATGTTTCTTCCACCTAGATTCACATGGCTCATTCCCTCGCTTCTTCAGATCTCTGCGTAAATATCACCTTCGTCCTTGACCATAATCATTGCAATTTCTTCCACTACCAACAACTTCCAATCCCTTTTCAGTTCAATTCACGAGATATTTATCCAGTGCCAATGTGAGACAGGTACTTAGGTGCTTAGGACAAATAAGTAAACAAAACAAAGATTCTTGCCTTCACGGGCCCTAGATTCTAAAAGGAAGAGACAAACAATAAGCATAGACACTTTAATTATACAGTGTGTTGGAGGTGGATAAATGCTTTGGAAATAAAACTGGGACAGGTCAAGGAGCATTTGTCAGACTGTTCAGAGGGCATGCGGAAGGAGTTTAAATTAAATTATAAATAGGGTTTTGGGAGCAAGCTTTATTGAGAGGAATGACATCTGAACAAAACTTTGAAGGTAGAAAGGAATTAGTGACTTAGATATAGGGAGAAGAATGTTCATAACAGGGAGAACAAGTGCAAAAGCCAGAGGTGGGAGTGTGCCGGGTATGTTGGAGGGACAGTAAAAAGGTACAGTGGCTAGAGTGATGGGTAGGGTGAGCAACTAACTGTCCAAGTTCACCAGGGACTCAGGGGTTTCCTGGGATGTGTGACTTTCAGGGCATCCAGGGCAAACTGAGATGGTTGGTCGGTCACCCTAGTGAGAAAGAGTTGCAGGAGTTGAGATCAAAGAGATAATGGGGCTGAATCATGAAGATCCTTGAAGACCTGGTTTTTAAAATGACGAAAGTAGGGAGCCATTGGAATGTTTTGAAGAAAGGAATGACATAATCTGAGTTACATTTAAAAAAATCTCTTTCGGGCACCTGGGTGGCTCAGTCGTTAAGCGTCTGCCTTTGGCTCAGGTCATGATCCCAGGGTCCTGGGATCGAGTCCCACATCAGGCTCCTTCCTCGGCGGGAAGCCTGCTCTCCCTCTCCCACTCCCGCTGCTTGTGTTCCTGCTCTCGCTATCTCTATCTCTGTCAAATAAATAAATAAAATCTTAAAAATAAATAAAATAAAATAAATAAATCTCTTTCTATTGCTGTGTTGAAAATGGGACATACAGAGACAAGGGCAGAAGAAGTGACACCATCCCAGATGCTATTGCAGTAATCCAGGTGAAAGTTGATGGTGGCTTGGACCAATGACTTCTTAGTAGAGATGGTAACAAGTGGTCAGCTTCTGGAAAGGAGAACAAATAAGATTTCCTAACAGATTGGATGAGGAGTATAACAGAAAGAGGAAGGATGACTTCCAGGGGTTTGATCTAAACAACCGTAAGAATGGAGTTGCCATCAGCTGAAGGAAGAATGAACATACAGCAAGTTTGACAAGAAGAAAAATCAGCCCTATGTTAGACATGTTATATCCCCTTTTCTGCTTCATTTTCCTCCATAGCTCTTACCAACACTGACATGCTATGTATTTTATTTATTTATTATTTATATTCACCCACTAGAATATAACCTCCAAGAAGGCAAACACTTTTGTTTGTTTTGTTCACTGCTCTATCACTAGCTTCTAGAATAAATTCATCCACTATGTAAGGATTTACAGAGTGTCTCCTAGATGATTGGAACTGTGCTAGGCTCCAGGAATACAGTAAAACATGACATGTTCTTAGGATTGCCAGGTAAAATACAGGATGGCCAGTTACATTAGAATGGCATATAAATAATGAATAATTCTTAGTATATGTATGTCCCATATTCAAATACGTATGCCCCATATGCAAATATTCAATTATGGGACATAATTATACTAAAAAAATATTCATTGTTTATCTGAAAATCAAATTTAACTGGGCATCTTATATTTTTACTTGCTAAACCTCAAAACCATCATGCTTTCTGCATGTAAGGAGGCTAAATGATAATGGGATATACAGAAAAATAAGCAGTCTATATATAATAACTCTAGGAATACAAGATACCATGGGAGCTTGCAGGAAGGGTATCCACACATAGACTGTGGGGGAGCACTTGAGGAGCTTCCTGAAAGAAATGACATTGTAATATGGTAACTGAGAGTAGAGTTATCTAGTTGAAAAGGAGAAGAACATTCCAGGGTGATGGAACAGCATGGGCCAAACTTGGAGGACAGAGAGACGGTGGGATAGTTGCATAGTTGACCTGGTGTCTCAGATGCACCCCAGAAAACACAATTGTGTAAGATGGGAATTAAAAGAGTATCACCAAAAAGCACACTTGCCTGAGCAATTACTCTATCAGAGACCTGGGCAAAGGCCAGTCAGTAAACATGGGCACCTGTAGCCAGCAGCAAGAGCAGTGAGGGTGACCATCTTCCTGCCCACTAGGCAGTCGTGGCAGCAACAAGAGGGTTCTGAGAGTCACTGCCCACCAGCTGCATTTCACTGGGCTTGACTGTCATGACCAAAGACAGAACGGAGAACAATTCTCTTCCAGTCCATCCTTGAGATAGTGACTGTGTTCCCAGTTCCCCCACAGGTAGAAACAGGCAGATAGAACAAAACCTACTTTTATATACAAAACAGGTAAACACTCCTGAAAAGTTGGGGGAGGGAAGAAATCCTGTAGGAAAGACTGGAATTTCTGTTAGCAAAATGGCTAGAAGTTGGTGCCCTTCGCAACCTCTTTTGAATCCACAGTCTGGCGACATTTGAATTCCACAAGAGTATGCATTCTCAGCAGGGGTGATCCAACTCCCAGAGAGGGGAAATTGGTTCTTGGATATTATATTGGTTTGTTTCCCTGCAGAAGGCTAGAGTACATCAACTGATCTATAGTGTATCTGTGGTTCTAAAATTACACCAGGTTTTGGTGGAGGAGAGTTTTTTTTAAATGTCTAAAAAGGCTACTTAAAGATGGCAAGAATGATAAAAAAAAAAAAATTTGATAAACACGGAACTAGAGCAAAGCTCTACTTAAAGGATGGAGACCAGGTGGGTGTGAAAGCTGTGTTCTTCTGGAAGAAGGGTAGGGGGCAGAGACAGAAAGGAGCAGGAAAGGAAAGCATTCTGGGTGGTGCAAACAGCAAATGCACAGACTTTCAGAAAAAGTAGAAGGTAAACAACATAAAATGCAGGAGCATGGTCGAGTAAGATAAGGTCCAGGAAGGCTTTATTGGATTTAGCAATTAGGAGGTCACTGATCATTTAACCTCTTTGTGCTTCAGTTTCAATACTTGTTAAATTAAATTGAAAAATAATCTCCAAGGCAACTACAGCTCTAAAGACTCTCTCATGCGGGCTGGGTCTCTTTACACATAGAGACACACACAAAAACACATCCACACACTTATAGCCACTCCCAGCACACATGCTAATCTCTTTCCTTAATCTAATTTTCTTATCTCTCTGCAGCTATATTTGCCTTTGGAGAATTCCAGTTCTCTTTGTTTAATGATAACAATGCCTTTTAAAAATCAGTTATGAGAGTCTACAGTTCCCCAATAAGCTGAGCTGCTGGACAATAAACTGGTTAATATTAGTTCCTAAAAAACATTCGTAATGCCTTGTAAATACCTTTTATAATGCAATAAACTCTTCAGAATGTGACCAGATTTTTCTTTCACTTTAAAAAATGATCTTAAAGCCCAGATTCACTCAAATGGGGCAAAAAAAAAAAATTATTTCCTCCTAAACTATCACTCATTCATTAAATATTTTCTAAGTGTCTACTATGTTCCAAGCAGTATAATATGTGGTTGGGAAATTAACAGCAAATAAAATAAACAGTCTGTAGCTTCCAGGAGCCCAGAAGGAGGAAAGTAGGGGAATAAATGAGAAGTTGGTAATATTAACACCACATAGTCACTGCTATCATCTGGCCACATGGGTATCACACCCGAGCCTTGGACGTGCTCCTGAAAATAGAGCTCTGAGGAAGAAGTAAAGTATCAATTTACCGAAGAGAAAGATGGTGGCTTGGACAACAGCCACTCTAGAAAGGGGAGTTCTTAACCATTTGGGGGCCAAAGACCCCTTCTCAGAATCATGTATTTAAATGCCTAAAACAAGAATGCAAATGCAACCAATCATATTGAAATACGGTTATCATCTTAAAAATTTGTGATATGTAGTATTTCTTTACTAACACATTAAATAACCAGACCCAGCAGCTGTCTTAATAACAACTATAATTTTGAAGCAGTGATAAGCACAAATGGCATGTTGAGCTACTTGTAACCCCATAATATGTTATAAAAATATCTGTGATTTTTATTGATGACAAAGTCACAGATACTATTAATAATTCTGTGGCCTGTTGCCTACATTTATAACTGAACAGAATGTGAATTTTCAGTTAAAGCCTGATGAAAGTAAAGAATTATTTTACTATCTAAATCCACAGGCCCCCCTGAATTCCATCCAGAGAACCCTTGGTCTCTGCAGCCCCCTGTTCTAGGACATTAAACTCAATCAGGATTTTCTCCTTCAATAACATAGCTCCATAGTCACTTCTAGAGCTATAGTTCCCTCATTGGGATTTCCCAAAGATGTAGCTTGTCCATTATTTGGGGCACACTGCCATCCCATGGCTCCTCCTGAGGAGTTTAGTGTTAATAACATCCACAACAAAGCAGCCTTTTAGGGCATTAGACCAAACCTGCAAATTAATGCACTGGCTCATCACAATTCATTAATCAAACTCAGACTGGATTTAACAACAGATTATTAAAGACTCAAAATTATACCCACAGAAGAAAAAAAAAAAAAACAGGCAGCTCCCAGAGGGTCAAATGTAATGTGAATGGTTTTGCATAAAACCATAAACCTGCTATTAAATTAAAAACAGGAAAAATTATGCCCACTGCTTATCTCCATTTTTTTTTTAAAGGAATGTTACGCTAATTTATTTCTTTGCTGTTCCTGGTTACACAGTAAAAGACTAAAAGGTTACAAAGCAGTGGTTCTTTTGATGTTTGGTTGAGCAACTTACACTAACATGTACTGACTGAGGTAAAGAAATTAATGAAATTACTCCCATAATTCATTACTAATGGAATACTGTCAATGCTTTCAACTGACAGTTCACACAAATCCTCCACAGACAGCGAGACACCTCATGGAGACTGTAGGGCTCACTCCTTCTGCTCAACAAAGCAGAACTCGGCTGCCTTGTGCTACAATTTTACTGATCTCTCACCTCCGTGTGTTTGCTCTTGATGAGCAGGTCTGTTCTCTCTGGGAACAAAAGCAGGAAGGGGAAACAATGATTGGAATTTTTCTTTCTCTTCAGGGAATTTAGGGAGACCCACTGGGGATTCCCAACGATGTATAAACATTCAGAATGCTGTAATTGGGCAGATCACAGAGCTACAACCGGCTGTGCAATGAATTTTGCTAAAGGTTAATATTTTAGAGCAGCAATCATAGATAAAGAGCATAATCCTAATAAGAAGTATGAAAAAAACTAATTTAAAGAACTGTATAATTTTGTGACATCTTTGCTCTTTCCCCATTAGGACTGAATCATTAGTTCTTCCTGTTTTTGCAGAAACAGAAGCAAAAATTACTAGCACACATGCTGATTGTAGGTAAGTGACATTTCTGGAAATACAAAATGTTTTATTCAATGTAGGTACCTGTTTGATACTATAGAGTGTTTTGGTCTTAGTACTGTCTAGTTTAAACTCTAAACTCCTAAAGGGAAGGGTCTATGTCTTTGTTATATACATAAAAATAATTAATAACTTCTCTTTGAAGATAAACTCCTATCTAGACGCTGATCATATCAAGTTGGTATAAAATGATGCTGTGAGTGAGGCAAAATAGGCCAGTGATCATATAATATATGGATAATACAAATTATATTTAGATATAATAGAAAAAAGTCCAAAATAGTCAACATATTCAAAACACTTTATAAAAAACTTTTTTTTTTATTAAAAAATGACTTGGGTTTGGATTTTGCTCATATTATTGTAGTTACATCATGCAGAGTAAATACATAGTCCGATTCTGTCATCCCCTTCTCTCAAACCCTGGCACACTTTCCTGCCCGCTTGGGATCCCAATCCACCTCAACACAGCATAGCAAACAGCTTCCATCAATTGCTCAGTGACTTCTTAAAATGAAATGTATTCACTCTACCCAGGCACCGTATCTGGCACATGGTAGGTACTCCGTATTTACTGAAATGAAAAAATCAAACTCCCTCTCCTCTTTCCAAATGAAAATGTCCTATGTTAGGATTGTCATTCCAAAATCAATCTAACCACTGCTAATTCCCACAAAGTGTTATCATAGAGATTAACTGCAAATAAGTGGCTCATAAACATATCTTGGATTTTTGCAGTGAGCCTCCAATCTCCTGCAGATGCTTATTACCTTCTCATACGGAAAAACAGAAGCAACCAGAAGAGAAAGTTATATTTATTTGAAAACACAATTGTAAAACCCATATCACAGAAACAAGGGCCATTATAAGCCACCAAGATTAACAAAAATGAGGCAGACTTTAACTTTTGAACAGGAACACTTTGGGCACAAGAGTATGACTGCAATCCCTTATCTCTCTAAGTAATAAGTGAGTAAATCCTAACAATAGTTACTGAGGATAAAGCCCTTGCTTTGAACCAGGCATCGGCCACTTGGGTGATGAGGAACAACAATACTACCATGTGGACATTAACATCACTACCTTACTGAGCAGGAAATTCAGAGAGCTTCCACAGCTCACCTGAGCTCATGCTAGGAGCTGCAGAACCAACGTGAAAAGTCACATCTCCTAAGGCATCTGGGTGGCGCAGTCCGCTAAGCATCAGACTCTTGGTTTGGGCTCAGGTCATGATCTCAGGGTCCTGGGATTGAGCCCTGTGGTGGCTCCATGCTCAGTACGGAGTCTGCTTGGGATTCTCTCTCCCTCTCCCTCTGCCCCTTCTGCTCATGCTCTCACTCTTTCTCTTTCTCACTCTAAAATAAATAAATAAATATTTTTAAAAATAAAGTAAAAGCCACATCTCCTGCCTCCAAAGCCCTGTGACATGACTACTCTCTATTCTGCTGCTCTTCTCTCAGACCCCTTCCCATGTGTGCCCTCCATTAGAGCTACTTCCAACCTAAAAACAGTCACAGAAGGAAAGATCTGGGCTCCATACATACCTTTGTGCTAATTCTCCGTAGACAGCCCACAGAATATTAAGTGGCAAAATAGCAAAGTGCTAAACAGTTAGGCTATGGCATCAGGTTGCCTAGATTAGCTTCCCAGTCCTCTGACTTCCTTACACGGACAATGGGCTCTTCTTTGCGCCTCACTTTTCTCATAAGTAAAATGGGAGTGGTAACAGTACTAACCTCATGAAATTTTAGTGATAATTAAATAGGTTAGTAAATGTGAAATGCTTGGTGCCTGACATAGAAAGTGCTGAATCAGATGGAGATTTGGTCATCTACAGTTCAGAATCTTCATTGACCAGCTTCCAATCACCAGATTTTGCTGGGCATCTAATACAGTGCAACCTCAACAACAAAATAGCCTGAAAGTAGTTTTAATCTAAGACCTTACGTTGTAGATTCTTTGCCATCACAGACAATTTGGCACTTCCTCCCTAAGTCCCAGTGGTAAAACTCAGCACTCCACCCCCCACGGGAACACTTAATCCATCCTGAGGACTGAGAGGCCCGGAGAAGTTGATCTGTGTCCACTATTCATTTTTAATTTTAAATTATTTCATGTTTTCCCTCAATCAATCATTTTATCTTTCTGGGCTTTAATTTTTCAACTCTTGAATACCGAGGGGTAGAGATGGGCAGTTGGTGGTACAAACAGTGGGCAAGAAGGAATCTTCACCAGAGATGTTATCTCTGAAACCACTAGAGCTTTCAAGTTAATATAGTCTTTTAAAGTGGAAGAAAGAGGAAGCTAAAACTGAACAGAATGTGAACATTCCAGCATACAAATGTAGAAATTCAGGCCCAAGATCACCCAGCCAATAATTACAATTTTGAGATTTGAACTCACAACCTACCGTCGTCAGGTGCCTACTATTTTCACTTCAGCCTGCCCTTCTAATGAAAGGAAGAATTGGAATATCCTCTTTCATTACTATTATTTCTTAGCTATAGCTAATTAAAATACATTATAGCTATTAGACTCTTATAGCTAATTATATAATAATGATGATGATGATGATATATTGACAGCATAGAAATCTCTAAATTATGAGAACAGTGAAATATCACCTTCCACGCTGGCTCCAACATACCATAAAACTAAGAATCTAAATATTTTATAATTATTGTTAGAACTGATGCAGTGCTGAGTTAAAAATCATGAGTCACATAATGTCCACACCTATATGACCTGAATTAGTCCTTTGACAGAAGACATTCACTGAATGAATGTTCAATAAACACTTGTGTTCCCTGCCAAGGGGAAACTTTTTTAAAAAATTACTACAAGGTCAAGCCAATGACCTCTGTAGATCCTGGTGGCAGAGAGTCTAAATCCTTTCCTCTTGGTTGGAGAAAGCACAGGGAGTCAGGTAGTTTACAGGAGAGGATAATAAGAAGGAAGAATACACAGTAATTGAAGGTAAACTGAGTACGGTGTAAATCCTTCTCTGAGGAACACATCCCTTCATCCCTTCATCCCCTAAATTTATCCCCAGGTAAAAATGTCCAAGTGACAGAGACTCTCACCACAAGTCAAAAATCCATCTGACCATGAGTGAACCAGGCTGCTGAGCCTTATCCTAAACTATATTTTATAAAATCATTCTCTCTGGATCAATAAAATGCAAATGCTAAAATTATCTTGTTAGCCATTAAAATAAAAGTAACCTTGGGAATAAGGTCGTCATTCTTAATTAAAATGGGTTTTTTAATTCCTTTAACTGACTAACGTAGATACGAATATTGTAAACACTTAGCCAACTAAAGAAAGATTCTACCCATACCCCCAATTACAGAACACTTAATTTATATATGATGCAGCTTACAACTATTTAGCAGTATGGTTGGGCTAAGTCTCTTTGGCCTACTTTTTAAATGATTAAATACTCTCCATCCAAGTAAATAGACGTCTTCAGAGCTGCATTTCGCACGATAAAACATTCTTTAAACACATAAGCCTTCGCTCAAGATTTAAGAGGGAAAAAAATCTTAGTGACAGTACATTCATTATGTCTTTATTAAGACTGGATTTTTCCATACAGTTATGCACAGCTAAAAATAAGGCTCAGTTTAATAACAAAGCAAGCTTTCCTAGTACTACAAAAATTATAAAATTTTAATGTTTAATGCATTCCTTAATTATAGAAAACTCTGCAAAGAATAACATCCTTGAAATTTACTATGCAAATGCTCTTAATTTATGACAAATTGCTCTTTAAAACACAAGTATTAAATCTCTATTAGATTGTTGAGGTAACGTACTAATAATGCATCACCAAGATCTTAAATTTCTAAGTGGCAATGCTGTTTGTTAGATGCAAACAAGGATTACCTTAATTAAAATATACTATCCCCAGCCTTTCAGCAGATTTAGCTCAGTCTTTATATAGGACAGGTTCATTATCTACCTCAAGTTAATAAAAGTATGACCCACTGTGGTTATTTCCTTTAAAATTTAATTTTAATTACTATTTTGTTAATGGAAATATAGCACTACAGAATTGTGAAGATGATCCAAAGGCAATTTTGAAAACTTAATTAAAATACCTCTTGAAAGCTTCAAAAGGAATTTAACACTTACATGGTTTAATAACTGATGGCCTTACAAATACAGCATTAGATACCAACTCTATAAAAAAAATCACTGAATGAAACATGCTTTAGAACTCTAGCACTGCCTTAGTCTATATCTTGAACTAATGGTGCAACTAAATAGGTATAAACATAAAACTTTTCCTTCAAAATTTTAACATTAGACAAAGGTTCTTTTTTTTTTTTTTTAAAGATTTTATTTATTTATTTGACAGAGAGAGACACAGCGAGAGAGGGAACACAAGCAGGGGGAGTGGGAGAGGGAGAAGCAGGCTTCCCGCCGACCAGGGAGCCCGACGCGGGGCTCGATCCCAGGACCCTGGGATCATGACCTGAGCCGAAGGCAGACGCTTAACGACTGAGCCACCCAGGCGCCCCTAGACAAAGGTTCTTAACAAAGAAATGAAATGGGTAATCATTACATACCGCCTTCACAATACATAAACCTTAAATGCATTCAGAGTTTTTGCATAAAACCATTGGGGCTAAATCCAGATAATTGCAGATGTGTTCAGTTTGTCTTCTGATCCTTCAGGACCTGAATATAGAATTAAAAAGCTGGTAAGATGTTGTATAAAATTCAGTACCAGGGTTTTATTAGGCAGCTTCCTCTCCAATCTAAATTTCAAAGGTTTACACATATATTATTGATCTTATCTGTGAAAATATTGGTTCAGTAAATAACCTTTAAACATAACACAATCCATAGATTTTATTGAGATTCACTACTCACGAAAAAGATAAGAATATGAGAAGCAGGGTATAACAAAGAGCGTGCTCCGGGGAAGAAACAGAGTCTTTGTGATATTCAAAATATATTCAGCAGCTCTTATATTACGAACCTCCCAATGTTATGGTTCATAATGCAATGTGCATTTTTGTACCAGACCACTTGACTACTTCCAGTAAGTAAAATCCCTGCATTCATTAGCAATAATGAATTTTTCTTCTTATAGATCTATTTAATGAAAAAGGCATTTTTCCAGACACCACCCCATGCCCCTCCCTCCAAAAAACCGGTATGCCATTTCATTTAACATAAAGTCAGGGATCTATTCTTTTAAACATGGGAATTCCAACTTCAGAAATCAAAGAAATTTTACTAAAAGTGAAAAATAAACATATGACTAAAATAATGACATAACAATTAAGTTGAGGTAACACTGATTTCTGTAAATCTATATTAACCTTGAAATGTGATTTAAATTCACACTCACAAAAACAGCCTAATTGAACTAACTAAAGAAATTTTATAAAAATAGTCCATCTTTTGGTATTTTTTTTTATTTATTCACCACACAGGAAATTGCCAATTTATGAGTGAGTTATTTTCTAAGAGTTTACTTACATGTCAGTTTTTTAAAACTTAAGATGAATATTACCCTAGAAGCAATAAATAAGGATCAGGTTCATCCTAAAAAAAAAATCTATAAAAGCCTTAATTTAGCTTTATAGTGTAGCTGAAAGACTTGCAATGAAATACAGCAGAAAGAAAAACTGTTTCAATACTAGTAATTAAAGCACATGGAAAGTTAAATTGAATAAAAGATAGTTTATTATTCTTAAATGCTCTGGGAATAATAGACTTAATTGGAAGAGAAAGCAAATGTAGATGAGACATTTGTGAGAATTCTGAAGGGGACTTCTGAGCCTTTTCAAGGTCTCTGGAGGTTGTTGTCACCAATTCTGTATCAGGTCTTAATTTCGTGTGAAAACATAACATTTATTAATTATGCAGTGGAGGTGAGTTTAAAAAATGAGTGCTTTTTTCTCTTCTCCTTGCAAGTATTCTCTAATATTCACTTGATTTTTATCAACAACGATAACAGTAATTTTTAACTGATAATTGCAATGGGAAAAGAGGGATGGTAGAGATTTTCCTGGAGACAACACACACTCACGCACGCACATACATGCACGCTTGCCGGAAGAAAGGAAAGGAGGCAGGAAGGAACAATGGAAAGGTACTGGAAAGAAGGGAGACAGGGTTAATAAGGAAGCCTGTACATGAAAGAAAATGGTAACTTGAGGTCTGTTGGTAGGAATGTTTTATTCATTTGGTTGGTTGGTTGTGTGAGTGTGTGTGCATAAAACAGAGAAGAAAGAGATGGGGAGAAACCAGCTCAATTTCCTGACACCCATCCTTCCATTTAAGTTAGTGTTTTAATCTCGGCTGTTTCTTTTGAGAGTAAAATGTACCAAAGTGGTGGATGATTCATATGATCCCTTACATTCAAAATACAGTGGCTTATGTTTATATACTAATGAGCATTGAGAAGCGACATAATCAAGAAGCCTTGGAATAATTCAGTTTTTGCATAAAACCACAGTGGTTTAGCTATATTATTACAAAATATTTTGTTTGTATTTTGGTCCTCCAGGACCTATGGAAATTACCAAGCTGATAATGTACTATATAAAATTCAGTACCGGAGCTATATTATGCAAAGACCGAAAAAAAACAACCCCCCCCCAAAACAAACAAACAAACAACTTAGAGCTTTTAATATGCTCATGTGCACTGGGACTCTCTAAGAATATGTAGTGCTTCCCACACCAGTCTAAACTTTTCTCAAGGGGTATCTGTCAGTGTTTGCGTTCTGTGAAGCACACTCTGGGAAAAGTAGAGTTAGAGTCAGTGATAAGACAAAGATTCCCACTGACATCCCTGTTGTCCAAGAGTGTTCTGGAGGATCTAGCCAGTGTGGTGAAATGGGATAAAGAAATGTGGCATACATCAGAAAGGGAGAGATAGCATTATTATTCTTTGTAAATGATATTAGAAAATCTGAGACAATGAATTAACATCTATTAAAACTAACAGAGAGTTTAGAGGAATAACAAAATATGAAAGAAATAATTTTCACTTATACTAACAATCAGTTGGAAAATATAATAGGAACAAATACTCCACTCATAATAGGAATTTAAAACAGAGAAAGAGAGATCACCCAAAAGAAAAATGGGCAAAGAATATTAACAAGCAATTAAGAGAAATATGCAAATAGCCAATTAACATATGAACAGATGTTCAAATGCAATAATAATCAAAAAAATATAAATTAAAACAAGATACCATTTTCCCCTTATGAGAACTGAAATGATTAAAAACGTGGGCAATATCCTATGTTGACATGAAATGTGGAAGGAAAAGACACCCTTCTGCAAGTGGTATTACTCAGAGTCCAGACAGGAAATTAAGAACACACCCAAATTGGGTAATTTGAAGAGCATTTAATAAAAGGGATATCCATAACGGTGTCAAGCAGGGTGGAGGGCACCCACAAGGAAGAGGGCAGTCTCCAGGGCTAGAAGCAGAAAAACAAAGAGAGCAGAGAGAACTGTAACCTTAGGTCTGGGAAGGCAGCCAGCCCTCCATAATACCACAGGAAGAGCCAAGGAGAAGCAGAACCTCTTAATTCTCCTTCCTTTTCATCTCCTGCCGGTGCCCCCCATCCTGGACAACCCAGCCCAACCAGAGGCCTGAAGGTAAGGGACCTATACTCCCAGCTGAGCCTCTCAGAGCACAAAACAGGGTAGAAAAGGTAGAGGGCACTCCCGTCCCCAGGGTGCAACATAAGATATCTAGCATGTAAGTGTTAGGGAAAGTATAAATTAGTAAAGCCAAATTGAATGATAATTTGGCAACATATATCATAAATTTAAATATTTACATATACCATAATATTTGTTTAGTCATTAAAAAAAGAAGAAGAAACAGTGAGAAAAATATCAAACCATTAGCAGAGGTTGTCTCCAAGGAAGTTTGGGAAGGAAGCTCAAGGTTGTAAGGTCAGCCAGATCTGGGTTTGCATCCTGACTCTAGCTGCTCATTCAGTATTTTTTTGACTGCAAAAAAAGAAGACAGGAAATCAAATTGAGTTGAGGAAGACAGTTTTGATCAAGGCTCATATCACCAAACCATGGAGAAGCTGGGGGATAGGTCTGCCTTCAGAAATACCTGGATCCAGGGACTCAAACCTCATCAGGTTCTTCTCTCTCTTCCCTCCATCCACTCTTGCTCTCCTCCCAGAGGCTACCAGCTCTGCTCCCTCTGGTTGGCTTCATTCTCTCAGGCCAGCTGTTACCGTAAGTTCAATCCATGGCCAAACACAATGATAAAGGTACTTTCTTCAAGCCACAAGGCCAGAGAGAAAAGAGTTTCCCTGGTGCTTCAGTTGGAAATTCTTCCAGAAAATGCCACTGCTTGGACAAGCCTGGATCACATGGCCAACCATGACAGAAACGTATGGTAAGCCACAGGACCAAGGGCATGATGATCGGCCCTTTCTGGTACAAATGCCCGACTCTGTGGCCAAAGGACATGAGAATTTTGATTAGCCTCCACTCTACCACAACCACATGTTTGGGATAGAAGAAACACAATCTCCCCCAAATAGAAATTTTCTTCTGGACAACAAAAAGGCAAATAAATACTATATAAATGATAACTTTGGACGAATTACTTAATACCTCCGACTCCCAGTTTCCTCATATATGAAATAAAAGAGGTGATGGTGCCTATATCAAAGGATTACTGTGGAATTAACCCTACGTGTTGATCTTATTCTCTTACTGTTTTTTTATCTCTGTATTTTCCATATTAGTCTATTTTTTTTTTTTTTTTAAATAGGCTCCATGCCTCGCATGGAGCTCTACCTGGGGCTTAAACTCACAACCTGAGATCAAGACCTGAGCTGAGGAGCACCTGGGTGGCTCAGTCTGTTAAGCGTCCAGTTCTTGATTTCAGCTCAGGTCATGATCTCATGATCTCAGGGACATGGGATCAAAACCAGGTTGGGCTCTGCATTCAGTGGGGAATCTGCTGGAGATTCTTTCTGCCCCTCCCCCCCCACCACATATGCACTCTCTCTCTCACACTCTAATAAATAAATAAATCTTAAAAAAAAAAAAAAAAGACGAGCTGAGATCAAGAGCTGGATGCTTAACCGACTGAGCTACCCAGGCACCACATATCACTTTATTTTTTAAAGAACACGTGTTACTTTTAATCATGATAAGAAACCTGTTTCCATTTTGAGAAAAAAAGGAGAGGCCAGCTACATTAATTTAGGAAAAGATGTCAGGTTAAGTTAATTACTAATTACTTAACAATTTGTATTACTTTTATAGTGACTATTTACAAAAAAACTACAACTAACAATTACTTCTCTGTATGTTTTGCATACCTTATCAAATTTAATGCTCACAAAGACTTCATGAAGTTGGTGCAATCCCCATTTTACTGACAAAACTGAAACGCAGAGAAGTAAACTAATTTACCCAAGGAGACAAAGCCAGTAGCTAAGAGAGCTGCTGTGTAAACTCAGGTCTTTCTAAAGAAGAGGTCAGCACACTATAACCTGTAGGCCAAATCCCACCTGCCCCCCGTTTTTCTATGGCCCACGAGCTGAGAATGGTTTTTCCACTTTTTAACTGTGGAAACAAAGGAAAGGAATACTGTATGACACATAAAAATTATGTGCAATTCAAATCTCAGTGTCCATCAGTAATGTTTTATTGGAACACAGTCCTGCCCATTTATTTACATCTTCTCTGTAGGCTTTCGCGCTACATTGGCAGAGTAGAGTTGAGAGAGATCATGTGGCCCGAGAAGCCTAAACTATTTACTATCTGGTTCTTTACAGAAAAAGTTTTGCCAACTCTGGTCTAAATCCCAAACACATTATCTGTCAAGGATCTTTCGCTACCTATCCGAATACTGCCTAAAAATTATTGCATGCTGCCACTAGGAGGTGTCTGGTGGCCCAAGCAAGAGTATTTCCGTGCAAGAAAATAGAAGAGCACACACAAGTTCATCTTGGGGCAACAAAGAGCAATAAAGGAGCTAAAAATGTCTGTAGCCATACCACCCTGACTGACCTGATCTTAGAAGCTGGGTAGGGTTGGGCCTGGGTAGTACTGGAATGGGAGGAGAGGTAAAGAATGCACCAATTAATGACATCTGCTCAGGACAGGGTAGGGGAAGAGAACGGTTATTGGTTCTCAGTGGCACGTGGAGTGACCATTCACTTACATAAAATGTTGAATTCCTGAACGCAAGATCACACATCATTCACAACACCTAGTGGGGGCAGAAACCTTTTTTTGTTATAAAAAGTTTAGAAGTAAATCCTGCATGACATTCTAAGTTTATAAAAGTAATCTAAAGAGAGGCGCCTGGGTGGCTCAGTCGGTTAAGCGTCTGCCTTCGGCTCAGGTCACGATCCCAGGATCCTGGGATAGAGCCCTGCATCGGGCTGCCTGCTCGGCGGGGAGCCTGCTTCTCCCTCATCCTCTGCCTGCCCCTCCCCCTGCTGTGCTCTCTTTCTCTCTCTGTCAAATAAATAAATAAAATCTTTAAAAAAAAAAGTAATTTGAGAAAGAAAAAAAGGAGGTGGGGGAGGAGTAAAGAATGATCTATTAAAATTCTTATAACAGAAACTAAAAAACTTTGAATCTTTGTAAATATCAGAAGATAATCTGCTTTTCACTATACATAACAAATATGGACTGCCAGATTCACAGCAACCCTAGGGAGTTTCCTCGTGTATTCCCTGCTTCATTTTACCAGAACTATATTTATACCATCCTTGGAAAATAGTTATCTACTATTTTCTCAAAAATCTCTTAAGACTGTACAATCACGTGTGTTCAGAAAAGAATTTCTCATAACCTTTATACTTAAGTGATGTTTCTAATATAATCAAAATATCAACATTAAAAATAATTTCAATCAGAGAGATGGAACAGTAAATCCATACTTGTTTTATTTCATCATCGACTTACTGTGTAGCTTAGATATATATGAATGTTACCTAGGCTCTAAGTTTTTTATTTATAAATCTAAGGAAATATGGAATATTTTAAGAATTGGACTTAGACATAGTGTGAATTCCCTTATGGTTTCTGACAATAGATGTCAAGTAAGTACAGGGGATTCTCATCAAGGTATCCCTACACCCTATTTTTCAAAGTTAAAAACATGAGTTCCCCTAAGAGAACTAAGGAGCCACTGGGCCACAGAAGAATGAGTAGTAGACAAGACAGATTGTGAGTGCTAATCACAACTTAATCTCTTAGCTTCTGCTTTCTCTATTTTTTTTTTTTTTTTAGATTTTATTTATTTATTTGACAGAGAGAGAGAGCCCAAGCAGGGGGAGCAGCAGAGGGAAAGGGAAAAGCAGGCTTCCCGCTGAGCAGGAAGCCCAACACAGGGCTCGATCCCAGGACCCTGAGATCATGACCTGAGCCAAAGGCAGATGCTTAACCAACTGAGCCACCCAGGTACTCCTGCTTTATCTACTTCTGAGCAGTTGTGTGTATTTGATATATTGAAGCCCTTTATGCACTGCTAAGTGCTGTAAGATGTGAGTTTGTGTTATTGTCCTCAATAATTGCCCTTAGGATCTGAAAGGCAACTGATTTAGAAACACAATGCATTGCGAAGACAGAGCCAGACCATCTTTAAGCAAGTTTCTGATGTCTGCTTAGGGTTAAGTGATCATGGCGTATATTTCACATGCAGCATTACAAGTAGGAATTAAATAGGAAAAGGTTGATGGGTTGCAGGAAATAGAGAACATCTCGTTCTAACTAACTCACGGTTTCTTTGTCTCACTGGGTTGATAAAACCACGGTGAAGTCTTGATTGGAGATTGCATATTACCTGGCAGGCAGGTTAACCTTTCTACACTACAGGATTTGGGTTCAAAAGCTGATGACAAAACCACCATGTGTCTAAAAACTGATCTTTTCAATTCTACTGTGTAAGCAAGTTGAAACTGCTGGGCCTGTTAAATAACCCCTGAATCCCATCAAGATAATTGAAGCATAAACTGAAGATAAGATTTATATGGCAGACAAAGTAAAGAATTCCAGAGCACGAGGCTCTCCACCCTGTGCCCTCTTCCTAGCTCAGTCTGACAAAAAGCAGATTCCACCGCCTTTGCCCAGATCTACTGAAAGGCGCAAAGTGTGCACTTGGAAACCAAATAAAAATGTAATGCCTCAGACCATACTGTTAAACATATATTTTATAGATATCTGGTCTTACGGAATTTTCTTGTTCTCCTTGTATGTATTTTTTGTGTAGAGAAAGGATAAGCAGATTCCATTGTGGTCTCTTCTCGTTTGGTTAAATGTTGTAGTATTAGGCCAATGATAAGATACCAACTACTTTTATTTAGAAATTATTTTAGTTATAGACAGTGATCTGTTTGGCTTTGTTCAAAATCAGCTCCAGGATGATCCTTCTTACATTTCCATTAACTATGAAATTAAAGAGAAGAGGCAATTTTTAAAAAGAGAAATATTGCTTTTAGCCTGAAATCCTAAGTGTTGAGTTTCTGCCTGCAGTGGGTTTTTTCAATTAAATTATAAACCATGGGTAATAGAGATTTATAATGGGAGTGCTGATACAATCTTAACTATAGGGAAACCATCCCACACGCTCTATGCTGTATATGGATGGATTATTTGCATTAAATTATCTTTAGGGAATGCAAACAAAACAAAGAAAAATGTAAAGCTTGTCGCATTATTAGCATAAAATCAAAGTCCTTGAGTGCATAATTGTTCCATACCCAAAGCATTAACGGATTTTATTCTGAGTTCAAAGACCTCCTAATTAATATGCAAAATGGCCTCATTTTGTAAGCAAGTTTGTTGTTTTTTTTTTTCCTTCTCAGCAAAGAGACAGTTCTTTGCTGGAGGAAAATACTATGAAGTGTAGAAAACACTAATATTGAGACAAAAGCCCACACATCCATATAGCCAAAAACAGTAACAACTAGATGCTATTAGAATATTTATTTTTCCTCAGTCTATGTATAACTATAAATTGTATGTTTAATCAAATAATACCTAGCTTTTGGAGATTAAGTGTACAAAATATAAAATGAATGCAGTCTTTCTCTAGAAAGGATCACCTATTTGTACGTTTTTTTTTAACTATTAAAAAGAAAGAAAATCCAATAGAAAGAGAAATTTTGGACCTAATAATATAAATTTAAATTATGTGACTCCAAATCCAATTTTACAAAGCAGTCCTCTCCAATTTACATGCCCTCAGTCACCAGGATTGTAAAAAGAAAAAAGAATTATTAAATTACACAATTTTTTTTAAAAATGTACCAACAAATGGATGATTTTCCAGAATTCTGACTTTTCAGAATGCTATCAGAATACTATAATCCTTGGAAGTGATTTACTGGGTTATTTTCTTTAATAAATTTCTTTCCAGTATGGACAGTACAGAACAACCGATTTTTATTCTGAGTACTTATGTATTTCTAAATAATTTATGCTCTTTAGAATATTTGACATATGTTGTAAATCAAACTATAACCACCACAACACTGTCATGTTTTAGAAAATGTAGCAATTTCTCTTAACGAAGAAATAATGTTCAATGAAAGAGATATGAGGTCTTAAAATACGGTGCAGTCTCTAATGTGTCTTACTCATTTGAGCAATGGCACATCAGTCTACAGGACTCAACCTCCAGCTGTCACACCAGGCTCACTGCCTGATTAGAAATAATCCTCCCCTAATAGGCAGTATTCATGAGGCCAATGTTGATTAAGAATCTGCTATGTGCCAGGGAGTGTGCTGGGCTCCCCATCATTACCTTTATCCCATTTGGGTTTCATATTTTTATTTTGCATTTATATTTACACACATTTATATTTACCAACTGTAACCTGCTACTGCCAGTTTTGAGATTATCCCATTTAGCAGTGCATTAAACCCTTAGTCAGAATGTTCAAGATGTAAATTCATGCCATGCATTTTAGATAAAAAGTTATTCTTTCCAAAAGTCTCCTAGGGTTAGTGAAGAAAGAAGGATAAACAATTTATTAATGTCTTTTTCAAGTTCTTAACACATAATCAATACTCAGCAAATGAGAATGAATGGTTAGATGACAATATTAAACCATAAACCACTTTACTCAAAATTTAAAAAAGAAATGTGTAGAATGGAAGTTTAAAAGTTATATTTTAAAATGGAAGAAACACAGATTATATATTTAAAACTTTACTTTGAATGTGAAAATGCTTCCACTTATTAAAATGCCTTGTCAATAGGAGATTCTGCTTCTGTCTCATTAAATAAGTATGCACAGGTTAAAAATGACATTTATCATACACTTAAAGAAAAAAAATCATGTTTCAAAGAGACTTGATTATTTAAAACTTGTTCAACCAGTACCACAACATAATGGCTGAGTTTAAAATTGTCTTCACACTTTTACCCAGGAAAAAATAGCAGCCTCTTTGCTAACTCTGTAAACCCAAAGGTTGAAATCAACGTTGTTAATGACAGGGGAAAAAAACTCTTTGATTATTTTTTGTATTTTTAAATGGAATGTAACAAAGCTTTTCATTTATAAAGCACTTTACAGTTTACTGAGTGTTTTCATACAAGTCACCTTCTTTTAAGGGACTTAGGATGCTTCCGTGAAAAATTACTACCCACAGATCACTACCCATGACAGTTCTATTGGATTTCTAGCTAGTTAAACCACATCTATAATATAGAATTCAATTCCAGGTGCCACGTTTTAAGAGGGACTTTGACCAATGAGGATGTAATGAAAGGCAAATGTCCAGGTGAATAGGAGAAGCTATAATTTTTGATAAATTATTCAAGCAACTTGGGAAGCAAAGAATAAGAAAAGGTATAATATCTGCTTTCAAATATTTAAAGGGCTGTCATGGAGAAAATCGTATACTAATTCTGTGTTGCTCCAGAGGCCAGAACTAGGATAAAAAGCTGGAAGTTAAAGAAGGCAGATTCTGACTCAGTGCAAGAAGGAACTTCTTATGCACTTGTGCTGTCCAGTAACAGTAACAGCTGCCTCATAAGGGTGACACCAGGCTCCGGAGGTTTTCAAGCAGACGTTGGCTATCTGTCAGAATTACAGCTTTTAAAATTTCCTGCACTGGGTAGGGAGTTGAGCAAAAACTCCACGTTTCTCTCTAAGTCTCAGATTCTACTTTTCTAGAGAAGGTGAAATATGCAAATGCAATGTAAAAGATTTTTATTGTATGCTTATTTCTCTAATAGCAAGATGTTTTTAAGTTTTTTTTTTTTAAATAAATATAAGACTGTGATACTCAGTGCTTATTCCCAACTAAAAAGAGTCATTGAGCTGTTAAAAACACCCAATATGTATGAAGCAAGTTTCAGGCATTGGGTCATGTACATTCTATTCAGACATAAATAATTGCAATCATAAGAAAACAGCTTTCATTTGTGAAGAAACCCTATGATCTTACAATGTATACATGAGTATATATTTAGGGATAATTTTACAACTCAAGAATAAAGAGTCTCTCTCCTCTCTAAAGCACCAGAACAGAATGGAGCAGATATTTCCCTGGAGACTGTAGCTATTGGACAATAATTGTTTGCTTGGCTCCTTGAGGTCTCCTTGTATTATATATAGGACTAAGGAGCTAATATAATTCTCTTCCAAATGAAGATGTATAGGCCTATGTCTTAGTCCTGGTTTTGCTACCAGATGTATGAATGCTCTTAGGTAAGTTACTTACTTCAGTACCCTGCTTTAAAAAAAAAAAAAATGGAATTGGATTAAACTATCTTTTTAACTCTTCCTAGAACTTCCTAGTTCTAAGGTCTATGACTTCTATATACATGATACCCCAGTCAAGCAGTCAAACACTGTCAACCTTCAGGAACAAACTATGAGCCTAAAAAGAATTTGCGAAGCCTGCAACTGGGTGAGTGAGTGGAAATAACAAAAAGAAAAAAGAGTTGAAGTTTAAGAAGACACATTGTGATTGGCTGTCACTCTCATTGGATGATGATGGCTCTAAAACCTAAGCCCTGATACCCTAAAGTCATAAAATTTGGAGGAAGTGGTAAGAAAGGGAGAAAAGAGACAGCAAAGGGGAAAAGGGGAAAAAAAAAAAAAGAAGAGAGGAAAGAAATCAATAAGCAGCCAATCTCTGTGATGGTAGAGATTAAGGGAAGCATCAGAAATGGTGAGTAGGAAAAAGAGACAGAGGGGAAATGGAGCAGAAGGAGCAGAAAGAAAAAGGAGGAACCAACACTTGCAGGAACATGAGGGCAATGGGGTCCATGCAGTAGAAGTGGAAGCTGAGGCTCTTTCACCTCGATAGACCAGGACCCAGCTTTCTTATATTGCAAGAGGCTGGAGTCCGGGCTGTTAGTGACGGCCCCCATGCAACGAGCTTAGATCATGTTCAATCCATTCTGTTCATCAGATGAGTGCAAAACATCGTTAAAATGTTTTCATCTCTAAAATGTTTCCAAAAGAGCCTTGGAACTGACCTTTGGATCATGGGGAACCTTATTCATCCAAGTTAACTGAGATGCTCCCTGGTGCATGGAGTGGGTTCATACACAGATTTACATGGATGATTTATAAATAGATATAAAGACCTTCATACTTGAGGGCCTAGAACAAAGCTCAAGCCATAAAGAAATCAAATACATTCTGCCCTTCTCTCTATTCTCTTTCTACTTGGATTTCTTGGGAATTCACATTTATGTGGGCTGACGATGTAAATCCAGCCGTGGGCTTAAAGAAAACCAAGAAGTGAGCAAAAATTAAATCTGCAGATTTCTCTCCATTTTTTTTCCCTGCGTGTTACTTTCATAGGAATCTGTGTGTTCTGGAAAACTCCAAACAAAAAGCTTAAGTCATTTAGGTCGACTGGAGATATTAGCACCATGTAAATTTCCAATAATTATTAGTAATAATTCTGGGAAACAGAAAGATGATAACAACAAAAACGAAAGCCCACACATTGGGGCGCCTGAGTGGCTCAGTTGGTTAAGCATCTGCCTTTGGCTCGGGTCATGATCCCAGGGTGTTGGGATCGAGTCCCGCATTGGGCTCCTTGCTCAGCCAGGAGTCTGCTTCTCCCTCTGCCTGCAGCTCCCCTTGCTTGTGTGTGCACGCTCGCTCTCTCTCTAACAAATACATAAAATCTTAAAAAAAACAAAAGCACACCAAATCGATGTGTACTTTATTAAAACGTGGGAACATAAACTACAAACGTGCCAAGGTGATATTTCCCTGAAAACAGTAAAAGCATATTTATCTATAGGATATGATGTGGGATGGTATTTCGCACACACATTCCCCCTCACACGTTCTTGTATCCCTTACCCAGCCCAAACAGCTTGGGCCTCCCACCTCCTCTAACGACAGGAAATGGCTGTTGAAGCTGAACACAGGTAAACAAAAGAATGAAATTCTTAGGCTACATGTTTTGAAATCTTACTTCGAATTAGGAAAATCTAGGTTTCTAAGAACTCCAGGCAACAAACTGAAGCCATAACTAAGGGATCTGGACTAATTCACAATCAGTCACGTTTTGGCTTCTATTATTTTACTAGGGTTCAATCTTCAGATCCTTCAGGGCTGGATTGGATGGCATATGATAGAAAACTGAAGATGGGGCCGAAAGCCAAAAAGGTATGTTCTTTGACATTAAAAAAGCATTTAGAAGGTAGCTCCTATTTTCAGCTCCATTTTCACCCTCAAGCTCTCCTCGTCATCCAAGATTGCCACTGGCCTTTCAGCCACTGTGTCCACTGTCCAGGCGGCAAAGGGAGGAAGCGCCAAGGCGCGGCTCAGAGTGAGTCAGCACCTTGAAGAGCCTTCCTGGAAGTCACACAGCACTTTCCTTTACTCTGAATTTAGTCTTATGGCCATAACTAGCTTCAAGGGGAGCTGCAAAATATAGTTTTTATTCTAGATAGTAATGTATCCAGGTAAAAATTACTAAGAAATTACTTAGAAAATTACTAAGAAAAATTTATTAAGAAAGGAGGTTAAATGGAAATTAGGTAAACACCTAGTGACCTCTACCACCACTAGCTTTTCTCTTTCCCGGGGACATAATATTCTCTGGGCAGGGGAGGGGGCGGCGAAAGGGATTTTAGAGGAGATGATCTGGGGAGAGAGACAGCAGAGCCTGGAGATAAGCACAACCAACCTGAAAGGACCAAGTGCACAAAAGCAAAGGTGGTATTCAGAGACCTTCCCCTCCCTGAGGGGGCCCCGGGACCCTCCAGTGGGCCCCAAGAAATAGCATAGGAACAGAATCTATGCTCTCCCACGATCCAGGCTCCGTATGAGTGAGCACTGTATCTCACCAGTGCGGAAGAACTGTGTTAGTCAGTCTGCCCACTGGTTTCTGACTAGGTCTCCCAATGGCTGCTGTTAGTGTAATAGAAAGAGCGTGCTCCTCTAGGCCCTGAGGCTTGCCATGATCTGGGTGGGCAGTGTCCCTTACAGGGGCTCTGGACATTCAGAATTCCCCTGAAACAGAAATTATGACACTAAACATCAAGATGGGTCCTGTGATCATAGGTTTGGTTTGGTTTTGAGTTTTTAAATGTATATTCATAGACACACAAATAAGTCTTTTCCAGAATCCAAAGGAGGAGTTGAAATTTCTCTAGCAACACCATCTGTATTCATTTCACATAACTCAATATTTACTGAGCTTCTAATAAGCAAGTTTCTACCCTCAGAAAACTTCCAATCTAGTAGTGGGGACAATAAAAGCACATTTAAAACTGTAACATGAAGTACAGAATATACTAGGAAAAAAGCAAGGAAGGGGTGCCTGGGTGGCTCAGTCGTTAAGCACCTGGCTTCGGCTCAGGTCGTGATCCCAGGGTCCTGGGATCGAGCCCCACATCGGGCTCCTTACTCAGTCAGGAGTCTGCTTCTCTCTGTCTCTCTGTCTCTCTCTCTCTCTGTCAAATAAATAAATAAAATCTTAAAAAAAAAGAAAAGCAAGGAAGAAAAAGCAGAAGAAGGAAAAGGAAGAACTAACCTCAACTGAGTCCTACTGTGGGTCTAACACCGTGCTAGGTGCATTTGTAACATTATTTAATCCACTGATAAGTCTAAGAGGTAAGGAAGTGGGATCATTCTCATTTCCATATGGGAAAATTAAAGCTTGCTACAAGAATTTAGACCAAACAACAATTACTGATCAAACAGTTTATAGAGGGAAACATTCTGAAAACAGAAAAAAGGTCAATAGATAGTTGGCAGAAGAATGGACAAGAGGAAAGGACATTTCAGGAAGAGGGATGAGCCTGAATATACACAGAAGAAAAAATAAGAAGTATTAACCAGTTTAGGTAGGTCAAAAGGATATGTAGAAGATAAGTGGAAGATAAAACCAGAAAACAATGCTTTGTGGTCAAATTGAGAAGATATTTGAAAATAGCAGAGTGAAGAGTTTACAACTCACCCAGTAGGAAATGGGAATGATAGGGTTACCTGAGGAAGATTTACGTAGTCCAGATCTACGAAGTCTTTTCCACAATTCCAAAAGCAAAAGTTCTAAAAATCAAAAATGCAGGACGTTGTTTTAGTTCTTTTTTGATACTCTGCCTGGAGGCAAAAGCCAATCTTATCTGAACTCATTTGGCATTAAAGTTTAACATGAACAATACAAGACCATTTATACTTTTTATTTATCCTGCTTAAAGTGAATATTCATACACTTCACTGCAGAAAAACAAGATTTGACTACAGGACATTACCCCAGTCCCCATTAGGGAGACTTTGTAACATAAAGTATCTTCTCCACATTACCTTTCTAAAACTCCAACAATGGAATAGAAAAATCTGCATTCTGAAACACATCTGACCCCAAGTTTTATATGAGGGATTATTAATGTATCGGATGGGTCAGGGGGAGAACAGAGATGAGCATACTAGATTGGAGACTTCCAATAGTCCTGGCCAGAAAAAGCTTTTTGTGGAATTTATTACTGTGGCCAGTTCTGACTCAAGCGGAGCCATTCAGGCCAAAGAAAACTACAGTTTGTCAAGTTAACTTGTTTTGTAAACGGTATCTTTCTTACCAATGCTACTACAGATTCATATCGGTCTTTAATGTTTTGTAGCCTTGGTACATGGTAAGAAGAGACCACAGTGAGTTAAGCAGCTATGAACTGAAAGCCACATTCCTCTCCTCCAAAAGCAAAGCTACAGATGGCTTCTTGAGAGGTGTGTTGGCTGATTGTATGTGTCAACTTGGCTGCACCACATTGCCTGCATATTTGGCCAGACATCATTCTGGATAGTCCTGTGAGGGTGTTTCAGGGTGAGATTTGCATTAAAATCGGGGGACTTTAAGAAAGCAGATTGCCCTCCATACTGTGGGTGGACCTCATCCAATCATTGAAAATGGGAATAGAACAAAAGGCTGACCTCCCCCAAGCAAGAGGGAATCCTGCCAGGAGACTGCCAACAGACTTCAGCTGCATCACTGGCTCTTCCCTGGGGCTCCACGCTGACGGCCAGCTCATTCCGCAAATTTGGGGTTTGCCAGCCTCCATGAGCCAATTCCTTAAAATAAGTCAATATATATACCCCATTGGCTCTGTTTCTCTGGAGAACCCTGACTAATCCAAGAGGGACGGAAGGAGTAAAGCAACATCACTTCAGGTGATCTGAAGAAATTGAAATCTATGATCCAGGTTGTTTGGAAAAAAGCAATCTAGTCCCAAACCAAATGGTGGAAAGCAAACTGACTTAGGCATTAGATTGGCTGAAATGACAAAGTGATCAAAAATGAAGATTCCATTCCCCAACTTTTCTCATTTCTTGATCATTTTTGTACATCACAGGCAGTTTTACCATCTGTAGACATTTTTGTCTGTCATAATATGGGGGAATTGCTCCTATTTTTAATCTGTTTATTTCAAATTCATTTTTATGTCCTACGCATTCTATAGCAGTGACACTGGAAATGCAGTTTTTCGTTTATCAAATTCAGACATCCGTGCATCAACTGACAAATTAAGCTATCGTACCACAATTCCAAAATTGTTAACATTTTCATCCTCTATAGCTCTGTGTGTACAAGTATTTGAATGTTGCATTTTCCCTTTTGTATAAAAAGAAGTGGAAAATAGCAAATTAAGGGGTCAAAAATAATTCTCACAAGCAGAAGGCTCATAAAGTTAGCGTACCTGAAGTAAGACGGAGATCATTTGGCATGCGAAGGTAGGTGTACAGCTTCTGTTGCAGCAGCCATCTTCACTCAGCTGAACCCATTTCAAACAGGCCATGTGCCTTCAGGCCTCGGGTCTTCTGCACTTCAGAGTTCCTACTGCCTGGAACTCTCTGCTGCCTACTTTTCCCCGGCTTGGTCCCTTTCATTCAGGTATTGGTTCAAATCTTAGAGAAGATTGCCCTCACAGCTCTACTTAAAATAGCCTATCCTTCTGCACCTGCCTTCCAAATTTTCTATGTGGCTGAGCCAAGCTTTAAGATTGGAGAAATTGCTATTACTTACAAAGATTTAAGAATTACCTTCAATATTTTTCTTATTTACTAAAAATATTGTAAAAACTCTGGCATTTTTAAAAGCCAAGCCCGCCTTTATAGAAGAAAAAATATAGAAATATACAATAAAGTAAGAGGAGAGCTTAATGAATGACTCCAAGGAAATGTCTGAGAAATGAGCACCTGGTCAGGAAGTAGAACATAGCCATCTCCCCCTGCAAAAAAAAACTCCAATATATGCAACCTCAACCACAATTCCATTCTTCCCCCCTACAGGTAACTGCCACGCTGACTTGATGCAAGATCAAGCTCAAGCAAGTCCTGAAGGCTCAGGCAAGCTACATGATCAAGTGGCTCAGATGCCTATAGCAACTCTGCTTGTCTTTTAGTTTTAGCGGGTGAGTATGCATCTGTAATTGAGTGTCATTTGTCTGCTTTTGAACTTTTAGAATTATATGGTTCATGTTCTTTTGTGTTTACTTCATTTGTGCAATCTTGCTTTTATAAAAGGAATCCACGTTGTTCTATGTGGTTATACTTCACTCACTAAGTTTGCTCTATCGTATTCCATTGCCATGAGTATACCACAATTTACTTATCCATTCTGTGTTGATGGATGTTTGGGTTGCTTCATTTGGGCTCATAAAAATAATATTGTTATGGACATTCTTGTAGGGGTAACCTCACACATTTATGCACATGTTTCTGTGAGGTATATACCTAGAAGCAGAAATGCTGGGTTATAGGATATGGAATTGTCAGTTTTTCTAGATTGTATCAAACTGTTTGTTCAAAGTACTTGGGTCAATATATACTCCTGCCAAGGGTATGTCAGTGTTGGTCTTGCTTCACCTCTTTGTCCACTCTTGTTATTATCCGACTTTTAAATTTTAGCTCGCCTAGTGGGTAGCTAGTGGTATCATTGTGGTTTTAATTTGCATTCCCCCTGATTACTAATGACATTGAGCAACCTTGCATACTGTTTTGGCCATTTGCATGTTTTCAGTTGTGAGGTATCTATTCAAGATTCTTTTGTCCATTTTTCTATCGGGTTGTGTATTTGTTAATATTCTGGAAATGAGACCTGTATCAACTAAATGTTAAATGCCTTTTCCCATACTGTGGCTTACCCTTCCATGTTCTTTAATGATATCTTTTGATGAACAGAAGTGTTTTATTTTAATGGAGTCCAATTTACCAATCTTTCCCATCAAGATGTTACTTTTGTGTCCTGTTTAACACTAGGATCTGAAGGTCAAGAAAATATGCTTCTGTATTTTCTTCTAAAATATTTTTGCCTTTCACATTTTGGTCTCTAATCCATCTGGAATTAATCTTGGTTATGATGTTAGGTAGGAGCAAAATTTTTTTTCTCCATCGTTCCAGGACCATGTTCTGTCCTTTCCAAGTGCGATTCCTATAACATCCCCACTTAACTCACCAGTTGGGCTTGGCAGAAGCAGATGCGTCTCAGAGAATGGCTGTAGAATATCAAATTTAGGTAGGTAATTGACTCCAATCATAATTGCTATTCCAGATGTAGTCTTATCCTGCCGCAAATCAACATAGCCCTGAGTACTTGGTATCCAGCTCTGGATCTGGCAAATGCTTTTTCTCGATATCAATTTGTAAAGCCCACTAGAAGCGGTCTGTTTTTACCTAGCAAGCACAACCTGACACTTTGACTTCATGACTGTATTTTACTTTGGGACTATGTCAGCTCTCTGGCTCTGGGTCATAATTCAGTATTCAAGGACTTCATTCATTTTAACATCCCTCTGAACATCAGGCCAATTAGACCTGGTGAACAGAAGGTAGCAAGTACTCTAAATACCTTATCCAAAAGAGAGAGATAAAAACCCATAAAAATTCAGAAGCCCATCAGCATGATGAAGTTTTTAGGGCTCCAGTGTTTCCAGGTATATCCCAGGATATCCCATGTTGCTTCCCTTTATACAGCTGCCACTAAAGTACAATGCTTTCTAGGCATCTTTGGATCCTGGAGGCAATATATTTTGTATTTGAATGTGATTTTCTGCCCCATTTGATGATTAACCCATGGAGTTGCCTGTTCTGAGTGGGGCCCAGAGCAAGAAAAGGCTACAGATCCCAACTGCTGTACGAGCTGCCTTGCTGTGTGGACCTTGCAACCCAGAAGACCCAGTGAAGGTCAACGTAGTTATGGCCTGTGGTGATGCTATGTAGAGCCCCTCACAAGCACAATTGAACTTGGGGTTTTAAATCAAAGCCATGCTCTCTTTTACGTATAATTACCAGTCTCTTGAAAAAGAGCTCCTAGCTTGTTCCTAGATCTTGGATGAGATTGAACACTTGACTGTGGAATACCAACTGACCATGTGACCCGAGCTACCTATATCATGAAATGGGTATTATTTCATCCATGAAATCTTGAGTATGTACAATGAAGTGATGTGTACAAGATCAAGCTCAAGCAGGTCCTGAAGGCTCAGGCAAGCTACATGATCAAGTGGCTCAGATGCCTATAGCAACTATTGCACAGCTTCTTCTTGGTGTCATGGGGAGTACCCATAACTTGTTAACTGAGGAAGAAAGAACTCAGGCGTGGGATATGGATGGTTCTTCACAATATGCTTCAGCAATTACCATTCCAGTCTACAGTGTCTCTGAAAGGTGAAAGTGAAATCTTCTCAGTGGGCAGAACTTGGAGTAGTACTTCTGTCTACTTTGTCTAGGTAAAGAAATGTCCATGGTGTAGATCTACAGTATTTCATGGGCAGTGACTAATGGATTGGCCAGGGAATCAGTCACTTTGAAAGAATGAGATCAGAAGACTAATGACAAGGAGATCTGGGGCAGAGATATGTGAATGGACCCCTCGGGATGAGCACAAATATGAGGATATTTGTGTCCCATGTGATGTTTATCAAAGGGCAACCACTGTGGAGAAAGCCTTCATTGATCAAATGGACAGGTTGACTCATTCTGTAGACATCAGTCACTCTCTTTCCCTAGCATCCCAGTGCTTGCTCAGTGGGCTTTTCTACAAAGCAAATATGGCAGCAGGGATGGAAGTTATACATGGGCTCAGCAACATAAAATTTCTCTCACCAATATTGACCTTGCTGTTATCACTGCCAAGAGCCTAACCTGCTATGAACAGAGATCAATGCTGAGCCACCAGTAGGGCCTCACTTCCTGGGAGATACCAGCTGCCTAGTGGCTAATCACATTGGATCTCTTCTCTAGTGGAAGGGCCAGCAATTTGTCTTCATAAAATACTTATTTTGGATATGAATTCCTATACTACTACCAATACAACCAATATTATAGACATTGTGAGAGCACAATATAACTTTTTTTTTTTTGAAGATTTTATTTATTTATTTGACACAGAGAGAGAGACAGCTAGAGAGGGAACACAAGCAGGGGGAGTGGGAGAGGGAGAAGCAGCCTCCCGGCTGAGCAGGGAGCCCGATGCGGGGCTCGATCCCAGGACCCTGGGATCATGACCTGAACCACAGACAGATGCTTAACGACTGAGCCACCCAGGTGCCCCCACAATATAACTTCTAAATGAAATATTTATTTCACAATAAAAGAAATGTAGCAATGGGCTCATGACTATGAAATTCATAGGTCTTTCCATGTACCAAATCACCCAGAAGTTGACTAGCTTTATAAAGTAATATAATGACCTACAAAAGACTGTTATTTGGCCAGCTGGGAGACAAAACTCTGAAAGGTTGAGGTGCTATCATACAAGATAAAAAAAATACTTTGAATCAGTGATCAGTATAAGATGTATTTGTCCCACTGCCAGAATACAAGGGTCCAGAAATCAAGGAATAACAATAGGATGGATTTCTGCCCATATTATATTTAATAATCCACTCACAGAATTTTTTATTCCCATCTCTGTAAACTTGGGCTATGCTGGTTTGGCAGTTAGTTCCCATGGAAAGAATGTTTCTACCAGGGGACACAAAATGGTTCAAATGAATTAGAAGTTGAGATTGACACTTGAATATATTAGGCTCCTTATGATACTAAACCAACAAGCAAAGAAAGAGGTTCCCATGATGGCTGGGGTGATTGATCCTGATTATCACAGCAAAATTGGGTTACTGATACACAATGAGGTCAACAAGAACTATGTCAGGAGCCCAGGGACTTCTCTCTTGGGTTGCCTCTTAATATTTCTTGTTCAATAGTCACAGTTAATAAGCAACTCAACTACTGAGGAGTTAGATCCTTCCAAAATGAAGTTTTGGCCACCATACTAGGTAGAGAGCCTTGACCAGTGAAAGTACTGACCAAAAGCAAAGAATGCAGTAGAGGAAGAAGTTATAAATATCAGCTGTAGTTTCCTGACCAGTTGTAGAAATAAGTACCAAAGTACTCATGAAAATTTGTTTCATTGCTTGTTCTGTATATCTTTGTATATATTAACTATTTTTCCTTCCCTCTTCCCTCAAGTTCTTCCCTTTCCTTCCCTCAAGTTATATAAGAGATGGTGGTGGTGGTGAACTTTACAGTTTCATCTTTGGGTTTACAGAATATCCAGGGGGAATTGTGGAATTGTAATTGAACTAGAATTAACACCAGTGAGTATAATAGTAACTGATGGGACTTTAGTTCTCCCCCTTTGGGGGAAAAGGTGAAAATCTCTTCATTTGTACAAAAAATAGTTAAATCTGCATGGATGGAAGCATAATAATTGTCTAGAAATTTAAATATGGGTAGGGAGTATGTGGGAATGCTTAATAGCTAAAAGGGAAGATTGTGCTGGTTACTTGCTATAGGTACTCGGGTCTCTCACCTCTCACTTCACACACACACACACACACACACACACACACACACACACACTCCCTCTCTCTCTCTCTCTCTCTCTCTCTCATCCTCCTATATTCTGTGGTTCTTCTGGGTTGGGATATTCAAACTACATCTCCCAGACTTCTTTGCCAGGTGGATTCCTGTTGGGTTTGGTCAATAGGAGGAACTGCTGGAAGATCTGAAAGCAGCACAGGTACCAGCACCATGATAGTTGTTGGCATTTGCTGTAGTGGTACCAAGTGGCAATTCCAACAGACAAAAGATAGTACCTATCAGCAGCTTTAGCTCTGGTCCAGGCAGCACCATGTGAGCAGATCTGGGACCAATTACAACAGCAGGTACACACTCTTGGCAATTTCTGAACTCTGACGGCATCACCCTCCCCTCTTTTTCTTTTCTGTCATCCAGTCCCGTTCCTTTTCCTTTTTGCTCTTCCAGCTTTCTAACCAATTCCTGTTTTAAATTCAGTTTGAAATACCTAAGCTGGTTTCTAATTTTCTAATTGGGCTTTAACTCATTAACCAGTCCTTTAATTTTCATATTTTTCAGTTCTAGAATTTGTTTGTTTTGTTTTTTTGTTTTGTTGTTTTTCAAATACAAATATACCATATCACCTTTTACAGTTTCTAATACCAGTTCCAAGTTTGGCTTTTGTCTACTAGAACATACTAAGCATAACTGTTCCATGATCTATGTCTAATAATTTCAGCATGTAGAGTCCCTGTGGGTCTATTACTATTGTCTGTTATTTCTGTTGTTTCTCCCTGATAGTATCCCTCTTCATGAGTCCAATTATCTCTGATTATTTGCGGGATATTGAATTTTAAAATTACTCATAGATAAAATTTGACACCTAGGATAATGTTATCTTCCTCCAAAGATTTGGAGGATATGGGGGCATTAGAATCATGGACTACTTTAATCCAAATTCAAAGTTTAAGACTTTCTGGACCTAACAGAATCCTCAAAGTTTAGCTATAGTACTAGGACAATTAGTTTATTTACACTTCAGTCTTACTCTTACAGTGTAGTCCTTCAGGGGTCCCAGCCCTTGGCCTCACCTCTTCTTTCTTCCAGAAGTCCTAATTATCTTTTCATAAGTACCTCAGGCTGAAAAGAAAGCATCAGAGTTTGAGGCAAAAATATCAATGGAAACAATTCTCTTCTTCTAAAGTTAATAAAATACCAAAAAAGACTCTTAAAGACTTTTTGCATATAATTTTAAATTTTCTTTTATTCAGAGATGGTCAAGTTAAATTTATATAAGTCT
Organism: Leptonychotes weddellii; assembly: GCF_054177405.1. Taxonomy (NCBI): domain Eukaryota; kingdom Metazoa; phylum Chordata; class Mammalia; order Carnivora; family Phocidae; genus Leptonychotes; species Leptonychotes weddellii. Next base: position 73,575,653 of record NC_138372.1, on the reverse strand, counting down.
CTAACACTGTCAAGGTCAGTTTTGCATTCTGATGTGTATATTTGTGAAAGACTCAGATGTAAACATCCATGAAAGTAATCATAACCAATACTTTTTAAACATAATTTTAGCAAATAGAAATTTAATTAATTTGGAGAAAGTCACTACCAACATTCAGTTTTGCCTGATTCAAGTTCTTCTCTAGGGGTAGAGGGTCAAATCTGAAGACAAAAGTTTGGAGGAGAACCACAAAGCATGGTATGGAAAACACCTGAGCAGAGAAGATTCAAGGTAAAATAAAGGACTAGCAGTTCTGTTGTGATAAAATTCAGACCAGCCCCCTACTACTTCTACTGTGACAGCCTCGATGGCAATAACTTTTAATCTCCTTGCTTAGTAAATCAAATGAAGCAGTAATAATGACCAGCCCCAAATTTTCAAGCCTATTTTCAGTTTAGCATACCAGTAGCCTAGCTTCTCCTTGCCATATGCTGTTCCCATAGAACAACCTAACTACATTTACCAGTTCTCCAAGAAAAAATCATAAACACCCGGGAATGAGGTAAAAGGAACCAAAAATCTTCTCATTAGAACCCCATAAGATGATCAATAGGTAGGTATAATTTAATTATAAGGGTGCCTGAAAGTGAGACAATCAGATTGAACCACCATGGTCCCAGAGAAGCACTGTCAAGAAACACTACCCACATGCTGCAACGTTTCCTCACTTATGTCTCCCATCAGCTATGATTTTATAATGATACCACTGTACTACACAGATTGCAAGGAGAGGGATTTGCGTGGCCCTTCCTCCATCACTTGGCCCCTTATTTTGGAAGCACAGTTGGCTTTATGAACACAAATATCCTTTCTCAAACATAAATGCCTCCTTACACTTTTGTTACAGATTGTAATACAAGCTTTCATTTTATGGCTTCTTCTCTCCTTGGGTCATAATAAATATATTTTAAGATTATCACACTTTAACAGATTTCCTAAGAAATAAAAAATAGTATCTCTATATCATTTCCTCCATCCAACAAGTCAAGTTCATTTTATGTGAAACATTTCTCCCCTTGTAAAACCAGAAGGTAAGTTTTCCCAAAAATTATTTTAAGGCACACCTGGGTGGCTCAGTTGGTTAAGCATCTGACTCTTGATTTTGGCTCAGGTCATGATCTTAGGGTCGTGACATCAAGCCCCATGTTGGGCTCTTACACTGAGCATGGAGCCTGCTTAAGATTCTCTCTCTCCCTCTCCATCTGCCCCCACAAAAAATAATAAGAATTTTAATTTAAATTGACTCTCTAATCCTACAACTAACAAGTACCATGCTATCTAGGACCCCAAAGAAAGTGATCAAAAATCACATTCTATAGAACTTCTTTGGTTTGTATTTAAACTAACAGTTTATGCACTTTCACAAAGAAATCAGTGTTATATTTTTCTTAACATTCAACTTAAAACATCAGACATAATAAGCTGAATGGGGGAAAATCGTGATCAAATGCTAAAAATGTAAACATGAAAAAAGTAAACATGAAAACAAATCTTTAAAAAAAAAAATTCATTTAATTACAAGAAAATTGGCCAGAAAATTGCACAGTTCCAAACAAATCCTCTATATAATCACAAGGGCTCATTTACCATCGTCATTTTATATTTATCTTTCAATAACATTCCATCTATTGAACCTAGCCTTTACTGGCAAAAATTAGAATACATGGGTGTTTTTACTGTTTAATAGTCCATAAACAAAATGGGCTTTTTTTTCCTGAAGTTAGAATGGTGTCTATCATTTTGCTTCAGAGAAACTTTGTTTTCTTATGAGGATTTCAATTAGCCATTCCCCAAACCCACTGTAAAACACAAAACAAAACAAAACACCACTGCTGTCTTACTAAGATTCCTATCTTTCATTTCATTTTACCAGCCCGAGCACAAATTCAGAGAAAAGCTTCTTAAGTCCTGCAGTTTCAAATTCCTTTTGTAACTCATCCAACGATGAATACTCTTTGACTTCAAATGCCAGAAACCTGCATTATACAAGAGAAACTCATGAATATGCCTAGATTTGTCAGAGTATAATTATCGATTCAGTTACTTTTCCATCTGCAATAGTAGTAAATTATACCTTTTGTGTTCTGTCTGTACTTTTGTTTCAAACAGTACACTAATCATTTTCTCTTTGCATTTCTTTCCACTTGAGTCCACATCTACTTTGGAGGTTTTCTGAAGAATCAGGTACTCCTAAATGATAAATCAGTACATTAAATACATATCTTACTCTGAATCTCCAAGTCCTAGTTTTAAAGGAGCCAAGAACCTGCAGGCTTATTTTCCTGCCTAGAGTACTCTCTTTCTGAATCCAGCAGTAAGAGGGCTACAGTGTCTTCCTATACCAGGCAGCAGAATGTGTTGGTAGAAGGTTTAAATCTGGACTTCGAGGCCAACTAGATCTGATTCCAGGCTAAGCCGTCTGTGCCTCAGGAACCTACTCCACAAAATGGTACTCAGAACGGCACCTACCTTACGGGAAGCTGTGATGATTAAATGAGTTAATACATGCAAAGTGCTCAGAGGTCAGCCTGGCAACACATTGCCATGGCACAATTAATAGTACCAGCTAGTGGCAGTATTATGACTACTTTTGTGTCTGAAAGAACTTAACAGGCACACAGCACTGACCATTCCAAATTGGATGGCATCTATAAATATGTACCTGAAATTCTCAATCCTGATATATAATCTTAAAAAATTTAACAGAGATATTTACATTAAATGGCACTTTAGGGAAAGCTCATAAAAAGGAAAAAACTCTTTAAATAAAAAGTACTAATTTTGCACATTAGCAAAGTTCTAGTCATACGAATAAGTACTTGTTAATTAATTGATGGATCCAACCTGAGTAACAACATTTGCAAAACAGCTGCACTTAGCCTAACATTCCTGAGCTGGCTTAAAGAAAAATCTGAGCCTTTTAGGGAAATATGAACAAGGAAATTAATTTGTATTCATTTTGTCAGTCAGGAGTTTACCCAAAATGTCAAATTTTATAGATATACTATAGATCACCTTGCAATATCTGGTTCTTTGGTCAGACCTCAAACCAAGATTTAAATTAAACTTTAATTATTTGTGGTATCTATATGCTACAACGCCAGCATGAATCTGGTGAACCAAATGCCAAATAAGTATTGTGATAAGCGCTCATCCTGAAAAAGCTAGGTAGTTATTCTACAAATCTTTCAGATTATAGGTTGTGCAAGCTAAGTCTGTTTTGAATAAATTCAATTGTAAGTATTCTTGACCCAACCCATTTGAAAGCATAAACCTATTAAGTGATTTGTAGCGCTTTCAAGATTTAAAATATTAATAAGCAGCTTTCCTCGTCTGGTCCCACATAAAACAGGTTAGATGAGTTGAGCATGCGAACTTGGAGAACCTGAAGAAGATGATGATTTTGAAAGCAGCTGCTGAGACAAGTCAGGTGGAAAGCAACAGTTAGGTAGGAGGTGACAAGCTGACAGCCTAAGGAAGCTACTACTTCCACTAACACTAAATCCTGGTTACGAGGGACCAGCTCCGCTTTCCAGGTGTTACAGAAGCCAAATTAAAGTGTCAGGATGTGTTTTTAACCGCCAAAAAGTTAAAACTTTTACACACTACCCACAAACAGACACCTTGCTGTGCCTGAGGGATGAGATACAAATATGCACAAACTTTTAGTGCACATTTACAAAGTTGAGGCGCAAAGCTAATTAGAGAAACAAACATTCACACACCACAGAGATTTTTTTTTAATGACCTATCCCTTTCATTATGTGGAATAATTTTTAAGATATAATTTACTTATTCTTCAAGCTTTGCAAGTTTGTAGTTGTAATTAGGAAATAGAGATATTCTTTAAAAAATGGAGATCCATTAACATCTTAATGATTAATCTGTCCCACTGTCACAAAACACACTTACAGACACACCATTTTAGCAGAAAATAGCCAAATTCATATTCAACATTAAACTTTTTGGCACCTTGATATTGCTTCTGTCTCCTTGTAGTAAAATCAGTATTATTTTACCCAGGAACATCAGTCTTCCTGTCAGCTTTAAATCGGAAGCCCACTTCTCAACAGTTTTGACATATTTGGTCTTTGCTCTCATGTGATCTAAATGCACAAGAGTTAGCCACAGCCCATCATCCACAATCGTGCCTGTTGCAAAAGTACACTTTGCACTGCCACTTCCAGTGTCTGGTTGGTTGAGGACGTGCCTGAGATTCTGCTGAATCCAGAGAACCAGCTCGTGAACCATAGGTTCCGACGAAAGGTTCTCTGCTTGCTTAAGTAACTTCTCTTTCACAGTCACGGACTGGGCCCGGGTCAGGTGTTCGGAGTGAACCGAGATACCAGGTAGACACGAAGGGTAATTGAGTGGTAAATGGAACACCAATTCTAAAGGTACATCCGCACCTGTAAGTCCTTCAGCTTTTGTGAGAATTCTGAACACGGTCCCATCTGTCTCTGGAAAGCATCCAAAAATAATGATTAGCTATACATAATTCAATTTGAATGGCACACTAAGAAGTTAAAATTTTCGTTTCCGATGTCAATTTATGTTTCATGAGAGAACTGGAGTTACTTTACAAAGGAGACACATAATCCCAAGAGAGCCCTGATTTACAGATTATCTCCTTCAACCATACACATATACTCATGGAATCCTGTATCCCAGCACCCAGGGCTTCTGTGGCATTTACATTCACCATTGCCCCATTTTTATTCAGGTTTACCAGAACGGCTTCTCATCACACAACTTTTTTCTACCCTCACTTAGTTCTAATTCTGGAAACTCAAAATAAACTCACATGAACATTCAGAGAAAGAGTGTTGCATATCTATAAGATCAGTGATTAATTTAAAAGTTACACAGCGCGTCCAAGGAAGGTCATCGTGTTGCAAAACCAAGTCAAAGCAAACACTGGAATGCTGTGTGGCTGCAGGGCCCGAGAAACTGATGACTGTGCATGAGACAGTAACTGCCTGGCCCCGCTCTTTTCTGACTTCAAATGTATTAGTATCAGTGTAACATGAAGGTAGCAGGATGAACTAAAATGGGACGGACATCAATTCAGCCCTCTCTGGCTCCACGAGGAGGAGGAGGGAAGCACACACAGGCTAGGAGATGAAACACTGCTCCCTTTCAGATTTGCTCGACTTCACCCCTCTGATGTGTTCCACACCGCTTCACCCCACTTCTCAAAAAGTTGATAAAACGTCAGGCTGATTCATTCTGCAGGGGGCAGAAGCACACAGATCAGAAGAGCAGAGTAGAACAGAACTGGGTGCAGACGAATCTCTTTGAAGCTAACTTGCCTCTCTCTACCCCTACTTCTTTCACCACATGCCCTTGTTCCATCCTCCTTCACGAGAGAGGCAGGCAAACCTTCCTCATTTTCATACCTGGATTGCTGCTCAATAGCCTCAACAACTGGAACCTGACTGTGTCCCCCTTGAAAGAACCAAACAGAACATTAATATGGCTGTCTAGCCATCTGATTCCATTTATATAAAAGCTCTTGTTACAGATGTTGATTCACACGGGACCAAACACATATGCTACAAAAAGGTTTTTGTTGTTGTTTTAATAGACTCTTTGGTATCAGATGCAAAGTACTACTATTTTAAGACACCACCCTGAAACACAGATAGCAACCATTATGAAGACCACATTAAAATGATACAACTAAAATGTGTTTACATGAGTAAAATGGGTACTGTATAAAGAAAAATTTTCCAGACCTAACTTAGTACATTCCTCTACAATCCATCATGTTTCTCAAAACCCTTCTTTCTTCCACCCAGTTCCTTATTTTTTTATTTTATTATTAAATAGGGTCCCTATATGTCAGTTAGATCAGTACACTTCACTATGTGAAATGGGCACCATAAATACCTACAGACAACATATGACCAAAAGACTGAATAAACTCTCCAGAAATCCTTTAGGGAGCCCACTTTCTCCTTCATAGGGGAGGCATAACTTCTGAAGAACTTCATATATTCATATTATTCATCATTCAACGAACATCACATCTCTAAAATCTGTCTTATGGTTCCCATGGTACTTTGAACTTATTTCATGGTACTTTCATACCAGAACTATTATGGTTGAACCTAATGAACTATTTTCTTCACCACTGGAATATCTCAAAAGTTTCTTTTTAGACAACAACCAAGAAATAATTTTACAAGTTATAAGAAACTTTTAAATTTTACAGTTAAACAGTCTGAGCACTAGCTTGTAACCATGGGGCTCACAGGTACAGAAGTCCTTGCTACCTGTGATAGGCTAAAAAATGGCCCCAAAATGTGTATGTGCTAATCCCCAGAACATGGCAAAAGTGCCTTTGCAGATGTGATTAGGTTAAGGATCCTGAGATGGGCCCTAAACGTAATCACAAGTGTCCTTATAAGAGCAAGGCAGAGGGAAACTGTACCACAAAAGGCAATGTAATCAGTGAAGTCAGATGCCATGCTATTGGCTTTGAAGATAGAGGACCATGAGCGAAGGGGTGCAAGAATTCAGCTCTAGAAGCTGGAAAAGGCAAAGAAGTGGATTCTGCCCCTAGAGCCTCCAGAGGGACCACATGCTTTCAGCCTGGTGAAGCTGATTTCAGACTTCTGACCTCCAGCACTACAAGAGAAAGAATGTGTGTTATTTTAAGCCACCACATTTTTGGAAATTTGTTATAGTAGCCACAGGAAACTAATATAGTACTTGTGTCCACAAGGCAAGCTTTTCCCTTCAAGCAAGAATCCCTTTCTGATCAAAACTCTGAAACCCACAGTGTTCTCCAATCTCTGCCATATAAGTACCCACCTATTCCTCCCCAGTGCAGGTAACCAACTGACAGAAACAGGCAGTCCAGGGAGAAAGTATGAAAATGCTATTGAGCTGGCCTTTCAAATCCTGACGAATTTGTATTTTTCTCTCTTAGTGATTTTCTGGTCCTAGTCAGCAAATAGAAAACAAGGGAGAGGGACACCTGGGTGGCTCAGTTGGTTGGGCGTTCAGCTCTTGATTTCAACTCAGGTCATGATCTCAGGGGGGTGGGATCAAGCCCTGTGTTGGGCTCCATGCTGGGTGTGGAGCCTGCTTGGGACTCTCTCTCTCCCTCTCTCCACCTCACGTTCTCTCTCTCTCAAAAAAAAAAAAAAAAGCAATGGGAGAAATCTTTACTTTTGCCTTAGAAAACTGTAAAATTATTAGTTATATGTTTAGAAGAAAAGTTGCTTTGATTTTTTCAAGAATTGGGAAGGATTAACATTCTTCCTAATTGGTCTTCTCAGAGACAGCGACTCCCTGCCCATTCCCCCCCACACACAGACACACACATACTGGGGCTGCAAACTAAAATTACACAAAATGATGTTATCTCTATAGGAAAATGAAAAGCCCAACAACAACCCCACTCTGCTGATATTTAATGTGGTAATAAAATTATACATTCTTTTAAAAACTCATTTTCTCCCTAAAACTCCAGAAGTATGTATATTACCCTGCTTTCACATCTGCTTTAGTTTGTACATGCAATTAAACTGGCTCTCTCTCACATCAGAATTTTTCATATAACCACATGTACCGTCAATCTGATTTTTTCATTAAAAAAGAGATACACAAAAAAACAAAGTTGCCTCTATCTGCTTTAAGACTATTAACAGCTTAGAAAGAGTGATTAACAGAAAAATAATCTGCTCTAAATCTCATGCTAATCTTTGCCCCTCCCTGACCTCAAAAAACTCATTATTAAGTTTAACTCACAAATTCATCATTGTCAATAAACATCTATGCCCCAGAAAACTTATGCTTGCCCTAGAAAACTAAAATTTTCCTAAGTTCCAAGACTATTTTAATCCAAAGATCCTACCAAAAGATGTAGGCCTTGCCCCTGGTTGAAATTCACATAAAAATTCCCTAGTTGTTTTTTTTTTTTTTAAGTCACCCTGCCTTATAATAAGTGTATCAATTTCATAAATAAAACACTAACTAAAATAGGTTTCAGACCTTGTTCTTCCCTATAAGTACATGAAAGAAATTATACACCTAAAACATACCAAACAACAAAGTTTCAAACTAGAGAAACTGAACTGAACCCCAAATTCCACAGCAGTGTTATTTTTAAGGATTTCCCCTATTTCATAGTCACACAATAGGAACTTAATGAATGCTGTCCAATAACAGAAGACATTGGAAAATGTAAACAATTTAATAGAATGAGTTCTTCAAGATTTATTTAGAGCCCATTAAGAAGCCATATACAACTGACTTTCCTTTTACTTGCTTTTTTTTTTTTTTTTTCAATTTTTAGATATCTTCAAAGTAAGCCTTTGTTCAGAAAACCAAGAAGCAGCACCCAATCCCCTCTTGTACTTCATTACATGGGGCTTTCTTTCCTCTTCCTCCCAGGCAGCTCACCACAAGGATGCATCCACTCGTGCTTGTTTTTATGCTATGGCTGGATTTTTATATGTGTTTAAAATGTGGTTAGAGAAAAAAAGCAAAAGGAAAACTAAAAATAAGTGAAGCTAAAAGTGGCAATCCCATCCTTTAGAAGTCAAGTTCAAGGCTGAATTGGTTTTACAGAGGTGAGCACAGTACTGACAATCAGCAGGAAACAGCTGAGCAGATTTAGAGGGGTCAGTGGGTGACAGTGATGATTCATTTTGCAAGAGGGCCCAATCCAATCTGAACATGAGTGTTAGCAGAAGACAAAAATTCACGCTGAAGCTACTGTGCAAACATATTATATGATATTGAGTCTTACATACCTCCCATTTTACAACTTTTTGATCCACAAGATAATTTCCAGAAATACGACTCCACATAGAATGAGCACTGACGACAGCAATATAATCTGTGACCCTTAACTATCTCATCAGGAAAATAAGGATTTATAACAATATCAATTTCATCTATCTGATAGGTGTGCACACATATGAATGCCCACACACTCCCCTTCAAAATTACTCAGAACATAAGTTGGGTGAGACACATCTCCTTTCTCTGGGTGCTCATTATTGCTCTTTCACAAGTGTTATCCTTGCTAAGAATTATTTTCCTCATGCAGCAACCCCATCTCTATCTAAGTGTCCATACACTCTGGTGTCTGGTAGTTACTTAACCGGCCTGAGCATCCGTTAACTTCTCTATAAAACAAAGCTAAGAGTACCCCTCACCAAGTAAGATGCATTTGAAGTATGAGGTACATGGAAGGTGACCCCATTAAACCTGGCACCTGGCCTGACTGCACTGTACAGGGAGGGGTAGAATATTTCTGATTTGGTCTACCCACAGCACTCCATAGTAGACAGCAATGTGGGGGTTTACATCATTTGCACCCGTAAGAGAGAGTTATACCTGATGCTTCTTACTATGAGCTTACTATAACCACTATAACGAGGCCATGTGCTTAAGTCCCCTGAAATTCCCAGCACAAATTAGCCCAACCTAACTGATTCCAATTAGTCAAGCTCTTCACTCTTATGGTTGACCCTTGGGTTGGCAGCCTAACCCTTCCTGGGCAACCTCATACCAGAAGTACAATCCCACCCACAATGTCCCACAATGTTCTCCTGATTCCAGGGGCAACAAGAAGCAGCATTATTTGCAGGGAGGCCAGAATGGAACTGATGGTGTTAAGAATGTTCTGGTATCAATCTTGTATCCTCCAACCCAGGCTGACAGTGACCGTGAGAACGACAGGCAGCAGCCCGCTGTATGTTTACTGTGGTCTATTAAAGAAGGCCTTACCTTACCCTTAATTCCCAGTTGTGAACATCAAACATCGCTATTTCAATCACTGAATTGTTCTATTCTCCAATGAACCTTTCAGCAACAAAATGTCCTAAGTTGTTACACTGAATTCTTTTATAATTCAATTACTTATTGATGCCAGAATGCTGAATTAAATTAATTAGGAGGCATGGCTTGAAAGTCATGCTCAATTTAACAGCAGATAAAGGGTTCACAGTGTTCTCGCTATTAAGAAACTGCTCTCTTTCTTTCTATGCTTACTTTTTTAAGTTTTCTCTGACCCATCAGCAGTATCTTATGCACAGCTATGTACTCATGACCCGGCTCACTACCACTCCATCCTTTTTAAGGCGTGATGGGAAATCATATGTTCATTTTTCCAGGATATTTCAACTGAGCCATTATGAAAGAATTTAGAAAAACTGATGATCTCCTAAACAGCCTGCCTCAGGCAGAAGTAATTATCAGTAGAGACATGGAGACAGTGAGTAAGATGATGAAGAATTATGAATGCTATCCAATCAGAAGGGGGGGTGACAAGAAAACACTAAAAATAAATTATTTCATATGGATTGTCAACGACAGCTTCTATATAAGATGCAAGACAGGCTAGGCACTGAAAAGGAAGCAGCTCCATTACCCGAATTGGTTCACAGTGCCAGGTTCAGAACAGTGGTCACATGACCACAGGTGATGCAAGAATACATGAAAAGGCCCAGCTCTGGCTTCCTGTGTGAATAAGCAACCAAATGATACCATGAAACTCATCTTAGTCCTAGATGGTTTTCTCACAACACCCAGAATATTTTTAGACTACTTTCTTAAAGGTCAACCAATTTATGGTCAGAAAGGCAATTTTAATAGTTGCTGAAACATAACAGAAGGCTAAATCCCATGCCAAAAAATTTACATAATGTATTTAAAAGCTAAGTGAAAATTGGAAGTGCAGTTCTGGTTTTTACTTAATAGAAGTCACAGACAGGGACAGAATAAGTTTTGATAACTATTATCAAAAAATAGCCAAAAGAACCTTTCTAGACTAAGTTCCCAGAGGACATGGGCAGTGTCTTTGAAACCCTGTCAGTGTTTACAGGGAATCAGTACACGTGAGTTAGATCAACGCGCCCCCAAGAGCCTCTAGTTGACAGCCACCTTTCAGCGGACTAGAAAAACGCAAAAGAAGAACTATCAACTAGGAAACCTCACTGAGAAAAGGTTCGGAGAGAGCACTGGGCCAATTCAAGGATTCATTCAACAAACATTTACTAACTACCATATGCCTGGCACTGTCCTAGGTGCACGGAGTTTTGTGGTTACGTAACAGACAGGGTCCCCGCCCACCTGCAACTTGGCACACTCAATGCCCAGAGAGTTAAAACTGTGGTTGAGTGCCCTGAAGGAATAATGCACAGAGCTTACAACGGGCAAAATGCAATTTGGGGCAGTTGGGTTTAAACGGGGGGTGTCAGGACAGGCCTCTTTTCAAGGTGAGACCTGAAGTCAACACTGGCGGCCCGGGAAGCCGGGTGGAGTGCGTTCCGGGACCAGGGCTGCGGGCGCGCAGGGCCCGGCGCTTGGCCCGTGGCAGCGGGGCGGGCGCGGGCCGGAGGGGCGCGGAAGGCGGGGGCCGTCCGGCGAGCCGCACCGGCCTGGGCGCTGCGGTCTCCGTCCCCTGCGGAGCGCCGCCACACTGTTCACGATGGAGGGGGTCGCCTCACTCTCCCGCCTGCTCCCACACATCTCCAGTCCCGCTGCGTGTCGTTCCATCCTCAACTAGCCGGGTCCGCGAGGGTGGGCCCCGGGGCAGGGAGCGCAGTGCCGGTGGAGGGAGGAAGGACGCCCGGCCCCTCCCTCGCGGGGGTAGTCACCTGAGCGACTCAGCACTTCCCACTCGCCGGGCCCGCAGAAAATCGCTGCCAGGGCCGAGAGCTCCTCCCGGGCGGGCTCCGCCATGGCCGCCCCGCTGCCGCCGCCGCACCTCCCCTTCCGCCGCCGCCGCCGCCACCGCCACCGCCCCTACCGGCCCGGAGCGGCGCGGCCGGGCGGCCACTGGGGGGCGCCCCGCGTCTCCCTCGCGCGCCGCCCCGGGCGGGGACGGGGGCCTAGGAGTCCGCCCAGAAGCTCCTGCTCGCAGACTCGGGACGCCCGAAATCCCCTAACTTTAGCCCAGGCTTTGAACACCCACCATTCCCGCCCAGACTTGGCCCTGGACTGCCCGGGTGGACAGACTGGGCGAAAGGAACTTGACGGTTAGGAAGACAAAAACAAGCAGGAAAGTGACCAGTGAGGAGGTGAGCCCTGGTCCGGCTCAGAACTGAACTAGGTGTTGGGGACCTTGCAGTTAGCAGGAGATACTCTGTCCCGATGAAGCTGTTAGTGACTCTGGCAGTGTGAGACACCCGGCAAAGGCCCAGGGCAGTAACAAGCCCAGATGCTGAGCTGTGACTGGCGCTGGGACTCTGGACCAGGGCCGGATTCCTGAGACCTCTTTCTCTTAACCCGGCAAAAGCCTAGGACCTGCAGGTCCTGCCATTCTAAGGATGTTACTGGGGTGGCTCTGGACCTTGTGGGGAGCTATGCGCCAGGCTACTGGAAGCAACGTCTTAACCTTCCCCATTTGTCTCCTGTCTTCACAGGGGGCAGCCCAGACTCCTTGGCCTTGGGGGGTACATCAAGTGTATAAACGTAGCAAAGTCTAGCTTTTCAATATTACTCATTTTGTGATATTCGATGCAATACAAAACAGTGCGGCTCTTAAAGCCTAATAATGGAATGATCGTCCTTGAATCCAGCACTTCAGTTGAAGAATTTGAGCAATACCAAATGGGTAACAGAATTATCAATCCATTCTGTTCCAGCTTTGATTTAGTGAACAAGATTACAATGATCCTCTGTGATAGTTCTATCAGTCAGCGTGTTTAGCTTGTCCTTTTGTTTTTCTAAGTAACAATTTAAAATTTTGCAGCCCCAAGAAGTGGCTGGTCTAGCTCACTGAGGTTCCACAATTTTTTCTTTGTATCAGAAATAAGTTTGTAAGATAAATCAGAGAACTTAGATGGCTACACAGTGACTCCTGTCATTGACCTACAGAAGTCACAACAAACGGGGCTGATTTTAAGATTCTGAATCCATGTTACCATGCTCAACATCATTCCCACTGTTGCTAAAAAGAGATTTTAAAAAGAAAAAGATGCTGGCTTCCAAAAAAAGAAAGGAAATCTAACCAGATAGACTGCAGGAGAAATGCTTTTCGCAGGATGCCATGGGATTTCAGTGACCCCAAGTAATTAAGAGCACTGCTGTGCACATAATTGGGAAAGACAAAGGTTTATTTAAACTCATAATTATCTCTAATGTGGCCAATTTGTTTAATAATAATTTTTAAAATTTCTTTGAGTTATTTCCAAAATAGCAGTTCAGTAGGTTCATAATTAGCTTCTAAGGAGTTTGGTGAACAAAAGAATAAATTTTTAATTTAAAATATCACTTAAGTTATTTGATTTTAGTTTGAAGTCCAATGTCAGTATTAAAATACAAATATTGGTTATTTGACTTACTTATTTAAGATAGTCTACAAAAAATCAAATAGTTCATATCTTATTTTTAATTTCCCAAATTCAACATAATTGATATGAGTGAAATAATATGAACAGCAAGACTCCAGTTGTCAGAAATATTAGGAGGCAATCACAAAGCTTGCTGTCAGCTAGGGTTTCATGAAATTGATGTAAGAGTCCATCGATCTATTTAAAATTTTCTTGTCAATAGGTTTCTTCTTTGCTCTTCCTTTCTCCGTTGATTTCTTAACCTGCTTTTCATCCTCCATTTAGCATGTTTAAATAAAAAAGGAGTCCATGTGAATGTCTTTTAAATTGACACTATCCTAAGGCCCTGAAATCCCTCGAATGAGTTTCTACTCTCTGACATTTGGAAGAAATCATCACAGAGAAAGCATAATGTCAGCTTGATATTTCTCGCACTATGAAAATATCAGCTACGTGTCAAATATCTAAACCCTACCTTAATGTAAGAAATTTTCTTGTATTCACAGGCTACTGAAAAGTCTAAATATTTCAATGTGGAATGAACGTCTAGACATGTAGATGAATGTCTAGTTAGAACACGGTCTCTCTGCCTCTCCCTCTCCAATTCTTCCTCAAACAGTGTGTGATTTGCTAGAATATTATTTATACATGCAACTTTTCTAAACAGTTGTTTTACCAAGACCATAAGGAGGAGAAGTTTTAAATCTCTGACCTCCAGTTAAAACCACTAGCTCAGGAAACAGTTCTTTTAGCTTTTCTGAGAAAATACTTCTACTCACTTTATCACTGGGTAGTATGTAGACCTAAATACTCACACTGTATCTGAAAATGTAAGTCAAACCCCACTTGGGCATAGAAGTAAGAATACACAATTTTAAGAGTATTAGCAGAGGTTGGTTAAATGTTAGTATCATGTCAAAAAAGCTAAGAATACTGAAGTAGTGGGACATGATAAGGAAAATGATCATGTTAAGACTATAAGAAAAGTAAAAATACTTTTTAAGAACTACTAAGAGTATTGTATACCTGAAACTAATATAACACTGTATGTTAACTAACTGGAATTAAAAAAGCGAAAACCACTAAGTAAAGAACAAAAGAGGCACTGAATGCCAACTTGTGAAATGAACCTGAACTTCAATAAGCTGTGCTACTGGTTCTCCTAAAGAGTTTCTTATTTACTCATTTCATAAAATGTTCTTGGACACACATTGATTGTTGATTGGCCTGACCCTACAAGCTGAGTGTTTTGAGATACAGAAATGAAAGCAACAAGCCCTTGCTCTCAAAGACTTTAGATTTAGGTTAGACAAGTAAACACAACGAGCAACAATTACAAATTCTTTCACCACATTTTCTTATTGGTGTGAAGGTCAATGTAATAGCTGAAAGCAATGGGTGGAGTAACACGCGAAACTTCCCACAACTTCCCAGAGAAGAAATATGTTTGTAATGTATAGGAACATAGTCTGTTTCCAAAGGTACGTAAAGACCGGTGAGTTGGTCATAGTTCTTTTTGTTCTATTAAAGTGTGAAAAGTCACAAACTGATTTTTCACCAAGATAACAAAATAAAAACAAATAAAATATGAGAATTTGACAGTGACTCTGCAATCATACCATTTGGCGGCAAGATCTGCCTCCACCATGTCCAAATAGTTTGTACTCACTCCAAAAGATCGGTGACATTCTGCCTATGAGAAACATGCTTGATTCTTATGCATGAGTGATATCAAAACAGTTCCAGCTTGTTTTGTGGGAAAACATCTACATGGCCCAGGTCCAATGACATAAAAGTTCAAGGCCTTATCAATATTATAAAAACAAGTCTTCGGTATCAGTAGGGTTTTAGAGTTTGTATAATTAAAATAACATCCAACACTTAATTTGGGTTATTGCTGTAACTGGATTGCTTTCATTAATTATATTTTGTCACAGTATACTACTAATATAGCCAATTTTTATTATGGGGACAGGGGGAGGGTAGTTTGGGAACTATGTGACTTTTTAAAAATACTTCCTTTCAAACTCATAAAGGAACTATAAATGAGGAAACCCTGCCATTTTGGCAAAATAGATTCTCAGTGGTTGAAAATAGAAAGAGGTAGGTATATCAAAGAACCACATCTATGACTGGGAAAATTAGACCTGGATTTCCTTTTTTAAAAAATGGGGGGGGGGGCCTGTAGGCAAAAGATGTATTAGATACAGAAAGAGGGAGGAAGAAGGGAATGAGGGAGAAAAAAAAGGAATGGGGGAGGGCACAGAGCAGGGAAATAGGAAGGTGAACACTTAAGAAGATAATATGAAAAGGATGAGTTTTATGAAGTGAAGAAAAACATGAGTTAATAATTTGGCTTTATTTCTAGAAGAAAAATGTAGCTTCATCTGCTTTTGAAGCAATAGAAAGACCTGAAACTTTATTGAGTAATAACATGAGATCTGAGATTTGCTTCAAAATAATGTAGAAAGGGTCGAGAGGCTGGAGTATGGATGTGGCTGAGTTGATCAGAGATTAAAAACTGGTGCAGCAGAGTTGTGAGTGCAGAAGGATTTGGTATTTTATTCTGCCTATTTTTATGTATTTTACATTCTCTATAATAAGTTACTTTTAAAACATATTCAATAGAGAATAGGTCAAGATATTTGACTTTTGCATAATGCTCAATAAGGAGAAAAGAACAGAAATAAAGGGGGGAAATAGGAGGGAAAGGAAAAGAAGAAAAGAAGCGGGATTAAGTAGAGAAAACAGAGTTGGTGAGAGGTATGAAGAGACAGAAGATAACAGGTTCGAAAGTGGTATGTCCAATAAATGTATGGTTTAGGATCCATTACAGGTGAGAAAAGCACAAAACCTAAAACTTCAGCACCTTTAACGAGATACTGGGGTTTTGTCTTAGAGGTTCAAGTGGAGGGAGGCAGGCAGAGCTGGGGTGTTCTGCAACGTAGGGACCTATGGTTCTTCCCTTCCGTGGCTTTGCTCTGTACAGCATCGGGTCCCCACTGTCATGCCATACTCCAGGGTGGTCCCTGGAGCTCCAACCACCAACTCTACATCTGGTCAGGAGAATGGGACTCAGTCTAATCCCACTGACTGGAATTTAGTCCCATGACCACTCCCAGTTAAGGAGTTGGAAAATGGCATTTTTATTCTAGGAGGCCATGTACCCAGCTAAAAGTGGAAGAAAAAATGAAATATTATTATTATTCCTTTCTTATTATGGAGAAAGGGAAAATATTGGGAGGCAGCTGGTAGTCTCCACCACATCAAGTGGAGTTTTAGTCAAGAGATTAAGTTGTCACATACATAATTCTGTAGAGCTCACCTTTTCCCCATCCCTTGACTGCCACCACCCCTCACTGTTTGTCTCGTCCTGTTTTATTTTTCCCATAACATTTACCATTATCTGAAATCACCTTGTTTGTTTACCTGTGTCTTGTGGTTGCTCCACAGAAAACAGGATCAGTCCCCCATCAGCACCACCAAAGTGATTCAGCTGTCCAAAGTGATGAGGACACACATGTACCAGAAGGGTCCAAAAGGGTTTACTGCTCACATGCTGAGGCTTTCTGGGAAGAATAGGGCAATTCAAAATGGCCTGACTGAAGTCAGGGGTGAATGGCTCTGGTGTTCATTGTGGTTAGGGGGTGGGGCCAGGGTTAGAATTCTAAACCCCAGCATCGCTGGGGTTTCTGTGGTCTGAACAAGGGAGGGAGTGCCCAGACTTTCTCACCCACTTGTCCAGAGGCGGGACAGAAGGGAAGAGGGAGGGCTGGGGCTTGAAAGCTGGCAGCAGTCAAACATCAAAAACAGAATCAGACATGTCTATTGTCTGTCTCCCCCAGAATTTGACCTCCGTGAAGCCAGGGGCCTTATCAGTCTTGTTCACCTCTGTATCCTCCACATCTAAAACAGTGCCTAGTGAATTAGGAATGCAATGCATATTTGTTGATACAAATAAACTCACTGCAAACTTTATAAACTCTTTATACAACTCCTTATTCAGCAGAGTTATGGAGCACCTACTATATACTAGTGATTTTATGAGATCTCAGGCATTCCATGACGATGACTGAATATGACACAGTCACCATCCTGCAGAAGCTCCCAATCCAGTTTGGGAGAGACATCAGCCTTTCCTGGGGCCAGCTGGTAAGTGTCTTGCCAGGTGAATGGAGGGCTGTCAGAGAAGGCCAAGGAATTCTGGTTTGGCCATCATGTTTGAGTTTCCCCATCATAGGGTACAAGGAGGAAAGCTGGAGAAAAAGAGGGCTGGAAAAATAAATCTCTACTTTCATTCAACAAGCATTTATTGAACACCTTACTATGTGCCAAGTATTACACCAGGCCCCGAGGAAACTATGACTTTTGACACAGACCTCTTGGAAGTTGTAGTGTAGTGGGAGAGACAGGTCTTAAGAGAGAACTCATTTGGTAATCAGCAGCCTGTTGAAATCATGGCAATAGATGAAATTGCCTGCCTGCATCTCAAGAATTTCGTAATGACGGTGATGTTTCCCAGCAATTGGAACAGAGAAGCACTGGTTTGCCAATTTTTCTAACACAATCTGGATCAAGACAATAGTCCCTTTGTGGTAGGGTTTCTGTATTTCCCTTTGTTTTCACTTTTTTGTTTCATTCTGTTTTCAGTGGAGAGAAAAATCAAGCCAAGGAAAAAAAATTCCTTTGTGGCACTTTTATCACTTGGAAGGGTCTCTGTCTCTCCCTAGGAATATAAAACTATCTTAGAATAGAAAGGTAGATCTAGAATACTTGGTCTATTGTTTCAGATAAAATCCTGCTATATTTATGTGATTCTCATTGCTCTTTGAAACCTTGATTGGCCAGTAATTTCTTCACTGATAGCTTCATTTATTTTAAAAGGAACATTATACTTCAAGAAGAAGCAATGGCCAGGGTTCCTACTATTGGGATCATATTACCAAATACTCTGTCCCATCTCCTTCTCCTTTCTTATAAGCTACTTTCCCAGCTCTTTACCTGGTGAATTCTTACTTGTTCTTTAGATCTGAGTCACACCCCTCCATCTGAGTCTGAGTTGAGGACCCTTCCTACATTTCCCCACCACTTATCATATTTACACACTTGTCAAACTGTACTGTAATTGCTTATGTGTCTACAACCCCAGTAGGGTATGACTTTCATGCAGTGAGTAATAGACATTGTGCTTGTCCTCGTTCTGTGGACAGTGATTGACTCCTTGTTGGGTGGACAACTTTTGAGCCCCCACTCTGTCTGGTTATTCTATCTTTGGTTGTACCTCCAACTTTAGCACAGTGACTGCCATATAAAAGGCACTCAATATTTGTAGAATAAATCAAGAATGAGTGAACCCACAGTTACAGCGTCAAAGTAAATAGACTGTGGTTCATTTTTTCTTATTACCTCTACTCTGATTCTGACCAGATTTTATTAGCCCTTGAACATGTTAATACACATCAACATTAAGCAAGCAGATTATTACCCATGTCTTTACTGGAATTACATTTGGAGTAATGAAGAAAGTACAAATGGGCAAAAAGTAGTGAATTACTCCTACTAAAGTCCCATGGATTCATACAGGGGAGTGAAAGGGAGAAGTATATTGTCACCTTACAGTAACTTTGTACATTTCAGTAATAGTCTCCCACAGTTGCCACTTCACTTTGTTGTGTACAAAGAAAAAATAAATTTTAAGTAATTATTTACAAAATATAAAGTTTTGAGACTGCTGGGCTAAGTCTGGAAGTCATGTGGTAGGTAAGTCTATATAGTGTTTATATCCGAAATTGAAATGGGACACCACATGCTACCTGATCCAGCCTGGCTAAAAATATATCCTATTTCCACCTGTGTGTGTGTGTGTGTGTGTGTGTGTGTGTGACTAGGGTATACATTTTATTTACTATTCAGGTTAATATTAATCATTTTAAGGGCGCCTGGGTGGCTCAGTTGGTTAGGCGACTGCCTTCGGCTCGGGTCATGATCCTGGAGTCCCGGGATCGAGTCCCGCATCGGGCTCCCTGCTCAGCGGGGAGTCTGCTTCTCCCTCTGACCCTCCTCCCTCTCATGCTCTCTGTCTCTCATTCTCTCTCTCTCAAATAAATAAATAAAATCTTAAAAAAAAATATTAATCATTTTAAAAATAACGAAATCACTTGAAGACAGGGTAGTTATATATAACAACATAGCCATAGTAATTAAGATTGTTACAAAACAGATTTTTCACCCTATAACTCATGATCACTTAAGAAGTTTCATTTCTCCTTTTTTCTTTTCTTTCTTTTTTGTTGATACTTTAATATGTTGTTGACCCATGATTTAAGTTAAAAGACCACATTATGTTGAAGGGGGCCCAGGGAACTTTTTTGTTATGCTAGAACTATTCTATTTCTTGATTGGGGTGGTGGTTACATGAGTTTATGCCATTTAACTGTACTGTTTTAGACCTATGCATTTTATTTTACATAGCGTATATCTCAATTAAAAAAAAAAGAGTACTGGGAGGAAAATACATGTTAGTAAGTTCATCATACTTTTATAAGATTCCTTTTTTTCTGATTTTGAGCTGAATGTGCCCTCAACTTAAAATTGAAGGAAGTTGTTCTTGTAAAACTCTTAAGCCTTGCTGCTGCTTGATTTTTATGTTATAACAACAAATCTTGGCAAGAAAAGGCTGCAGGTCTCAAGTATCTTCAAATGGCACCAACTTGTCTCTGTGAGTAGGATGCTAATAGAACTGAAGAAAACCATTCCTTCACTTAGGGCAAGTTGTTTTTAGCCTAAAACTCAGCCTACCATTTCCTGTTGGTGTAAAAGAAAGAAAATGTGATTGATACAAGTACACTTCATTTTATACAGATTAAAGAGGGGTTATTCAAATACTTTCTAATGTGCTAAACAAGCTCACTATTTCAAATAATTTTATGGTGACTTGTTTTTTCTAAGTGAGGGACCTGTAATAATGTGGGCTGTCTACCATTTGTACATCAACCCTTAGATGCACATATTTCCACGTTTTAACAACTCTGAAACTGGGAGTCTTTATACCATTGACAGCACCTTGCACTGGCCATTGGCCAGGCAGCAGACACTGACGTGGCTTGCACATGCATTAACTTGGATGTTCTCCTTGATCACATGATTTCTGGTGAGATCATGAAAGCAGCAGTCTCAAAACTTGCAGAATGGCAGAATGGGTATTAGCAACTTGGAAAATATCCTAGAATCTTAGCATTAGTGGAGTGGCTTCTTTAAAAGAAATGCTGTTTCGGGGCGCCTGGGTGGCTCAGTTGGTTGAGCGACTGCCTTCAGCTCAGGTCATGATCCTGGAGTCCCGGGATCGAGTCCTGCATCGGGCTCCCTGCTCAGCGGGGAGTCTGCTTCTCCCTCTGACCCTCCCCCCTCTCATGCTCTCTCTCTCTATCTCATTCTCTCTCAAATAAAAAAAAAAAAAAGAAATGCTGTTTCACTGATGCTCTTGATGGAATAAAGGATGATATATATGGAAAAACACAGACACTGATGCCTCTGAGTCGAGACACTGATTCACAGCCATCAGACACAGAATGGGAGGGAGTTTCAGGAATATTTTAACCAATTTATTGTTCTATCTTCCTTTTTATGTATGTACAACAGTGGTATTTGATAATGTACCATCTAAATAAGTCTAAAAAAGCTTTTTCAAGAAGTGTAAAAAATTCCAAGTGATAAGAGACTGAACCATAGTATAACTGGCAGTATTTTGGGGCAGCATATTTCATTTTTGATGGTACCTAAAATAATGGCTTATCTTACAACTGATGGCATCTTACATGCTCTCGAAGCTGATCATCACAATTTTTGTCTGTTGGCTTTTCAGCCGGGGGGTCGGGGGGGAATGAAAGAGCAGGCAGGAAAGAATCTTAAGTGTATGAAAACAATAGTACTATTTATTGAGTAGCTACTATAGGCCAGTGTTAGGCTAAGTGACATGTATATCATTACATGTAATTCTCCTCCAAAAGTCTGAGAGAAAGTTACTACTGAACTGACTTTTATCAGTTCAGAACCATTAAATAACATGTCCTAGGTAAGTCTGCAAAGCTGAATTTGAACTTTGTTTTGGCTGACCTCCAAAGTTCTTGACCTTTTTATAATAACTTCTTCCCCAACTCTCCCCCTGAAGAGCACTCCAACTAGTCTCTCTCTCTCTCTTTTTTTTTTAGTTTTACTTTTTAAGTAATCTCTACACCCAATGTGGGGCTGAAACCCACAACCCCGAAATCAAGAGTCACATGCTCTACTGGCTGAGCCAGCCAGATGCCCCAGCACTCAAACTACTCTGAAGGGTTAACTTGCTTCAAGCTTATGCACTCCTTGCTTGCTGACCTAAATCCCTTGGTCTGTAGCAGAATTAACTTACTTTCCTCGAGACTTGTAGACCACTGGCCTTAAGGAGTGAAGGACCAGACTTTTCCAGAAGATAAGGCCTGACTGCATTTGAAAACAGCTGCCAAAGATGCCATCAACTCTGTTCGGGGTCATGTCAACAGACACCTAACCGTCTGGGCACCTGCTTCTCCTGCCAGCAGCCCCCTCCCTTTTCCCCTTTCAAACCCTCTGGCTTCCCCTAGACAGAGAATATGGTCTTTGAGATGTTAGTCCACTGTCTTCTCAGGTTGCCAGCTTCCTGAGTAGAGCAACCTTTTCTTTCTCACCATCACTTGTCTCTCGAGTATTGATTTTGGAGCCACAAACAGCCAAACCTGAGTTCATAACTGGTTCTCTGTTGGGTAACACCCCAACCCCGCCATCCCCAGAAGTTCAAATGAAAGCTTCAAGAAGATAAAGATAATGAGAGAGAGAGAGTCCTAGCAGCATTCAGTTCTGTGCAGGTTTTTCTGGAAGACAGCTCTATCTTGATTTGGGAGTGCAGGTCTTCCTACAATTGTGTGAGCTATCCCAGAATCCTAACACCAAACCACCCTCTTTCTTGGCCTTAGCCCGTTCCCTTTGGGACTGCATCACTTGCAACAGAGAGCATACTACTATAACACTTCACGGTTCTAATACACGTACACATTTTACTAGTGATAGGAAGATATGACTTCGTGCACACCTTGATTTTTATTTTTTAATTTTATTATGTTATGTTAGTCACCATACAATACATCATTGGTTTTTGATGTGGTGATCCACGATCCACTGTTTTCGTATAACACCCAGTGCTCCATGCAGTACGTGCCCTCCTTAATACCCATCACCGGGCTAACCAATCCCCCCTCCTCCCTCCCCTCTAAAACCCTGTTTGTTTCTCAGAGCCCATAGTCTCTCATGGTTCATCTCTCCCTTCAATTTCTACGCCCCCCCATTTTTCCCTTCCTTCTCCTAATGTCCTCCATGCTATTCCTTATGTTCCACAAATAAGTGAAACCATATGATAATTGACTTTCTCTGCTTGACTTATTTCACTTAGCATAATCTCCTCCAGTCCCATCCATGTTGATGTAAAAGTTGGGTATTCATCTTTTCTGATGGCTGAGTA
>NC_138372.1:73490960-73552290 GCF_054177405.1 Leptonychotes weddellii | reverse complement strand
TAATAATAACAAAATACTATTCCGAGCTAATGGCATAACACAATCCCAGACAGAAGTGGAGTAGGGCCAGATGCAGAGCCAGAGTGAACAAGCTGTGTGTAGTCTGGTGATTGGCTTTGAAATGGAGGTAGAGCTTGAATAACCATTTTGAATCACTGCAGAGCCTGGTCAAAGAGTGGGGAGTAAGGGAACAGCACTGGTTGCAGTGTCAGGAATGATAAAGAGAAAGTTTTTGCTGGAGACCGGCAGGGGTAAAATGATTTAAGTTTAGCTGGGGTCGGTCCTGTGTTAGCCAGATGGTTCCAACCGCTGGTGAGAAATTCATCTAACGTTTTGTCATTTGGCAGCAATGGTGGAGCCGATCTCAGTCATTAGGGGGAAGACTCATAACTCTCCTGATCTAGGGGGAGGTGAGGGAAATGCCAGGAAAGTTAGAAGGCCGACACCCCCGGCAGAGAAGCGATGTCCAATAGCATTTCTGCCTCTTTTTTTTTTTTCCTTTCAAACTACAATCAGATAGAGAACCCACAGTGGAATATCTAAGACGTACCAGGGCAATCTGTTTTACTACTGGAAGATGAAGAATGCAGAAGGAGGAGGCCTGAACCAGAAAATCGGTGAAAAAATAAACAAAACAGTTTATTCTCAGCCTACCTCCTTGGCTTTTTTCTTTCTCCTTGAGAATAATGTTCTACAAAGGAAATGACTGATAAGTGCTAATTGAGCAGTACTTTGAGTATCTATTTACTATAAATAGTTCAAAAGGAGCAGAGATCACAATAGGTTGGAGCCACTGAGGGAGTAGTGACTGGAGCTTGGTCTTCAAGGATGGGTAGGATTCCCACTAAGTGGAAAGGGGAGAAATAGGCAAGGCTCGCCATGTGGAGGAAGATGCCATGTACAAAGGAAGCAGAAAGCACAAGGCCATTATTACTCCTAGTTTTAGCAGATGAGAAAAGGCTCAAACAGACTAAGTAAGTTGTCTAAGGACACACAGCTTCGATGTTACTATACTAGAAATTAAAGTAAAGCTACTTGATGCAAAGCCCACATTTCTTCCCTCAGAAAAAGAGAAAAAGAAAAGAAAAAAGGACTGGTGTCTCCTGACAGTACCCTGGGCACTGAATTCTCTTCTTGGGTCTTAGGTCTCAGCTATTACTCCGCAGCCAGGCATCTCTCTGGCTTGCTGGCAACTCTGGCTGCCTAACCCACCTCTGGGAACTGCAGCCCTGCAGAGAGACACAGATAAGCTAAAAAATAAAAACAGAAAAAGTAGCTATAACCCTAATGCCCAATCTATGGTACTACTGTCTGCTATCAGACCAGCGAGGGCATCCCAACATCATCCATCAAACTGCAGGACCAGTCTTCAGTGGTGATACCCTGTGGACTCAAAGGCAATAGACTCATCTGATTCAAGTGCTCTCTCCACTTGATGCCTGAAAGAGGACAGACCCACAAATCTCCCCACTCTTGGGTTGAATCTGTACCTGCCATTACTGAAAATTACCGAGGAAGAAAAGTATGGAAACTGCTTATTAGCATGGACTCAATTTATTAAGCAAAACGTGTGGTCACATTTGTAAATTTGTGAAGGTCACACCAGTCACACAAGTTTTGCTCTTTCTGCCTAACACGTAAATATTGCCATTTTTGAAGATTTTTGTGCTTCACCTAGATAATTCCATCCAATCTGTCACTTTATTATCTCCAAGTTATATTACTCCAAGAAAAAAAAAAGGCAATAATATTTTTCTGCTAAAATGTATTGAGAAAAACAAAAGCACCTCTTGACCTCCAGGAATTGGCCTGGTACTATCAGCTAGGCCTTGGGGCTCTCCTGTTGAACATCAACAATTTTATAGAACCAGCATCAGACAAGGCTGCTTTGTGACCATGATGGGGCAGGACAATAAAAAAAAAAAAAGGCAACTCCATCATCATCTTTGCACACAGACATAACATAAACATTGTGCAAGCCACAGAAATGAAACATCCTCTAACCTGCCTGGTATGAGTGACTGGTGTTTCTTTGCCACTTATAGCCTATCCTCCACCTAGTCTTCTCTCTTTTTAGGTTATATTTATTAAGACACCCAATCATAGAATTACCTGTCTCCTGACAACATCCAAACCTAAGCACAGCCCCACTTCCTCAAAGTCTCCCCAAATCACTTAACACAAGCCCAAATCCTATACTGTGGAGACATCCCACAGTTCCCCATGGTATGCATTCTTCCTTTCTGCCATGAGTACTAAGCCCAGTTTGTTCACTCACAAGTATGTTTCTGGTGGTCTTTGGCTGGATGACATTGGCAGTATTTTCTACTATAAGTAAAATACTAAATACATATATATTATTACTTATGTGATTATGTGACTTTAAGAATGATAGGAAGTCACATGAACATCCGATGTACATTGATATGCAGCCAGCATTTACCAACTAATTAAGCACTGCTTTTTATCATTTCACTGTGTTTTTTTTTTTGTTTTTTTTTTTTTAAAGATTTTATTTATTTATTTGAGAGAGAGAATGAGAGGTGGGAGGGTCAGAGAGAGAGGCAGACTCCCCGCCGAGCAGGGAGCCCGATGCGGGACTCGATCCCAGGACTCCAGGATCATGACCTGAGCCGAAGGCAGTCGCTTAACCAACTGAGCCACCCAGGTGCCCTTCACTGTGTTTTTTTAATATTATTTATTACATATTAAAGATTTATACTCACCACTGGATTCTCCTGGATCTATCCGGACAGAAGGAAGTTTTGGCTTGCTTGTTTTAAAGGAGAGTTCTACGTAGGTGTGTGATCATATGTAGCTCAAATACCAGCTCCCTGCCCTACTTAGGAAGCACCAGCTCCTGGGGGACATTTATAGCATGTAGTACAGGATGGACACAGCACCTCATACAGTGAGAAGACTTCAGATGCTGGACTCATCCTGCAGAAGCAGGAGCCCACAGTTTCTCTCAGAGTATTTGTGCTTGTGTTACGTCAACTCCTCTGTTTTCTCCCATCTAGGTAAAGTCTACAGACAACATCTTTGTTTAGGTGGATTGTTTGTGGAAATTGGAGAAGGGCCAAGTTTTGCCTCTGAGTTCATTCCATAAATTGTGGGAAAGTCCTTGGGTTTTCAGAGGCTACAGAATTAGTGATGTGTTTTGGCCTAATTTTATCTAGATCTTGAGAGGAAAAAGAAGCTTTCTGTTGACGTCTGGGTTGTACACATAATCTGAAAAATAAGTTGAGACTTTTTGAGCTACAGCAGAGAATGGAACTTTTTTTTTTTTTAAAGATTTTATTTATTTATTTATTTGACAGAGAGAGACACAGCAAGAGAGGGAACACAAGCAGGGAGAGTGGGAGAGGGAGAAGCAGGCCTCCCGCTGAGCAGGGAGCCCAACGCGGGGCTCCGTCCCAAGACCCCGGGATCATGACCTGAGCCAAAGGCAGACGCTTAACGACTGAGCCACTCAGGCGCCCCTGGAACTTTTTTTTTTTTAATTCAAATTCAATTAATTAACATATAATGTATTATTTGTTTCCGGGGTTACATTATGGACTATTTGAGGATGGACTGTTCTTTCCAATCCTTGCTACTCAACGTGGGGTTCAAGATACAACAGCATGGGCATGCACCCCTGAGAAGCTTATTAGAAACACGAATTCCAATCAACCCCAGGATCAACCCTACAAAAACCCCAGACCTACTGAATGAGAATCTGCATTTGAATAAAGCTCTTGATTCTTTGTAAGCACAATGAGAAGAACTGAGTCTGGTACTATATCTCACTCATACTTAAAGGAGAGAGAGGACAGAAAGAAGGAAGGCAGGCAATCTTATTTTGAAAGCTCTTATGCTAGGTTATCAATAAATGAGTATTTGAGATCTTTAAACACGAGGAGATAATAAGGAAAATATTTTTAATTCAAATTCATAAGTGTTATATAGTCCATGAAATGCTCTTTTTGTTTGTTTCATTTGTTCTCTAATAGCTCATATTATTGTCACAAAATTTCTCCCAACTAATAAATAATATTAAAAAAACACAGTGAAATGATAAAAAGCAGTGCACACTCAACACTACAAATGAAATCATCTTTTTCTATTACTTACTTAATTTGACATTTAAAATGTTGCCAACTTTGACCTAAAAAATTAAGGGCATCAATATTCTCTTTCTTAGCTATGCAGATCAGCACTGCAGTTTTTACATATTATTTCCCTTTGATTTGTTTATGTTTTTAAGGTGCTATTGTTGTTAATATTCTCCACCGGAGTTGGGCACCAACTTTAATTCATTTTGTTTTGGTAGGAAGTAAGTTGCCAAAAATAAACTATTAAGTCAATATTCACTTTTAATTTTGGCTCCCTTAACATCGTGAAATAAAATTATAAGCACCCTTCAAAATTGTTTTCAGGCTTTGGTAAAATTTAGGAAACGCTAGAGGTCACAATGACATTTGATAATGAACCTTCTGCCGAAGTAATCCTGTTGATATAAGTACTTTGAAAATTCTAAGTGCTGTGCTGGCTCTCATCCTCCTTACCCAAGATAAGAGAATGTTGAAAGTGCTCACACTCCAGCGACCTCAAGAACACAATAAACAGAGAGCACTAGCCTCTGGGGTAAAGACTTACTTAAATTTAATTGCACTTCTCCTCAATGTTTGCTGAAGAGCAAGAAGTTCCCCAAGATATTCAACTATTAACTACAATGTTTTTATTTCCAGGAAATAAAAAATCATGTGAGGACCACACACCTTTGAAATAATACTTGTTACAGGAAATTGTATTTTTTTCACTGAATCTGTAGGATGTTTATTATTTAAATGTTTGTTATTTAAATCATTTGATAGATTCAGTATTTAAATTTAAATTGTTCAGCATTCTACAAATGAACCCACCAGACTTGTACAGATTACCCTGCCTCAATATTTCATGTGAAGGGTCTCATTAGTCAGACTCCAGCCTTAGCTTTCCACCAGCATTCTGCTCAAAATAAAGGGGGCCCTGAATAGATACAATTCCAAGCACACCAGAAAGCCTCATTCTTCCACAGAACCATAGTTAGGCAATTGTTATTTATCATTAACTTATTAAAGACTTTCCTTCCCTACAATTAAATAATATTTTTAAACACCAGCCTGAAAATAATGTGTTCTGGGGGGAGAGGGAGAGAGAGGTTAAAAAGTACAGCAAAAAGTAAGTGTTTCAAATGTTTTAGAACAAACTTTTAAATCCAATATTCTAAAGCGAGGGAGGGGTGTTGGTTCCCCTTTTGGGTGAATCCAAGAAGGGTCCAGCAAGGAATTTTGCTCATTATTTTCCTTCTAAAAGCTCATATTCTTTATATTAAGCTACTGTTAAAACAACCATTGGGAGCACACATTCATATGGTTTTATCTTAAGTAAACTTTTTATTTATATATAGCATCCAGAAGTTTGTACAAATCACATGAATTTTACCAAATGAACTCACCCATGTAACCAGCACTGAGATCAAGAGACAGAACATTGCCAGAATCCCAGAAGCTTCCATCCTGCCCCCTCCCCATCATTACCCAGCCCCTGTCCCTCTCCAAGGTAACTGTTAACATCATAGATTAGTTTTGCCTGTTTTTGAAATGTATGTAAATGGAATTATATGGTATTAACTCTTTGTATCTGTCTTCTTTCACTCAACAATAACATGAGTTCATGTGATTAACCCATATTATTCCTTGTAATTGTAGTTCATACATTCTCATTGCTGTGTAGTATTCCATTGTGGGAATAGATAGGGAATGGGTTTTCCATTCTAGTATTGATGACATTTGGGTTGTTTCCAGTTTGGGGCTATTATGAATCATGTTGCTACATATATGGTTTCAAAGCCAAAGCAATATAATCAGTTTGAATAAGGAAAAATTTGTCAGATACTTTCCTTTTCATCATTATTTTCCTCTAAAAAAATGAAGCTATTGGATTAGATAGAGCAGAGTTGAAACTTAGAGGCTAACATTCTATAATCCTACAGTATCTTACTAATAATTTCTTCTTTTCATAAAAAGTAGTCAGCTTATCAACTGCATTAGTTTCTACTGCTGCCATAACAAATTGCCACAAATTTGGTGGCTTAAAGCAACACGAATTTATTCTGTTACAGTTCTGGAGTTGGAAGTCCAGAATGGGTCTTAAGGAGCTAAAATCAAAGCCCTTGGCAAGGCTGCATTCCTTCTGGAGGTTCTAGGAGAGACTGTTCCTTCCCTTTTCCAGCCTCTAGAGGCTGCCCATGTTCTTCATCTCACAGCCTCCAACCCGTAATCCCATCCCTCCCATCTGTGCCTCTGGTCACATCTCCTTCCTCTTCTCCTATATAGATCTTCCTCAATTTATGATGAGGTTATCTCCTGATAAGCCCATCATAAATTGAAAATAACATAAGTAAAAAATGCATTAATACACCTAACCTACTGCACATCGTATTTCAGCCTAGCCTACCCTGAACATGCTCAGAACACTGACATTAGTCTACAGTTGAGTAAAATCATCTCACACAAAGCCTATTTTATAATAAAGTGGTGAATATCTCATGTAATTTATTTTTTTTATTTTTATTTTTTTTTAAAGATTTTATTTATTTATTTGAAAGAGAGAGTGAGAGAGAGAAAGAGCACAAGAGGGGGGAGCAGGAGAGGGAGAAGCAGACTCCCCGCTGAGCAGGGAGCCCGATGCGGGACTCGATCCTGGGACTCCGGGATCATGACCTGAGCCGAAGGCAGTCGCTTAACCAACTGAGCCACCCAGGCGCCCTCTCATGTAATTTATTGAATACTGTACTGAAAGTGAGAAACAGAATGGCTGAAATGGTACAAAATGGTTATATCGGTTGTTTACCCTTGTGATCACATGGCTGGCCGGGAGCTGGGGCTGCTGCTGCCCAGCATCACAAGAGAGTATCATACTGCATGTCGTTAGCCTGGGAAAAGAGCAAAATTCAGAATTCGAAGCACAGTTTCCACTGGATGCATATTGCTTTCACACCATTGTAAGGTTGAAAAATTTAAGTTGAACCACTGTGCGTCAAGAACCATCTGTAATATAAGAACTCTTGTGATTACATTGGATGCATCTGCATAACCCTGTATAATCAAGATCCTTACTCACATCTGCAAAGTTCCTTTTGCTATGTAAAGTAACATTCACAGATTACAGGGATTAGGACATAGACACCTTTGGAGGGCCATTATCAGCCTACCACAACAACCCTCTGAAATTATGTTCAGCTCCCCACTCCCCAGTACATTTTGCTCTTCCCACCTCACTGAAGGAAAGCAGAAATGCAATGTCCTTTTATTCCGTGATCTGAACTCAAAACCATTTATAATGTAAATTCCTGGAGATAGAAAGTGGCCGGTTGTACTGCTGTTTCTGTACCAACCCAATAATCTCTGATGCTTAGTGGGTATTCAGCGACTTTTGGTTGGTTGAATGAACTCATGAAGGACTATTCCCTACATCCTTACATCTCCCTGGTAGGTGAGAAGCAGCCGTGTTACACTCACGGACCTGGGGATGGGGGCCTGCAGCTCTGGTTTTACCCCATACGCTGGTCTTAACCTCCATTTCCTCATCTGATAAATGAGGTGGCTGGCACAGGTAATATCTAGAGTACCTGGCCACCACTAGCATTCATTTTAAGTGGAAACAATAGTGACGATATACTGTAAAGTGAAAAGGAGAGAATTCAAAATTCTGTAAATGGTATGATTCAAATTGACTGTAAAACTATGTACCATATTAACATAAATGATAATAGAAAGGGAAACTGCGTTTGGGGTATATGGGCACAGTACTGTCTTCACAATATTTCAGTCAATTTAAGCTGTTAGACTTTACTTTTTAAAAGCTGTCTGATGATGAGATTGGATTATAAACTCCTTGAGGGTAAGGACCATGTTCTTCCTCATGTTTACATAAAGCCTAAGACAATGCTTCAATAGAACGACCAGTAAGTGTTGAAGTGTAAGAGAAAGTATTTTTGTGGATTTAAGGTTACTACAGACACAGTATCTAATAGTCATTAGAACCATGAAATAAGCTTTGTTGTATGTAAAGGCCAACTAGGCTTGATGAAATCACTGGTCATCAAGGAATGGGGTCAGGAAGTAGGTTTCAAAGTTTATAGCTTTTTTTTTTTTTTAAAGATTTTATTTTATTTGAGAGAGAGAGAATGAGAGACAGCATGAGAGGGAGGAGGGTCAGAGGGAGAAGCAGACTCCCCGCTGAGCAGGGAGCCCGATGCGGGACTCGATCCCGGGACTCCAGGATCACGACCTGAGCCGAAGGCAGTCGCTTAACCAACTGAGCCACCCAGGCGCCCCTAAAGTTTGTAGCTTTTAAAGGGGTGTACCAAAATGAAGAGTGAAGGAGCCCAGAAATGACACATGTAATTTGGAAAAGCATGTTTAGTTATTATTTTATATTTGAAAAAAATTTTTAATCCTGTACCCAGGATTCTCAATAGGTATGGAGATGAGTGTTGGAGTGTATATGGAGTATATACATCCAAATCTGGGCACATATACAAAACTGATTGAAAAATATAATGTAATCATATGTGTGGGTATTTAAAGTTTGAGAAATAGTGGACTAAATCACTGGGTTTCCCATTAAAATCACCTTATTATTACAAAAATAAAGCTACTCATTAAACATCAATTACCATGAACCTCACTGTCTCCAAATCCACTGATTAGCTCTAAACTGTTTACATAATTCCAATCCCAAACAATCATCTGTATAAAAGCTTAGGTGAAGACCAGAAAAAAAGTGCATAGAAAAAGTTACCCTAAGGAAACATTAAAAAAAACTAATCACAGTCATTTTTATGTGGCTAGACCATGGATCCCATTTCTTTCCCTTTTAGTTAGCAGGTTTTATTTCCTATGATGAAAATAAAATTAATATTTTTAAAGTATTCTTAAGAGTCTACATAAAAAGATTTTTTGTTCATTTGTACTTCAAGCAATTAATATTACAAATATTCTATATGCTCATGAACATGTATAATTGGAATTATTCAAAGTGTTTAAAGAAGATTTCTTGATTTCCCCTCCACCCCTCCCATAAAACATATTCCTTCCTTGGTCTTCCCCATCTCAGGATATAAGACCATCCTCCCATTTGTTCAAGCCAAAATCATAGAAAATCATCGTTTATCAGGCTCTTTTCCTTACCTCCTCACAAGTCCATCAATAACCACTGTCAGCTCTACTTCTAAAATATACCCTGAATCTGTTCATTTCTCTCCATCTCTACTGTCAGCACGTTAGTCTGAGCCAGCATTTTACAA
The DNA here is from genome assembly GCF_054177405.1 of Leptonychotes weddellii. Classification (NCBI taxonomy): domain Eukaryota; kingdom Metazoa; phylum Chordata; class Mammalia; order Carnivora; family Phocidae; genus Leptonychotes; species Leptonychotes weddellii. Next base: position 73,542,953 of record NC_138372.1, on the reverse strand, counting down.
AAACTGTGAGTTGCAACCCATTGATGAGTTATGAAATCAGTTTAGTGGGTGACAACCAGTATTTCTTCTTTTACGGTGAAATCGAATAGCAAATCTCAGAGTGCATCACTCATGGTTAAGGGGATTGTCTCATGAAATTTTTGTTTATGCATATGTGTTTATGTACTGAGTCACCACATAAAATATGTGTCTTCTTGGGTGCTGTGCTAAAAAATGTTGGAAAGCCTGCATGTAAGCCCACATCATTTTCCCCTGGACTGCTTAAAACCTGGAATGCTTATTCTAAGCATGATGAAAAGCCAAAACCTTACAACAACCCAGTGTGATCTGTGCCTGCTTACCTCTCTGACCACATCTTCTCTTTCGCCTCCCCTCACTAACCATTCTCCAGTCACAGTGGCTTCCTTTACGTGAAACACACCAAAGTATCTCCACCTTGGGGACTTTGCACCTGCTATTTCCCCGGCCTAGCACGCTCATCACAACGCTTGCAGATTCCGCCTGGTCTTAGTGCCAGGGTCATCTCCACAAAGTGGCCCTTCTAAAATGCCTCCAAATCCCCACTATCTTTTATTTCTTTCACAGCACTTATTATTACCTGAAATTACCTGGTATATTTCTTTTTTTTTTTTTTTTCCAGGCTTGTTTACTGTTGTTCTCCAATGGCTAGAATGTGAGCTCTAGAGAGCAGAGCCTTCCTTGTCTACATTGTTCACTGATGTCCTCCAGAGCCTAAAATAGAGCCTGGCACATAGTAAGTGCTGACTAGATGTTTTTTGATGGCATGATTTACTGTATGTGAAACACTATGCAAGATCTGGAATCAAAGAGGAAAGACATACCCACAGAGTCACTTGATATATATATGCTTTCCTGCTCCTTACCTCGCCCTTCCAGCTCCCTGGGGAGGGCTTGACAGTTTTGTTCACCATTTATACCCTCTGCTTGCATGGTACCTGGTACCTAAAGTGTCAATGTTTTTAAAGTGAATGACTGATTCCATGAATTTGTGGTGGCTCCAATTACACAGAGTTGAACGATTTTCCAGCAGGTTTCTGGAGCCTGAGTTAAACATACAAAATGTAGGCATTTGGTTAGATATGGAATAAGGATATTTAAGAGTTGAAGCTAATGTCATGAAAGGGATGGACAGTGGAGAGTAGACTTCTTTTTGGCTTCACATTTTTAATACACAGCTTAGACGCCTTTCTAAAAAGAATGGTCCAAAGTTATAAAAGTTTTTAGTTTAGTCATTTTTAAAGAACAAAATTAATATGCTGGCACATCCATTTTCTCCGTTCTTTAGAACATAAATCCCAATTAGCACTTATTTTTACTCATTAGAATGCTAAGGAATCATTCACATTTTCCCCTAGAGCAATGCAGATTTACTTACTACTTTTCTTCATGACATGTTGTCTCAGAGAGTCCATCTACTGACTGTAAAAACCCAGAGTGGATCTTTACTATAGATAATTCCATTATCAGTCAGCCAAAAACCAATAAAGTTACAGGAAACGACTAAGTGTACCACCCAACTAAGTCACAGACAACAAACGTCAGAATAGTTTCCCCATCCCAGTTCATCCTGGCCTTGACTTCGCACAGAGCCCACCAGATAACCCTAGTAGACCATGTTTAGGGTCACCAAGAACACAGAAATCTTATGGAAGGTCTGATTACCCAGTACTGAGTCAACCGAGGTAATTGACCCGTTAGTGGTAGACTGGCTTCTCAAGATAATTAGAGGATTTAGAGTTTTTGTTTTGGTGAGCAAGGAATAAATAACTTACTATTTACATTTCATTAGTCATCCCCTTTCCTTTCTGATTATATTTTCTTGTGGGAAATAAAGAAAATGGGTTCCATTTTTGGATACCATGATCAAGATGTTTATAACTTTCAAAGGTTAACACTAGGAAGAGTATTAAAAAAATCAACTTGGCTTCAAGTATAGTGGGAAAGTACATCATTAAAACTTTATCTCTTTTCCCGAAGAATCTTGAAGCACTCAGCAAATATTACACTCAGACTCTTTTGGCTAGGTTCATCGATTGCAAGTGATAAGATCTCCTCTTGCAAGTGAGGAAGATGGAGTCATAAACAAGGGGCCTTACTCAAGGGCACATAGTCACAATCAAAGTTAGAATTTAAGCCGCCTCCAAAAACTTATGCAACTGAAACCAATATTCTAAAATTGCTGGCTGACAGGAATTTTGCTCATAGCCTGCCATAACCCGGGCTATCCCCCAACCTTGATTCTAATTACTCTTATCATAGAATGATTGAACTTGAAAGAAAAGGGGCCTTCAATTTACCCAGTTGAACTCCTCACCTTACGTGAAAAAACAAATGCCAAGAGGGTGAAAACACTTGCCTACACTGGTCACTAGTAGGTGGTGAGCCGGAACTGGAATCCAGGTTTTCAGACTCCCAGATGAAGTCTTTCCACCATGTTACTCAAAATAACAAAGTCTGTGCAGAAGCCTGAGGAGGGTTGAGCTCCCACTACTTGCCCCAGCCAGTGGGGGTGGCTGAACTAATTTCTTTGAGTGAAAACATAACACCTTGGCTATGGCCATAGAAGCTTCTCCAGGACAGAAAGTTCTGAGATCCAGGCTCAGTCAAGAATGAATTTATTTATCCTGGTTATTCCAAGAACTCACTTGGCAATCTAGCCAGTGCTTAATAAATATTAACATGATTTGGGGTGCCCAGGTGGCTCAGTCACTTAAGTGTCCGACTCTTGATTTTGGCTCAGGTCAGGATCTCAGGGTCATGAGATCGAGTCTTGCGTCAGGCTCCACGCTCAGCATGGAGTCTGCTTGTCCCTCTCCCTCTGCTCCTCTCCCTGCTCTCTCTGAAATAAAATCTTTAAAAATATATGTAAATTAACATGATTTAATGAATGTATTCTTCTTTACTCTACCTGAACATGTTTTGTTTTTAGTGGAGAAAAAAAAGAATCAATTCTCTTAATATGTGTCTTGAGGATAAAGTAGGTGACAGATCTGTGAGAGGCAAGGGCCTCCAGGCTTGAGACATAGGAAGTGTAAGGGCATGCAGCTTGGATGCACTGGCTGGAAGTGGAATGGATAGGATGGGGTAAATTCACTGAGAACTTTAAATTTGGTTGAAGTAGTTTAGACTTGGGAGTAGAGTATTCTCAGAATATTCAGAAATTCTGAGCAGGGCTGTGACACATTGAAGATGTGTTTGAAAATGAGTCAGTCAGTAGCATGTGTGACAGATGGGCAGGGAGAGAGTATGTAGTGGGAGAGACCAATTAGGAGACTATATGGTAGTCCAAGAGAGAACGTTTTAGAGTGCTTCTCCATGTCACCTTCCTAGCAATTCAGACACAGAAATTGAAGACCTAACACATGCATGGCAGCCTCCCTGCACCTGCTCCAGGTTACATGGGCTTCTGCTCTCTGCTTTGAACTTTGCCCCCCTACTCCCACCATCCAATGACCACCTCACCTGGACAGTCATACCCCCTGCAAGGCTGCAGCTTTCTCCGTCTGCAGCAGCCTCCAACTACCGGACCTGCAGCCAGATTCCCTGGAAGGGCCTTATTCTTGGGGCATCATCTCTAGACCTTACCCAAGCTCTTTGACTAGAGAAGGCGGGGCTGACACCATGGGCAGCACTGAGTCATGAGGACAGAGAGCAGACTGTGGGGAAACTATGGGTCATTGACAGTCAGGAACCTGGAATACACAGATACAAGGGGTCGAGGCAAGACCGTGGTTCAGAAATGAGAAAAGCAATGGAAGCCACAACAGTGAGGCACTTTGAGACTTTTTCTTTCCCCCAGAATGAATTCTTCACATGGCCGTTATGTTAGAAGTCTACCTGAGGCTCCCTCCGCTCTTCCAACTACTGTACCTTACCTTTCCTCATTTATAGAAAAACGCCTGATACCCTGACTTCCCTCTTTCCTCTCATCCACACCGTCCCCTTAAGAGCTGCCACCAGCCATTCTCCAACCTCCCGCTGAGTCCTTGGCTCCCCATGTTCTGACATCACATCCAGTGGCATCTGTCACCTCTCAGTTCCACAGCCTTATTTGTGAGCTATGTTCAGTTTTTCTAAATCCTTCTGGTTCTCCCTTTGCAATATTTAGGAGATCTGGCCCTTTTGTTTTTCTTCCTTGTCCAAGGCCACACATCAGGCTTAACCACTTTGCAGTTGCTTGGCCAATTTCTCCATCACTAGCCTATTTCTCTACTCCCATTCATCTGACACTGAGAATCTCCCTCAGATGCCATTCCAATCACATTACTAAGCCTTAAAGCTACACGTGCTCTGTTCTAATTGCTCTGTTTCAAGTTAAAGCTCTTTCTCATAGGATGGGAAAGTTGGAAGGAATGTTGGAGATAGCAAAACTAAGACTCGCAGAGATTAAAATACTTCTTCACAGGTACCTTTGACTCTTGGGCAAACTGCTTTTTTTCTAATTTACAATTCAAACAAAACCCTACCCTCTTGTGTTACATCCATTCATACAACCTTTCTGTCCACGGCACAGTATACTTTTATTTATTTTTTAAAGATTTTGTTTATTTGACACAGAGAGAGGGAACACAAGCAGGGGGAACAGCAGACAGAAGGAGAACCAGGCTCCCCGCTGGGCAAGGAGCCCGAACGGGACTCGATTCCAGGATCCTGGGATCATGATCTGAGCCGAAGGCGGACGCTTAACGACTGAGCCACCCAAGTGACTCCACAGTATACTTTTAAAACTGCTCATTTCATCTTCTAAAACCTCTTATGATGAGCCTGACAACACAAATTATTCCACAAAGCTTGATTGTTGGGCATAGCTGGCTTTTTTGTAACTACAACAGACCAAGACTTGGGGTCTTCTACAGACTCAGGCAGCCTACTAGAATCCCTGCTGCATGGGGGTGCCCCCTCATTCCCGCCTCTGCATGGAGGCATCTGTCAGCGGTGGGTGACGCTGCCAAGATAGACAGATGACAGTCACACACCATACCTGCACATATACACACACATATATAAAGACAAACACCATGATTTCACTCATGTGGAATTTAAGAAAGAAAACAAATGGTTACTGGAGGGGAGGTGGGGAGGGGATGGGGAGGGGATGGGTTAAATGGGTGATGGGGATGAAGGAGGGCACTTAGGATGAGCACTGGGTGTTTTATGTAAGTGATGAATCACTAAATTCTACACCAGAAACCAGTACTGCACTGCATGTTAACTGGAATTTAAACAAAGAACTGAAGAAAAAAAGGCATATATAATGAATGTTTATATTGCATTTTAATAACTTCCTGTAATCTGTACAGGAATTCCATTATATTCATTTTTTGTAAGTTCATGTCACCCAAAATACAATGTTTACCTACATAGCATTTTCTTACTTTGTTTTTCCTAATCTCTGAAGTCTTTTATCTTTTTTCTGTGTCATTCTTCCCAAATTTCTATCTGTCCTTGAACTTTATCCATAGAAATGCAGCCCATCATCGATATTGCCTTCCATTTCTCCCTACAAGTCCCCTTCTTTGAAAGTTCTGCTCAGGTAATTTCTGGAATGGTATAATCAATGATTTGGTGAGATGACAAGACCAGATGTGGCAGAATTTAGCTGGAGGTAGATGAAAAAAGGAAGAGGCTATTTAGCCAATGGGAGAGTCAAGCTCCAAGCCTAGGAGCACTGTGCCATAAGAACAATGGGCTACTCAAGCAGATGTGGTGTGCATAGGCCTTATTTCAAGAGTCCAATTTGTGAGAAGCACCTAGGAACAGATATCAGTTACTAGATTGGGGGAAATTGCAAATTTGCCAACTTGCTTATTTTGTGCATATTTAAGGACCATTGACAGGGAGAGAACGCAGTTAACTTTGGTAAAGACTAGGAAATAAAGGGTGGCTCATCTTTGAGACAGCCTGAGGTGTGAGAGCGAGCACCCATTTACACTTGCTTAGAGGCGTTCTGAATCCTTGTAATTTTACCTGTGGCCTATCTCCACTAACAGCTGTGGCTGCTATTTTAATTTTGAAATTCAGCTGTTCCTTTGCCAGTCTTGACACAACATTTTAGGCATGTTCTGAAGCATGACTCATGATAAGCTCTCCAAAGGCCAAACCACTTCAGTATTCTATTCAATTAGCTCTCTGCTTTCTGATATACTGGATATTCTCGGACCAAGATGCAAGATTAAGACCATGGGTAATTTGAGAAGGGAAGAATTCCAGCCAAGACATTAGGCAAAACACACTCAAGACCACATGAGAGGCCTAAAGGACATGGGGAAGGAGATTAAAAACATAACTGCCAGCGCGCCTGGGTGGCTCGGTTGGTTGAGCGACTGCCTTCGGCTCAGGTCATGATCCTGGAGCCCTGGGATCGAGTCCCACCTCGGGCTCCCTGCTCTGCAGGGAGTCTGCTTCTCCCTCTGACCCTCCCCCATCTCATGTGCTCTCTCTCTCATTCTCTCTCTCAAATAAATAAATAAAATCTTTAAAAAAAAAAAAACATAACTGCCAAAGTTTTACGTACTCTAAAAGAGCCTATTGATTAGATAGCGCCATTCCTTCCATCAACAAGCATGACTACAATGTTTGCTATGTCTCCTGGTTTGTTATAAGGCAGAGACCTAAGGGAGGAAAGGGAGGGAAGAGGGTAAACAAGCTCTATAAACATCTTGAAGAATAAATATTAGCTTTAGGATAAATATTAGCTTTAGGATTCAAGAGCTAGGAGAGATGATTTGATTTGAGGAAAGTAATTTTTATCATCTATTCATTAATTGCTGTTAAAGTGTACACTTTGTAGACTCAAACTTTTGCACTAAATAATTATGATTTTATTAATTTTTTTTCCACAAAATACAAAGCTTTGCACCACATTAATGTTCTAACACAGGAAAATCTCAAGGTTTTCTTTGGGAGGAGGGATGATTTATATATGCAGGATATTGATTTTATACACATTCTTAAAATTAATATTAAATAAAATTTGTCATGACAAAGGAATGCCAACCTTGTAGAACATGCAGATTATTGCTTAGAACTTGCATATACTTTAAACTGACACACATACAAATAAAGAATACAAACATTTTAAAATTTTAAGGGAATTACCTAGAGATATTAATTAATCCCATTCAAATTAAGCACAACCAGACAGCAAAGAATACTAAATTGCTATTTTAATTGTTGATAAATCTGAGTAACACTGATTTATAAATTACCAAGTCTCACATTTTGTAAATAAGACAAAGTTCTTCATTCAGCCTTACGGAAATAAATTAGGAGATGTGTTCTCAAAATGTCAAATGTATTTTGAAAGACTTCCAAAATCTTTATAACAATTACATAGTAAGGTTGTATATTCCCCCCCAAAAATGTGTATATCACTAGAGCTATCACATTTGCTGCAATCTTCAAGTAGCTTTTTCAAATGAAATCTATGTCTAAAAGTTATTATTACAAATTCTAATAATTACCAAAAAACCTCATTAACTCATCCTAGGTACAAGTTACTGAGAGAGTATTATCTATGCAAAAATTCCTTAAGTAAAAAGTAGACATAATTATACTAGAAGCAAACCAAGCAAGAAACAGAAAAATATATAGCATATTTTATTTACAGTTATATTTTTAGGCTTCATTAACCAAGAAGCAGCAAATACCTAAGCACACCTCATTACAGAAAGAATTATGTAAAGATATAAAGAAAAAACTATACAGACGATGATTAACGAGTTTTCAGCCAGAGGTATTGTATTTATATCTTTAAGATTTAGAAATATTTCTCATTGTTTTTGGTCTTAAATATAGGGCCTGATACCGAAACTGTCTACAGTTTGCTGTAGACATTTTCAATGCAAACAAACGGTTTATGGTGTAACCAACAAGGGAATCAGTGTAAACATTTTCAATGCAAACAAACCAATCTTTAGCAGCTAGCCTTCAGTTCTTCATTGCTATCCAAAATATCTTCAAATAAAGGTGCAACTTACTACCAAGGCTGGTAGAGGAAGTTTGAGGTCCGGGCTAGAAAAGGATAGGGCTCAAGTCCTTGGGTGTTGCATTCGTAAAACGTGCTGAGTAATCCACTTGCTGGTAAGCTTGTTTTTAAAAGAAACATGACCGTAACTAAATTGGCTCAATTAAAGAGCAGGACTCAGGAATGCTGCCACAGACCAGCAGCCCCTCCTCCTAACAGCCTCATAACAGAGCTACCTCAGTTCTTCCTGCTGCCATGGGGTCTAAGGAAGAACACTTAGATAATTTACAGGCCTACAATGAATCCCTAGCTGAAACACAGATAAAGCTCTTACTGCTAAGCCAGTTTAAGAGACTACAGATGTTTCTCAATAAAACCATTACCTTATTAGCCTTGTTTCATCTTGTAACAAGTATTATTAAATACTAAATGGCTTCCGATAGCCTCTTAGCAATTACGGTTTGCTGACCTCTACTTAAACTTACTGCAATGCTTTTTTTTTTTTCCAATGGAAGAACATACTTGAAAACTCTGAAGTTTGCTGCAATAGACCAGAAAGCTTATGGGTATGGGGAAGCCTCAAAAGTTGATGTTGAAAGGTGCTAGCATAAGGGATGGAGGTGCTGGTAAAGTCTTAAGGGCATTAGGAGGATGAGTTGGAAGGGCTGGAAGGATTCAGAGAAAAAGTTCTAGATGAGGGAGGGGCATTATGCCTTTTAAGGGAAAATCAGTCGCAGTGTCTCCAACTCCAGGTCTCGCTGGCTTCTCATTGTTCTCACACATACCCCACATGCTTCATGTGAAAAATCCCTTGCAGTAGCTTTAGTGTTCCTGTTGTCAACCAAGCTGTGGTTGAGGCTGGGAGGTTTGTGTGTGTGCCCAGGGTCTCTAGACACAGGAGGGGTCTCACTGCTGTGCTGGTTCGTACGTGCGGAGAAACACCGTGCCACATTTCTGATAAAATTATACGCGTTTGCTTCTTCTGGAACCCAAGACACACAAATACATAGTCTTCCATGAAGTGTAACTGATGATGTCAACAACTACATGGACTTCTCAATTTCAAGCAACAGACTAAACCACTGAAAGCCAATTTGTATGCATACTTCCATACTGGAGTTAAGAGTAACCTAGAAACTGAAATTTATTCAAACATTTATTTTAATAGTGCCTTTTGGAACATGTTTATTTCCCTTAAAAACTTAACAGAACAAACATGAATATGACAACACTTTCCCCTAGATATCTCCATGACAAGACTGTTTGTCATCAATGCAAGATGACAAATGGTGTAACCAACCATAAAGCTGGTCCTTTACAACCGTGAAGAACCATTCTGCACACACCCAACGCACCTCACAGAGTGTACAATTTAAAAACCGACACTTTAGCAAAAAGTTGAGTTAAATAGATTAAAATTTAGAAAAGAATTTGATTCAAACACCTATAAATGAGGCAGTTTTTAAAACTAGACCTTTACAATAGTTCTGCGGCATCCATGGTATGTCAGTCACCCTTAGGAATGGTAAAGACATTATTACTTCTCTAAACATAGCACTAGCCCATGAAACAACAAAACTAAACAGTTGGAATAAAGATTGCATCTTAACTTACTATAAGGTATCAACTTATGCAGGAGTTAGTTTCTTTGCACTCATATGTAACTCCATTTTGAGTTTTAAATAAATGCAAACAATACCCACTGGAAAGATTTCAGACACAAGAATGCAAATTGTACAAATTCAAGCTCATAATTTTCAAATTCTCCCAAATAAAATATCAGATGCAGAGTCTATGATCTTGCATGCTATTTAGTTGATTTTCATTCACTTTCAAAATTTTGTAAGAATTTCTATTTTTTAGACTACTACACATTCAAAGAACATCTTTATAGTTACAGGTTGTCACTAATCTTTTTCTATAAAAATAGAGTTGCTTAAAAATTTACACCAATTTGCTTTAATTTTCTACAAATATTTTAATAGTTGTTAAATTCAAAATGCCTAATAGAATCATTTAAATTAATCCAGGTAGTCAAAATACTTAATATGAAAAATGTCTAGCAAAAGTTTGTCATTTAATAAATGATAAATTCATCATGGAATAAATGATATGTTATGTCTTTAACTCCTTGTATCTTAGGTAGGTGGATATAATCACAGAACAGTGAAATATAGCTCCTATAAAGATCTGACTTAAAGTAGTATGGCAGTTTGTAGTGTCTTTTCCATTTCATGCATGTTGTACAAGGAAATATGTAGCTTCTACTTCTGGATATTTAATGTCGATGTTGAATTAGCTGTCATGCAGTCAGCATAAAATAAGAATTGCTGACTAAGGGATTAATGAACTTTAGTTCAAAGCATTGATATTTTAAACATTTGTTTTGTGAACAGCTATACTAATGAAAATGCTGTCAATGAAAGTAAAAAATAAAGTTTTAAGCATGAAATAGCAACTACAAAAACTGAAACTGCTATATGGAAACTCACTGATTAGTGAGTTTTATATTACAATACATTGCAATATATTGCTTTATATTGTCTTCATTTTGATGGTGGGTTTAAAATCTGTGTTCAGAAACTATAGAAATATCCCAAGAGTCAAAAATATTTATTTCAAGTTTTGTTTTTTTTAAAGTAATTTCCAAAATAGTTTTCTAATATAAATGTTTTCCTTTTAAAAATCCAGTTTTCTTGCAAAAGAGCAAGAAAAGAACAAGATAAAACCATGTGCTTTCCTACCCCCTCTCAACAACCAATATGCACTTAAGTGCCTATGATGTCAAAGGCACTAAATTTGGTAACAAATTATCAATGTAATATTAGCTTTAAAAACAAATACCGGGGCGCCTGGGTGGCTCAGTTGGTTAAACGACTGCCTTCGGCTCAGGTCATGATGCTGGAGTCCCGGGATCGAGTCCCGCATCGGGCTCCCCGCTCAGCGGGGAGCCTGCTTCTCCCTCTGACCCTACCCCCTCTCATGCTCTCTGTCTCTCATTCTCTCTCTCTCAAATAAATAAATAAAATCTTTAAAAAAAAAAAACCTATACTTTACATTACTTTAATTAAGTCTTTCAAAAATAAGTGTACTTACTATAAGCCAATCAATTTGATTTTCTCACTGAGTTATTGACTGAGATTTCAATTACCTTCTGTAAATGTTCTAAAACTTCTCAGGCTCTCTCTGCATTAGACAGCCAGATCAAATCAAATCAAAGTCTGATCTAGCCAGCCAGCCTCCTTTCACCATCATAACATGGACAATGAAAGTGAGTTATTCTCCTGCCAACTGAGAAACTGAGTGGATTAGATCTTTTAGTTTGGGTTCAATTAAACTCAAGCAGCCGTCACTGATTAAATTTCTTTCTTTCTTAGGTAAGAACAATCATTAAAATCAAGTACTCGAGAAAAATAAATAAAGGCAATAATAGCTAATTATATAATTCTATATTGGGGTTGTAAGAACCAAAGAAAAAGCAAACATATACTTACACATACACAAAAAAACCCAAAACCAAAAAACCAGAGTCACCAGCCATAAATTTATCATCACGTGAGACAAGGGTATTAATAATCGGAATACTTAGATTAAATTATCTATTTTTTTTTTCCTGTCCTTCAGGAAAGACAGAAATTCAAAGCACTCAAAATGCTGGTTAAGCAAGCATAGGTGTAAACTGTGACTAAAATGTGAATACTGATTTTTTGGAGTTTTGGTCTCATTAAGAAGAGGCCTACGTCATATTAGGAGCATGACAAATATATACTGCATTAACACTTTGGTACTGATGATGTTGGGTTCTGAACCTACGGGAGGTTTTACAAATAGAAATAATATATTTTTCATGGAAAAAGTGCAAGGGAAACAGAGACAGCAGTGTTAAAGCTTTTTTCTTAATGATTCCTCCTATTAGCCTAAAAATGACCTATTAGTCATCTATAACATGCTTTTAGAAAGAGGAATTCATCTCTTAAGGAGCTCTGTAAGATCTGTCTTAAGCCTTACTACAAATAAAAAAGCAGTACTTTGATAAAATGTTAAAAATAGAAATAATAAAGTGATGTCTGAAAAATCTAAAAATTAAAGAAGTATTTTCCATGACTGAACTAATTATTCCCAAAGTAAGCAAAATACTTTATCATTCATAAATGATAGCATATCTAAACAAAAAATACATCATTTCTAATAGCCTAAGAAAAGAACATTTCAACAATTTAGAAATTAAACCCTAAACGGGTATTGACAGCCACAGTAAGAAATGAGTGCAGTACAACAAAGTGTTGAGAGCTATTTACAAATTTAAAAGCAGTTCCCATTCTTTCAGCAAAATTGGTGACATAAAACCAAGTGCACCCAATTAGCATAGTCATCTTTTCACAGAGAAAAATACCAATGCAGGTTAACAGATTTCTGAAAAGATTCACCACTATATTTATAATTTTTTATTTAAACCTTTAAGATTTTATCCATGCTTATAATGCAGAAGAAAATCAGAAATCTTGGAATAAAAACTAAGTTTTAGTTTCTCTTTTCTAAAGGTTAAAAAAAAAAAAAGCACTGAAACCCTCGATAACAAATATAATTAATAAGAAGTACAAGAACATGCTAAGAATTCATCCTATCAGTAGATATAACGTGGACAGTATGGAAGTATGCTTATCAGTAGCCCACCTTTAGTCAAGTTTTCCATTCTGAAGACTACTTTTGGCTTTCTCTTGTCTGAGGAGAGAGATGACTTTGATGCAACCCTTTGTAATTTTGATCATCCACATGACATTCATCCCATCCAAAATAGCACAAGTAAAGATCCAGGAACATTGGATTAAAAATCCAAGCCTTATGTAGGCTTCTGTTCCGATCACGGAATAAATGTAACCATAAAAAGGAGGTATTGAGACAATCCGTACGATGAAGAACACCACTGTCATGAGTATTCCATTGATGACGTTAGCCTTGGAAAACTTAGGATACTTCAGAGCTTCAAAGAACCACCTGGAAAAAATTTTTAAAAGCATCACATTTACTCTGCATCTCCAAAGATTAACCATTTTAAATGTTTTTAGTTTTTAAAATTCAGTGAACATCCTCCTAAGATTTATATAGAGAGGCAAAGGGCCTAGAATAGCCAACACAATACTGAAAAGGAAGAAAGTTGGCAGACTCATACTACCCACTTTCAAGACTTACTTACTATATAAAGCTACAGTATTCAAGACAGCATAGCACTGGTGAAAGAACAAATGATCAAAAGTGTTAGCCCAGAAATAGATCCATACAAATATACTCAACTGATTTTTGACTACAGTGTAAAGGTAATTCAATGGAGAAGGAATAGTTTTCCTAACAAACAGCTGGAACAATTGGATATTCATATGCAGAAAAATGAACCTAGGCAGAGCACATTTTACACAAAAATTAACTCAAAATAAGCCACAGCCTTAAACATAAAATGAAAAACTCTGAAACTTCTAGAAGAAAACATAGGAAAAAATCTGCATGATCTTGGGTTTGGTGATCGTACTTTAGATACAACACCAAAAGCACAACTATAGAAAAAAATATTGTTACTAAAAATATTGTTACTAAAATTAAAAACTTACTCTATGAAAGGCACTGTTAAAACAGAATTTAAAAAAAACAGAATAAAAAGACATCCATGCACTGGGAGAAAATATTTACAAAATACATATAGGATAAAGTACTTGTATCCAAAATATAAAAAGAAGTCTTAAAACTCAATAATAAGGCAACAACCCAATTAAAACATGGGCAAAATACCTTAAACACCTCATCAAAGAAGATATACAAAGGAAAATAAGAATATGATAAGATGTTCAACATCATTTGTCATTAGAAAACTGTAAATTAAAACTATGAGATATATATATACATATATATACATATCTATAAAAATTATTAAAATCCAAAATTCTGGCAATACCAATTGCTGGCAAGGGTATGGAGCAACAGGAATTCTAAAGCCTTGCTGGTGAGAATAAAATGGTAAAGCCACTTTGGAAAACAATATGGCAGTTATAACACTAAACATATTCATAGCACACAATCCAGCAATCACTCTCCTAGGTATTTTTCCAACTGATTTTAAAATTTGTGTCCACACAAAAAATCGCATGCAAATGTTTACACCAGGTTTATTTATAATTGCAAAAAACTGGAAGCAAGCAAGCAACCAAGATGTTATCCAGTAGGTGAATGGAGGGGGCGCCTGGGTGGCTCAGTTGGTTAACCGTCTGCCTTTGGCTCAGGTCATGAGCTCAGGGTCCTGGGATCGAACCCTATGTTGGGCTCTCTGCTCATCTGGGAGTCTGCTTCTCCCTCTCACTCTTCGTCTGTGCTCTCCGCCTGTCTCTCTCAAATAAACAAAATCTTAAGAAAAAAAAAAACTGAATGGATAAGCAAACTGTGGTATATCCACACAATGGAATGCCATTCAGCAATAAAAAGGACAAACTATCAATTTACATAACCACATGGATGAATCTTAAATGCATATTATTAAATGAAAGAAACCAGTCTGAAAATGCTACCCACATTATGATTCCATTTATATAACATTCCAGAAAATGCAAAACTATAAAGACAGAAAACAGGTCGGGCGCCTGGGTGGCTCAGTTGGTTGGGCAACTGCCTTCGGCTCAGGTCATGATCCTGGAGTCCCGGGATCGAGTCCCGCATCGGGCTCCCTGCTTGGCAGGGAGTCTGCTTCTCCCTCTGACCTTCCCCCCTCTCATGCTCTCTCTCTATCTCATTGTCTCTCAAATGAATAAATAAAATCTTTAAAAAAAAAAAAAAAGACAGAAAACAGGTCAGTAGTTGCCAGAGGTTCAGGGAGAGAGGAAAAGGGTAGAGTAAGTGAAGCATAGGAGGTATTTTAGGGTGGTGAAGCAATTCTGTATAATATTGTAGTGGTGAATATATGATGTTATGCATTTGTCAAAATCCACAGAACAGCATGAAGAGTGTGTACAAATTTTAAAATGTCAGTTAGGAGATTGGGGGTGCCAGGATGGAATCTAGACTGTGACAGAAGAATCTAACTGCTTTACAAATACATACATAACCTCACTGTAGGAAGTGGAGTAAAAACAGGTGATCTAAGTAACTCTGAAAATGTAGCTGTAAGACTAAAGACAAAACAAAACTGTACACAGGCACTGTACTCTAGTTGATAAAGTTGTGTGTCATGGAAGAACAGGTTAACAATTCCGAAACCATTATACATATATATATACATACATATACATTGGGATTTAACAAATAAGTACATGTGTTTGATGGTGAAGTGGGGACCTGTTGTCTTACTGTTGGAGTGGAAAGTTACAGACAAGTGAGTGGAAGAGGCTAGATTGATCCATATTATACTGGATTAGAGTTGAAAACATCAGTATGAACTCATTTAGCTTAATACAGATATAAATATGGATGCAGCAGGAATAATTATAGTTAGCTATGTACCCTATGTATACACAGGTTAGTATACTTCCAAGTGGTCACCTGGGAGAGCATAGTAACAATGATGCCCCAGTAGTAATGAGCACACCAGGGCCTAGATCTTGGTCTCTAATACCATTCTCCAATAAAAGGAACCAGGGCTCCTTGAGACATGGCTGATTCTAGGGTTGGAACAGAGAATATACGATATGAATCTAGCGTATTTTTTACTGCCAGAAAATAAGGAAGTACTTAAAAAACAAAATGATGAGGTTATATCAAAGGGACACAGAAACCAACTGAAAGAGCTCAATGGCTAAAGTTGTACCGTTTTGAACAAATAATAAATAAATAATGTGGTACTGGATTTAAAACACCTGAAGTATAAAATAAATATCCATGAATCCATAGTAATATAAATGAATGAAGGAATGAGTGATTAGAAAAGATAAATATCCTATGCAGAATAATTACAAATAATTTCTGTAGATACTGCACTCTCAATGAGATAAGGCATAACTTCCCGCTCCTCAAGAGGGGAGCTAAATAATAGTGACTTCCTTCTAGAGTTCAGGATAGAAGGCAGGTGGGATAGAAAGAGTAACTTTAAAATTGAGAAATCTGACAAACTCTACTTCTTCAGCCAGGTGAACAGGAAAACATCAACGGTGATAAGTCATGTTTATAGCAGGGAGGCCTGATATGTTGTCATGAGAAAGGCACTTTACTTCTGTAGTCTTCCTCCCAAAACCCCATAACCCAAGTCTAATCATGAGAAAAACATCAGACAAACCCAAAGTGAGAAATACTCCACAAAACACCTGACCAGTACCCCAAAACACCTCAAAAACAACGAAAGTCTGAGAGACTGTCACAACAAAGAGGAGTCTAAGGAGATACAACTAAATGTAATGTGGTATCCTGGATGGGGTCCTGAGACAGAAAAAGGACATTAGGTAAAAATTAAGGAAATCTGAATACAGTACAGACTTGGTTAATAATAATAATAAAATAATATTTGTTCATGAATTGTGACAAATTTACCCTACTAATGTAAGATATTAATAGGGGAAACTGGGTGTGGGGTGTATAGGAACCTTCTGTATCATCCTTGCAACTTTTCTGTAAGTCTAAAATTATTCTCAAAGTTTATTTTTAAAAATTCCGTATTTTCTCTGTTCTTTCTGCTCCTTAAAAAAGATCTTGTTGAATTTTACCTCATTGTTTAGAGATTAAATGGTAAATGTAGTAAAATATATCCATGTATCTGAATATTTAATTTGACTGAATTAGTTATGACTAAGCTAGAAACTGCTTAACCTCAGTAACTAAAACTTAACAGTGAGGAAAACCTTAAAATATTTTACTAAGAGAGATCAAAAGATCAAGTAGGAGTAATTGGTAGGATAAGAGGTGTATTACAATTTATAAGTATATGTAGTGTGAAAAGAGAAAAGCCCAATTATTCAAGTCAATTAAAAGAGAAACTATTTAGGCAGCAATGGTCAAATTAATAAAATATCACAAACAGGAAAAGTGTCACTGAAGCAGGAAAGTCCAAATCCTTTGTTCTAATCCAGATCTCCTATCCTCCAGTCTTCTCTACTCCAAAGACTTCCCTTGTTAACCTCAGCCATTCATTTCTTAGACTATGTGGTGGCCTTGGGATTATCAGAAATGCTATCCCTCAAATGACCAATCCCTTTCTCATCACAACTCTTAGCACCCCATATTTCACTTTACTCAGTTCTACCTAAACCTATTCTTCAACCGCCCAACTCTCAAATCCCTCACTATCAGCCTCTAGACCTTGATTACTTGCTTTCCCACCTCCCTGAATTCAGTTAACTTCAGAACACATATCAGCACCCTCAGGTCTCTTGCCACTTCACCCATCCCACCCACCCTGCCTGCCTCCAAGCTCTTATCACACCAGCTTTCCCAGACACATAGTATACACTACAGGTGCGTGCTGTACTCTGCAACCAGGATGCCTAGGTTCAGAGCCTGCTTCTCTCACTGTTACTGACTTCTACATCTCAGTTTTCTCTCTACAAAACTGGGGACGATGATAGGAACTCCCTTCTTCTATGAAGCTGTTACAACACATGGTAAGAAACTCCCCACTAAGAATTCAAGAAATAATTATTAGTCACCAATACTGAGATTAAGATAAATGGCAGGGACAACTATAATTTAAAGAGAGCTGCACTTCAGTTGAATTCTCAAATTTCCTTCACGGTCTTAATTACTTAACTCCACACTCCATAAAATTGCTTCCAACCTCTGTCTCACCATTCAAGTTACTTCCCTTCCTCATTCTTTTCTATTTCTCAGTCCCTTCAGAGGAACTGGCCTCTTCTAACTACTGAGATAGTAGAGTCCATCAACCATGAATTCCTCAAACTCTGATCTCAAGGTCTCAAAACTTCTTTTCAGGCACCTTTACCTTCATACTCAGATAAAGAGGTTTCTCTTGCTCTCTCCAAGGCTAATTGCTTCCCTGCCCATGATCAGGACCCCACTCCACCTTGTGGGACTTTATCCCATTCCCCTTGCTCCACCTAGATGGATTCTTTCGTCTTTCTCACCAACATGCTCAATTCTTCCTAATCCAAAAACCTCTCCTCTGCTTGTCTTCCTATCACACTTTTTGAAAGAGAAGTCAACAGTATATTCACATTCTTGCTATACTTCACAACCCAGTACAATATGATTACATTCCCCTACAAAAGAAACTGGTCACCAGTGGCTTCCCCATACCCAAGAGAGTGGGTTTGTCTTAGCCTTCATTGTAAGTGGCCTTTCTATAGCATACAACATTGCCAACCATCATACTTCCATCTCTCCTGACCTCCATGATACTATTTTCCTCTTGGTTCCTTAACTACACTTTCTCAATCTCTACTTCCTCTGCCTGTCTCTTAAATATTTGTGCCTCCCAAGCACCATTCCCTTCTATATGTTAGCTACCAAGGCCATTTCATCCACTCTCAAGGGCTCAACACCCTAACACAAATCTCTAATTTCAAGTCCTCTCTCAAGGTCTACTTGTAGTTCCAGATTTTTAATTTATTGTTGAACATTTTCACCTCATTTATTGGTGAGAATTTCACAAATTCTCAAATATGCCCCAAACTCAACATGCCTAAAACCAATACCCTACTCCTTGCCTAACCACTCCTCCTACCACAGAAAACTGCCTGTTTCTCTTCTGATCCTCCCAATCATTTGTGGGTTTTTTGATAGATGGAAACATTTTTATTTTCATGAAAAAACTCCATTTTCATATAAAAATGAAGGAATTTGCACAAGCAAACTTTCACAATAACACTAAGCCAGAGAAAATTGGTTTGTGTAATTAAATGGTTATATTTCAGAGAGCTGGATAAGACTGGAAAGAGCCCAAAGGCCATCTTTTCAATTCAGTTTGTATGTTATTGTGTCATGAGCATCCCAATGTTTGCTTTTTCTTTGCTTAAATTCAGGTCTTTCTGTGGAAAATTGTGCGTGTGTGTGTGTGTGTGTGTGGTCTGTAGATTTATTTTTAAAACTGAAGTATAATTGACATACCATGGTATATTAGTTTCAAGTGTACAGCATAGTGGTTCCACATTTGTACACACTGGGAACCGATCATCACAATAAGTCTAGTTAATGTCTATCATCATACAAAGTTGATACAACATTATTGATTGTATTCCCCATGCTGTACCTTACATCCCCACTCATTTTATAACTGGAAATTTATACCTACCAATCCTTCCAAACTTTATCAGTGGCATCACCAATCACTTAGTTATCCAAATCAGAAACTTACAGTCATCCTAGACTATGCCTATAGTCTATAACCAAGCCCTATCCATTTCATTTCCTAAAATTCTCCCTTATCCTTCCCTGATTCATTCCATTCCCACTGCTGCCGTTACAGTTTTTGGTTCTCAGTATCTCTTACATCTATGACTACAATGACTCAACTGGTCTCCCCTGACTCAACCTTTCTAGACTTTGCTCTTCTCACAAGTCCTAGACTGTATTTAGTCCAGAATACTTATACTTTGTGTTCTCTAAGCACTTCATGCACTTTCTAAATTTTTGGTTGTGTAGGAAGGTGATTATCTACAAATCCAGACTTAAAGAACTTGTCCTTTGGCTTTACTATGCAATCACCATATTTATCTTCTGCCGATTTTTTCATGTTACCAGTGCCTGGTCTTTAAGCCAGACTCATTCATTTATAATTTTTTAGACAGAGAGAGAGAGCGTGCTCACGTGTGAGCAAACAGGAGGGGCAGAAAGAGGGAGAGAGAGAATCTCAAGCAGGCTCCATGCCCAGCATGGAGCCTCACCCAGGGCTCAATCTCATCACCCTTAGATCATGACCTGGGCTGAAATCAGAAGTTGGACACTTAACCAACTGAGCCACCCAGGCACGCCAAGCCAGTCTCTTTTAAAAGAAAGAGCTCATATATTAATTCAAGGTGAAATAATATTTACATAGTTGCTCTTATCTTCCTCTCTCACACCAGAAGGGCCACTTATTTTGATGGAATCTACTTCTTACCCAATTCAAACACTTTCATTCCAACAAATAAAGGCTAACAGTTTTTGAATATATGTATTGAAGCTGAGAGGGAAAGGGGCAGGAGGAAGAAAGAAGACATGCATGTGGAAAGAAAGGAGAGAGGAAAACTCTTTTACCCACCATCTACAGTTATTACTAAGTCAAGGTATAAAAGAAAAGATAGCAAATTGTATGTGTTTATAATCCTCAGCCAACCCCATAGAGAACAATCTGTCTTTGGTCATTTAGCACTTCTTTCTCCCACTGCCCTTCCAAACAAATCTGAATCTTTCAATTATGTCCTGGGAATTAACTGTGCAGAGTGTGGTACTAACTACAAATAGTATAAAAACAAGGTACTATTTGGTATAATTAACATCTGGAAAAAGGAGAAGGGGCTCCTTGCAGGTAGAGAAAGAAAGAAAAAAGTGAGAACCGAGGATGGAAGCAAAAAAATCAATCCCTACACAGCACCTTTGGTGAGTTTTTGGAGTTTGGAGTTGAGGGTCAGAAGTTTGAATGAGCCTTGGGAAAGCTGCAGGATCCGGGAGATACTGTGAGTTCAAGAGGAGCGAAGAGAATTTTAAGAAGTGTTGCTGTGAGTAACAAACTGGACCTTTGTTGACATCCTTGGAAAAACTCCAATAAGGTTTTGGATGGCTGTACTGATTCTGGGACTCTACACAGAGACTGGGCAGTGAGTTGACCCTAGTTGTATCTTGGTTGCAAATGTCATCCTTTCAGGCATGTAAACATTGGAATTTAATAAATATTAACTCTGAAATTTTACGGATTCAGAAACTTAAATTTAGAAAAGTTGCCTTCTGCCTCAATGTTATTTTGACTCCCCTTCTTCTTCTAAACTATTCCTTCATTATCTACTCTTCCTTATCTTATACTTCCATTCTAGACACTCAACTTTATCGTTTAAATGCCATCTTTTCTCATGGCTTCAAATGCCACCTCTATCTGGTCATTTCAAAATTCCTCTCTGTACCTCTTACTACATTTCCACTCAAGATGCTCTGTCTGTCCTCTTACCTAACATCTCCAAACCAAACCCACCACTTACCCTCCAGGCTTCCTCTTGCCTCCTCATCTCTTTTCATGGGCCCATTCCTCAAAGGTACAGCAGAGAAGTTATCCTACACTCTTCCCTTTTCTCTATCTCTAATTTCTCATCCATTGCCAATTTCACTTTTTCTTCCCTGAAATCTCTATTTTGTCATCTTTTCTCTATCCCACAGCCTAATTTGGACTCCTATTTATTTTCTGGACTAATGAAATTACACCATTCATGCACATAACTAAGAGCTGTCTGCTAACCTTCTAACCCAATCTTTTTCCTCCAGTCTTCCAATCTATCCTACAAATAACCAAAAACTACAATTACTCAGTGCTATTTTCAGAATGACTTCCTCCACTAGACTATATTCTCATTATCCACCAGGTCAAGTTCAGTCAGCTCTCTCTGACACTCAACACCCTCTATGTCTATCCACCCTCCTCCCAGACATATTCTTTGATCCTACAAGTCTGGGTTGCCCTTTCATACAGCATGTTTATTCCACTTTTTAAAAACTTATGTTAATTCCTTCCTCCTTGAATGGAGGGCCTCCCCTCACCATCCATTTCTAAAAACATCCTAAAACATTTTAAGAATATGTCCTGCCTTCTCTGTGAAGGCTTACATGACAAATATCAATCAAAAATAGGTCTTAAAATGTGGTCCATGCACTCCTGAGACTTTTTTGGAGGGTGTACAAGAGAAAACTATTTTTATAATAATATTAAAATATTATCCACTTTGCTTCTTGTGCTGACTTCTACAATGATGGTGCAAAACACTGGTAGATAAAATTACTGTCATCTTAGCACAAATCACAGCAATGGCACAAAATGGTACTAGTGGACATTGTATTCTTTACCGCCACACTTGCAATTAAAAACAAAACAAGGGAGTAAAAAAAAAAAGTTACAGAAGGGGGAAAAACGTTTCACTTAAGAATGTCCCTGATGAAGACCAGTAATTTCATTGCATCATGACCTTTGAGTACATCTTTTTAATATTCCGTGTGATAAAATGAGAAGTATACATAACACACTTCTGCTTCAAAGTACAACAGCTGTCTGAAGGAAAAAACCCTTGAATGATGATTTGAATTATGAGCTAAACTACATGCCTTTTCCATGGAACACCATTTTTACTTGAAAAAAACTGAAAAACTATGTTATTTAGACTTGGGTATTTGGCAGGCATTTTCTCAAAAATGAAAAGTGAATTTGTCACATCGAGAAAAGAAGCTTGTATTTGTTGCCAGTAACAAAATTTGAACTTTCGAATGAAAATCAGAATTCTGGAAAAATTTTATCTGGAAAAAGACTCTGATAGCCTCCCAATGCTTAGAGACTTTTTAAATAAGATCAGTGGTGATATTAACTAATGTGAGGTTTTTTTAATATTACTAATAAATGTACCAACACTTGGAAGGCCTACATAACTCAGTGGACCAAATAACCAAATGACCAAGGCATGATGTTACACAATTATGCATGGGCAAAAGATTCAAAGCACAGAGAGACCAATGAATTTGAATGTAACTATGTATGGAAAGTTTGCTGATATAATTTCAGATTCTACATTTAACTAACCTTTAAGAAACTACTTCTTGGTATATTTTGGTGTAATGTTAAAGAAGAATATCCTTGAATACTTGAAAAGGCTACTCAAATACTTCTATCTTTTCCTATTACATTATTAACTCTGAGAGGCCGGGGTTTTTTTTCATATGCTTCAACCAAAACAACATTTCACAACAGACTGAAAACAGAGGCAGCCTTGAGAATCCAGATAAATACCACCATGCTAGACATTAGGAAGATTTGCAAAAATGTACATCCATGATACTGTTCCCACTAAAATTTTTTTCATTTTGGCAACGTAGTAATTTTTCACAAAAAAATACACATTATGTTAATATAAAATATTATTGTTACTATTAAATGAACTAATAAATATTTTTAATGTTGCGGTTTTAATTTCCAATCTGGCAAATATCAATAGATATAAGCCCACAGGAAATAAAAGTTCATTCAAGTCCTCAATAATTTATGAGATCAACAAGTTTGAAAACAGCTGTTTTATGCCATTAATACCAGCACTTTTTTCTTGCCACTTTTCATATAACAACTTGTTTTACTAGCTCATTATTTCATATTTTTAAGTCCTACTTTTTCAAACATAGACGTGACACCAGACACCATACTAGAAGGTCCCGGAAGGCAGACACTGGGACATTTAAGTACTGAGGAGGTATTTAGGAAATACTGAATTAACATATTAAGGAGCATATGTACAAAGTTCTTACAAACTATTTAATTTTAATAGCAATGCATAAATATGTCCTCATGGCAATTAAAGGCATTTAGGCAAGAGAGAAGTTACCACCATTATAAAAAGAAACCTGATACATGGGTATAACTCAGCAGCAGAAATGTAATTGAAGCCCAGGTGTCTAAGCTTTATTTCAGTCTTCTTTTCCTCTGTAACCCACCACATGCATCCCATGTGCCTTCTTAAATTATACAAAGCTTTAAAATAGAGAAAACATAAAAATATCACAAACTATAAAGAAAACAATTAACCAACAGAAAACTCTAACAGAGCTTAAATAGCTGCACTCAATTTTGTTATGATCTCCTTGTTGTTGCATTATACCATTTCTTGTTCACATTCCAACCACACTTCTCCTTTTCTTAATTTACTAAAGATTCAAGGCTTTTAGATACAGGTATAGAATTAAACTACTTCTAACTTTACGAGTTCTCAAAGAGTTTCCAACAAAAACAAACTGAAGTTCCTTTAAGCATCAGACCTAATTTTCTCCTGCCTCAAAATCTCATATTTTGAATCATATTTAAGAGATGGACATTGCTAGAGCTTAACTGATCACCTCTTGGGGGTCATTTTTTCAAAAAGTAATTAAATGGGTACTATGTGCCAGACAGTGAGTGCTGGACCATGCAAAGTTTAACAAAATTTTGCCCCTGATCTAATGAAACACAGAGATGAGTAAGAAACAGAAAATGAGAGAGAGAGAGAATATTATCATAAAATACACTAATCATAATGGTGTAACTCTACGTCACTATTATGGAAGCACAGGTGAGGGACACCCAACCGGACCTGAGAGAGGTGGGGTTTAGTGATGGAAATAATCCTCAGGCTGAGTCCTGAAGGAAGAGTAAGGAGCCAGGAGACCTTTCCAGCACATGGACAAGCTGGAATGAGAGGAGATTTTTGAGGGGGGAAAATGTGGCAGAAAGAATAACAGATGTAACAGAAAAAGTTCTGTATCCCATTAAAGAGTCCATGTTTTATCCTGTAAGCAGCCAGAGTCACTGAGGGGATTCAACCAGGGGGGCTGCATGTTCATTGTTGTGTTTTAGAGAGATCATCATAGAAGAGAATAATACAGAAGCGAAATAAAAGGGGAACAGGATTGGAGACAGGTAGACAGTCTATCTAGAGCAGGAATCAGCAAACTTCTTCCACAAAGAGCCAGAGAGTGGACATAAGGTAATAGGCTTTGGAAACCGTACAGTCTCTGTCCCAACAAATGGACTCCGCTGTTGTAGTGTAACAGCGGTCATGTGAACAAAGGTGCATAGCTGTGCCCCAATAAAACTTTATTTACAAAAAACAGCAGTGGGTTTGGCCCTTGAGCCTTAGTTTGCCAACCCTCAGTCTAGAACAGCACTGTCCAAAAAAACTTTCTGCAATAATGAAAATGTTCTATAGATGTGCTACCCAATTCAGTAGACTCCAGCCACATGGGGCTATCCAGCACTTGAAATGTTACAAGTTAGACTGAGGAACTGAATTTTTAATTTAATTTAATCTAATTTAAATGTAAATAATTACATGTGGCTTGTGGTTACCCTATTGGGCAGGACAGGGTTAGAAGCTGGTACAGGAGCCTAGACAAGAGATGATGGGCACTGATAGTAGAGGTGGAGAGTCAGTGGCCAAGGCAAGAAATATTTAGGAGGTTATCTGGTAGGACCTAATGATGGACCAAATGTAGGTGAGGGAGGAACAGTCAAAGACGATTCCCACATGTGGAGCAGGAGTGACCGAGAGAATGGCTGGGCCACATGCTGAACAAGAGAATACAAAAGACTACAGAGGGAAATATGCTGCATTCTATTTTAGACATGTTGAATTTGTTGTGCCACCTGGGAGGAGAAAACACTTGACTATCATACAAAGAAGTAGGTAGTATTAAATATGCTCTTTTTAAAGACAAAGCAACTGTAGTACAGGGATGTTAAATAACAGCTCAGGTCAGGGCAAGTTAAGTGGCAAGGCTGAATTACAACTTGAGTTTATCTGGTTTTAAAATTCATGCATAGTCCATTACACAAAAATGAGCAAGTAGGTAGTAGCTGACCTTGAAAGGAGAACTCACCCCAGGGAGAAGCATGGAGATCAGTGGGCCCAGAAGAGAGCCTCAGGGAACACCAGCATTTATGGAACCATGTCTTACCAAGGAGGCTGAGAAAGTATGGTCAGAGACATACAAGGACTGGATGAGTGCAGTGAAATGAAGGCAAAGGGGGCTGGGCCATACAAGGAAGTGACCAACAGCATCGAGTCCACAGAGAGACACAATGCGATAGGCACCAAAGGGAGTTTGCTGGATTTTGCATCTGGAAGTCACTGGTGATTCTAATGGAACAGTTCCAGCAACAGAAAAGGAAGCCTAATTTTAGGGAGTTAAAGAGCAAAAAAAGATACAATAAAGTAGAGAAATCAAGTATAAACTATGCGCTTCCAGTGTTCACCGAGTTTTTGTGTGTTGAATATGTACGACATTTAGCACTTCCTGAACATATACCAAATGGCAAGCACCGTGCCAGGTGCTTTATATACGTAATCTCATTGAATATTCACAACAAACGGTGAAGCATCATTATCATCATCATCCCTGTTTTATAGCTAAGAAACCAGGCTCAGAGACATTAAATAATCTTCCACTCATATACAAGGCTAAGTGGGAGAGCTTGGATTTGAATGCAGGTCGTTTGACTTCAAAGTACATGCTCTTTGCTCTATACTTTCACATTATCAGTCTTTGAGGATTGCAGAATTATTATTTTAAAAATTTAAATGGTCAAGCCCAAAAACCGATTATCTTCTTGAAGAAATAAGATTACACCACCTGAAATATGGGCAAACAAAATAAGAGTGAATAAGCAAAACTTGGGAAAGAAAAGCTTCAGCAGCAGATCTGTAATCTATTCTCTCCTGTTTTGGGGGTGGAAGGACCACTCTTCCCCTGCCCCCACCACCTTTGGCAAAAAAAAAAAAAAAAATCAGGTTAGGGGCACCTGGGTGGCTCAGTCGGTTAAGTGTCTGCCTTCGGCTCAGGTCATGATCCCGGGGTCCTGGGATTGAGCCCCGCGGCGGGCTCCTTGCTCAGCAGGGAATCTGCTTCTCCCTCTGACCCTCTGCCCACTTCGTGCTCTCTCTCTCTTTCACTCTCTTTCTCTCAAATAAATAATACTTTTTTTTTTTTAAAGATCAGGCTAATTGCTTGGTGAACATACTAATGACAGATGTCCTGATAAACAGACTAATGGTATTTGTTGCAGGAGAGTCTCATCCATGTAATGCTTTTAGGATATACCTAGTCTAGGATTGCTTATGGCAAACAAACCTAGAATGTATGGATTTATGGGGTCTGACCCCGTGGGGAATGTTACATAAGCTATGTAACTATCTGAGTATCAAATGGAGACGTTCCATAATCAAGAGAGCTCCTTCTATATCTGCAATATGAACTACTCATACTGCTTTAGCCCTCATAGATAACCTTATTCCAGAGTCTGCCCAATGCAAAAAGGACCCAGGGAGCCATTCTGATGGTCCTGAAAATCTCCCTGCTTTGCCACTGCCTCGTGATTACCTGGATCCTTGGCTTAATATAGGGTACACTCTCTAACCCACGCAAGTCTGATTTGACAGTCCCAATTCTCTGGGTTATCTCTGTACTAAGTCACAAAAGGGCTACATGCAATCATGGGAGCCTCCCCTGGCTTTGGGACTTTGACCGAAGATTTTAAAGATAGGCAAATTTTTCAAAGATGGAAGGGAAATTAAGGATGTGAATAAGGGAAGAAACTCAAGAACCACTCACAGGTGCATGAGACAGTAAGGGTTCAAAAGTGACTCTAATGAACAGTAAGAAGTAAGGCTGGGAACATATGGAGCACATTATAGTGAACCTCAAAGTTAGAGAAGAGTCTAAACAGGATGCAGTTTCTGGAAGAAAATAAATAAGGTCCAGAAAGTGGATCACAGGGAGGATTTCTTTGGCAGCACTGTGAAGAAGGGACTGAAGAGAGGGTGAATCTGGAAGGAGGGAAGTCAGTCAGAAGGCTATGGCAGTGGACTGAACTGTGGAGATCCTGAAGGCCCTCACCTAGGACCATGGATATGGAGTGAAAGGAACAGCTAACTTTACACAGGAAAGATATCCAAAAGATATCAGCAGACCTCATTAAATGACAAGGTCTAAGGGTCATACAGCACCATAGTAAATCCACTGGCAAATATGAGCATCTACCTCCCTCCATGAGGTGGAGCTTAATTTCCTTTCTCCCTCACCCCCTTGAGGGTGGGCTATCCTTCGTATCTTGCTTTTAAAGAATAGAGTAAGGAAAAGAAAAAACTTCACAGTGGAGAAACCTGGCAAACACCACCTTAACCGTGTGATGCCAAGTTCACATCCCCAGTGATGTGGACATCATGTACCTCCTAACATGATGTGATGAGAAGGGCCACTTTGCCTCCATGGGATTCCTTCCAAAACCCCATCACCTCCACCCAGTCTTAAGAAAAACAGACAAATCCAGACTGGGGGACAGTTTACAGAATAACTGGACAGTACTTCTTAACACTGTCAAAGTCAGGAAAAACAGGGAAAGACTCAGAAACTGTTACAGACCACAGGAGACTGGGAAGACACGAAACTAAAGCAATGTCGCAATCTGGACTGAGTCCTAGAACAAAAAGAAAACACTAAGGGAAAAACTGATGCAATTCCACAAAGCCTGGAGTTCACTTAACAGTGATGTATAAATGCTGGTTTCTTAAGTTTCAACAAATGGTCCATGTTATCAGCAATAGGGAAAACCAGGTGGAGGAGGATATGGGCGTTCCTATGCTATCTTGGCAACTTTTCTGTAAATCTAAAATTAGAAGACAATTTTTTTTTAAATGAGGGATGAAGGTAATGTCACTATCAGATTTTGGGAAGAGGAATAAGCTGGTGTCAAGAATGTGAACTGGAGGGGCGCCTGGGTGGCTCAGTCGTTAAGCGTCTGCCTTCGGCTCAGGTCATGATCCCAGGGTCCTGGGATCGAGCCCCGCATCGGGCTCCCTGCTCAGCATGGAGCCTGCTTCTCCCTCTCCCTCTGCCCCTCCACCTGCTTCTTCTCTCGCTCTCTCTCTCAATCTGTCAAATAAATAAATAAAAAATCTTTAAAAAAAAAGAAAAAGAATGTGAACTGAACCCAAGATGAACCCAAGTATAATAAAGCATCGCCATCCTTCAAAGAGAGCTCTGTTCAAAAGCTAGGACCACCACTTTCTACCTAGGGGATCCTGGATAAGTTTCTCTCACCTTTCCAAGGCTTGGTTTCCTCATTTGCACGGATAATAATTCATACCACATATTCTCATTTTTATTTAGTAGATTTAGGACCTTGGGAAAAATTTCCCCAAACTAAAAGGAAACAACACAAGTTTAAAATAATGAGATTAGTCACCTACCGCTGATTCACAAAAGGGCTGGAAAGTTCTGCAAGCAGGCGAAAATTCCCAATGTATGCCAGGACTCCATCCCCCTGGATGATAAACATAAAACACAATGTCAGGGAGGACATGCTTATCAACATTTCCAAATATTAAAGGAACATTCAATAACTTCTCAGCATAAAATAACAATTGATATCAAAACAGACCAAGTCTCCTAGCTGATTTTCTTCTTTATGAGAATTTAGAAATGTCACTAGAATTTTACAATATTTTTAAAAGACAGCATATTGTACACTTATGTTCACCTATAAAAACAGATTTTAAGCAGTTGTCCCATGTTGAACTAATGAATTTGGCAAACAGCCATTGGTAACAGCATTCTCAAATTACTGTAGAAATAATTATCAAAGTAGTGTGAATTTCAGAAGTTGAGGAATTTTATAGCAATTAAATACCTAATAGAAACTCATTTTTATGTCCATTAATAAAAATCTCAAAAGTGTACTTAACATCTTAAATAACAATATGTAAGCCTGTGAGCAGATGCGTATTTGCCAAACGTAACAACATATGCTAAAACTTATGTATCACATTTGACCTGAAAAATATATTTGTCAATCAGAAGATCCTACAGCTAAAACACACACTCTCAGGACCTCTCTGAATTTAGAAACATAATGCCTAGTACATTGTATGAATTTAATAATAGGAAAAGTAGAGCAGAGTTAATAAACTCTGAAGAACAAAGAAGTATACATTAGAAAGAAGAACAAAAGTATACATTCCAAAAATATTGTGTAATTTAAAAAGAAATAGTCCTACCTGCCCCCAAAACATTATACATGGAACTTCAGAAACCCTATTCCTACAAGCTATACCATGCTGCCTTCCAAATGGGAACAATATAAAGCAATAAAAAAAAATGAACTTTTTATTTGAAGATTTTCAGTTCTTCTCCATGGAAATTATTTTAGGGATTAAAAATTCAGAGCTGGTTACACAAATTAGCTTTTCCAAGACTAATCTAGAACTTTTT
This sequence comes from Leptonychotes weddellii, assembly GCF_054177405.1. Classification (NCBI taxonomy): domain Eukaryota; kingdom Metazoa; phylum Chordata; class Mammalia; order Carnivora; family Phocidae; genus Leptonychotes; species Leptonychotes weddellii. The sequence goes on along the minus strand of NC_138372.1, from coordinate 73,513,087 downwards.
ATAATCTCAAACTCACTGGCCTTAGTGAAACTGAAATGTGTGATGAGGAGGAACGGAAGGAAGAGGGACAAAGGGCAAAGACAATGGGTAAGGTGAGTATTGTGCACAGGGGATGATCAACTTTAAAGTCAGCCAAGACACAGCCACATCACTCCAAAAACACGTGACAACATATGAGAAATAATTACTCACATGTGTTATTACTTTAACAGAGAACTATGAAGAATCGATGTTTATCTGAAATTATATATTGTTCTGTACTATTTACTTTTGTTACAATAAGAGCTTGTATTTAAACAAACAGTAAGATTAGTTAATAGTGGTAATTAGTAGTAATTAAGAATAGGACAATTTAACAAATAAAATGTGTGAAAACTTACTTATTTATTTATTTATTTATTTAGAGAGGGGGCAAAGGGAAAGTTGGAAGGGGAGGAGCAGAGGGAGAGAGAGAATCTTAAGCAGGCTCCACACCCAATGCAGAGCCAAGCGAATCACAATCTCAACAACCTGAGATCATGACCTGAGCCGAGATCAAGAGTCCGATGCTTAACCAACTGAGCCACCCAGGTGCCCCAATATTTTTATGTCCTTTTCTGCCCTTTTATTTAACTATTTTTCTGGATATTTAAATTTAGTAGGCTATATTATTGTATATTTTAAGAAACATACATCTGAGACTTTGTAAAAGGGGAATGTAAATACAATGGGACTAAACAGTTGTTATCCATATTTAATAAAAAATAGTAACATCTTCTTATCCATGATACAGTAGCATATTTTTACTCTTCCAATACTACTTCTCTGAACTGCCTGTAGCCTTTAGGTGAGGTATATATTATGTTTTTGCCTTTTTTTTTTTTTTCCCAGGAATGAACTACAGTCCAACATAAAATTCACTGACTTAAAGCTCTGCTCTTAGAAGTCCATATTACTGGTATCAGTCCAACAGGATGACCTCAACCTAAATATTTTAAGAAAGGTGTGAGCTTAAAATACTTAAGATTTTACTTACTAGCAACAGTAGGCTTTTTAGAGTTACAAGAACTAAGTTCCCAGCTCTCTTGAAAAGGTCCACCCACTTTGAACCTACAGGCTTGTTCTGCTAGACCAGCTATTTGTCTCCAAGGTCCTTTGCATGTATAAATTCATCATACAGACTACCCATTTGTAAAATACCCATCCTTTTTCAACACTCCAAAGCATACTGGATGGAGTTAACAGTTCTAGTGAAGAAAATCCTGTTCAATGTAGCTACTCTTTTCTGGTAACATTTCTGAGTTCCGAAGCAGTCTTATTTCCCCAAAATGAGTCATTATTCCATTGTATGAGTGTTCGTCACAACCTGTATACCACATTAAGCAACTAAGGTTCGGATTGTTCATCCTTTTCTGGCTGCTTTACCAAGTTCCTTAGCACTCACCAGACACTAAAGAAACGGTACATAAATACCCATTTATTTAATGTAATAACTTTTTTGCCTTCTCATCCTCAATTATTTCCAAATTACAGAAGGACACTCTCCTTGCCTCACACTCTAAACATGTGATTTTGCAGCTGGCCATCCTTTGCTAGCAACAATCGTAGCTATGTTGTAGGCACACGTCTATGGAGGTCATCTCCTTCCATTTCCATAAAGTCAAAACTCTCACTGGTCTTGCAGGTTTTGAGGAAGCTAAAGGTGAGAAAGAACTTTCATTACGAAAGCCTCAACATCAGAGGTAAGCAAATCACATCCCTTTTTAGCACTGTACTATGCAAGGTGTGGAAGACGTTTCCCAGGTAGTATCTTTTCATTTTCTTTGGTAAGAAGTTTATAGACTGAATGGAACTTGCCAAGTTTACATTTGCACTGTCTGCCAAATATGCAGACAGACTGAGCAAAATCTAATTCATATATGAACAATACATCAACAATTTTTGTTTTATGTGGTTTCTTTATAATCTTTACAGGAATCAAAAATTCAACTTGAAACTCCATTTTTCAAAGCAAAGTACCTAAGAGCTAGGGAAACATCTTTGTGTTGCTGTGATTCCATGCAACACTTGATAGAGTGAAGAAAAAGTATGATTGTTGGTAAGATCCAACAGAATCAGCTCTCCATGTGTAAGAAGCCAACACATCTGTTATCAAAATTTACCCTTTTTTCACCAACAGGATGTTTTAGTTGCAACCTCTGAATCAGGAAATGTAACTTTCGTCAGTTTCATAGAATGATCAAGGGAAAAAATAAAATGTGTATATCCATGTGATAGGTCTATGTTAATTCAGTGCCTACTATTTTCAACTGAGCGACAATGTCTTTTTGGAAGATGAAAAAGTACAGATGGATTTAGATGCACCTGCCTGTCTCATTCCAGACTTGTGAGACTCAGTCTCTGCAGTCTTTTACATCCCCATCTCTACCAGGCCCATATTAGTTTGCTAGAGCTGCCATAACAAAGTACCACAGGCTGGGTGGCTTAAACAACAGAAAGTTACTGTCTTACAGTTCTGGAGGCTAGAAGTCCGAGATCAAGGTTTTGGCAGGCCCATGCTCCTTCTGAAGGTTCTAGGGAAGGATCTGCTCCAGACCTCTCTCCTAGCTTCTTGCAGTTCCTTGGCTTCTGGCAGCCCAACTCCAATCTTCACGTGACATATTCCCTGTGCACATATCTGTGTCCAAATTTCCCCTTTTTATAAGGATTCCAGTCATATTGGATTAAGGACCCATCCTACTCAACTATGACCTCATTTTCACTACTAATTACATCTGTATTTACTCTATTTCCAAATAAAGTCACAGTCAGAGGTAGTAAGACTTAGAACCTCAACAAATCAATTTGGGGGCGGGATATAATTCAATCCATAACAATGTCCAACCCCAAATTCTTTTCTGCATATTGTGCGGTATGGTCTGTTTTGGTTATCTAATTCCCTAATGCATGTGTCTTTCTACCCATCTATAATAACATATCATTATATACTAATATATGTAATAATATATATTATACATATTTCCATATATAATAACTATACCCTTCTTTACTGGTAACGATGGAGCATTCTGGTGTTGGTATCATAACTATTCTCATTCTCATTATCTGAACTTCCAATGGACAAAGATGACTGTTAATGCTTTGATTACAACATACTTCAGTTGCATCATTCAGCGTAATGTGATAATGAATGATCCATTATTTCTGTGATTTGCAAATCATGGTTGCCATGATTTTTTTGCATCATAGGAAAAGATTTCACAGGATCTGAGATTTTCAGTGGTAAAATGGTAAAACCCGGATGGATTTGGGCAGGCCACTCCCATCTTTGTTTTATTATGAATTTTATTATAATGAATTCCAAATGGCAGGTGAACTTTTTCATTTTAATACATGATCAAAATCACATTCCCAGCGATGAGAAAAGAGGAATGAAAAAAGAGTAAACCTCTCTAACTCATCTAGCACAAAGAAGCACTTTCAAGATAATAGGAAACAAATTGTCTTTCATATTCCAAGTTCCTGGATGTTTCGTGGACTTATTTTTTAGTTTTGATGATATGTTTGAAGTTTAGGTGTTTCCAAAGGAAGTGGTTGGAATGTTTCAGTTAAGAAAAGGTCAGAAAAATAAGTAATTGTGTTCAGTTGGAGATCATCCCAGGAAAATTAAAAAGCTGAAATGTCCTGCTTTTCTCTTACCATAGTTAGATTCTGCAGTGAGTAGAGCAAGGGAGAAGAGCTTTGAAAATAGCGTACAGGTAGAACATGACTCTTGGAGAGGCAAAAAATGCAAGGAAAATAGTTACTTTAGTGAGATTCTTACTTGAGGCAGACATACAAAAATCTTAGAAATATTTTTACTAGGACAATCCTCTATTATAATGAATTCATGTATGTAATAAACATTTACTCTTATTTTTAAAGATAAATTCTCTCATTTATGACATTGCCTTTCCGCCCTCAGTTAAAGACAGCTCTTCTTCCAATCTATTTTTTCTAACAATCTTCTTCTGTTTAGTTGTTTTAAATCTATGGCATTCTAGGTAACTATATCCAATGTTTAGAGGGTATGACAGACCAAACTACTGTAAAGTATGAATTAATACATTCCAAAGGTCAGCCAAAGTCTTGCTAAATTACTTACTGTACCTTTCAAATAAATCATTTTTCCAAAGATGAGATCCAATACTGAAATTTTTTTTTAAGTTTTTGTGATTTCTAAAATATTTTCAAGCGGACACACCAAAGTCATGCAAAATATTGAAATAATATCATAGCAACACTTTTACTCTCAAACTTCAAGAAACAATTTTAAATATTTCTCTCTAGTGAACTTTAAAAATACAAAAAAATATGAAATATACTAAGGTTTTGTTTTTTTGTTTTTTAAGATTTTATTTATTTGACAGATAGAAAGAGAGCCCAAGTAGGCAAAGTGGCAGGCAGAGGGAAAGGGAGAAGCAGGCTCTCCGCTGAGCAGGGAGCCGGATGTGGGGCTCGATCCCAGGACCCCAGGATCATGACCTGAGCTGAAGGCAGCCACTTAACTGACTGAGCCACCCAGGTGCCCCAATATACTAAGGTTTTTTGAGAGTTTAGAAAATTATTTCTTCTAACTCCTTTCAAATTGGTATAAAATTAAAAGTAACTATTAACCAAAGTATCAGGTTGATAGCAGATAAAACCTGACTTTATGATAGTCTTTAAATATTAAAAGTTACTAGTAAAAATTATAAATCTGATATGTTGCTTTCATCTCAATTTAGCCAAAATGCAGTATCACCACACTTTGAAAAGACTTTCTCTTGAGTTTATAAAAATTGGGCACAGCATCCTGGCTTTTCTTATAATTTCTTTAACCTCTTTCCAAAGAAAATGGTTAGTTCTCTCATTTCTAACCCAGTAGTTCTCAAAGTGTGGTCCCCAGACTAGCAGCATCAGCATCACCTGGAAATTCGCTAGATACGCATATCTCAGGCCCCATCACAGACCTACTGAATCAGAACCCCTGGGGGTCAGATGAGCAACTGAGTTTTAACAGGCCTTCTAAGTGATTCCAATATTCACTAAAGTTAGAGAACCACTGTCCTAGCTTACAAATGACCTACGAATCTCTAAGCCCTTGGGGAAACTACCTCCCTACTCCTCTGAAACTGTAATTAGTGAAGATTTACAAAGCCCCCCATCAGATCCCATAGCATTATGAAGGCAAACCAGCTACATCCCTCTACAAGTATTTCCTGACTCCTTAATCCCCAGCGGGGTCAAGTGTCTCAACAGATCTCTCTGCTTGTCAGGATGCTTACCCCTGCAAATATCTATATTCCTTGTGTCTTTTTACAGTTCTATCCATAAAGCCTAGTGCAGTGCCCTGGCCCATATTTCCTGAGTTGAACCTCACCTGCTCCTCAGTGTGAAGCAAGCAGAATCACCTCCAAAACCAAAATCCTAGGAGTCCTACAAACCTATTTCTGAGTGGGTGAGCACTCTGATGAGAATATTAGTATTCCATTCTAAAAGAAAAGGAGAAAAATATCCAGATTTTAATTTTGTAAAGAGATCAGTAGCAAAGAATTAGAGGTCATCATAAATGTGTTATGATAAAAAGTCTGATATTTCATTTCCAAAACTTGATACATTTACATTAGTGAAGCAAGACAGAAAAAAAGTGGGTAGACAAGTAAAAGAGATGGGGAATATCACCTCACACCCATCAGATTGGCTAGTATCAAAGACAAAAAAAGGAAGTGTTTACAAGGGTATGGAGAACAGGGAACCCTCATGCACTCTTGGTGGGAATTCAAACTGATGCAGCCACTGTGGAAAACAATACGGAGGTTCCTCAAAAAATTAAATTCTACTTCTTGGTATTTACCTGAAAAAAAAAAAAAAAAAAAACACCACCAATTCGGAGAGAATCTTGCACTCCTATGTTCATTGTAGCATTATTTACAACAGCCAAGATACGGAAGCAACCTAAGTGCCCATCAACAGATGAACGGCTAAAGAAGATGTGGTGTATATATACACAATGGAATATTATTCAGCCATAAAAAAAAAATGAAACCTTGCCATATGTGAGAATATGGACAGACTGGACCTAGAGAGTTTTATGGTAAGTTAAATGTCAGAGAAAGACGAATACCATATGATTTCACTTATATGTGGAATCTAAAAAAACAAAACAAATGAACAAGCAAAACAGAACAGAAACAGACCCACAGATACAAAGAACAAACCAATTCATGGTTGCCAGAGGAAAAGGGTATTGGTGAGGGAGGGGGAGGGTGGCAAAACGGGTGAAGGGAGTTAAGAGGTACAAACTTTCGGTTATAAAATAAGTAAGTCATAAAGATGTAATGTACAGCAAGGGGATTAGAGTCAATTATATTGTAATAACTTTATATGGTGACGGATGGTACTAGACTTAACGTGGAGATCATTTGGTAATATATAAAAATATAAAATCATGATGATGTAAGCCTGAAACTAATAAGATACTGTATGTCAACTATATTTTAATTAAAAAAAAAAAGAGGTAGGAGAATTTGATCTAGCTATGGATCAGAAGGGAAGCAGGTTATCAATGAGCATGCCAGCAAACTAAGGAGCCCTTTATTAACTGCATGACCTTGTGGCTGTTACTGAATTTCTCTAACCCCATTACCAGATCTCTATAAATACAGTGAATACTTTGTACTAGAGCTGATGTTAGGAGTATGTGGCTGCCGCCGCCACCTTCCTCATCTGCCCCGTTTTGTGGAACAGTGGAATGACAGGGTTAGAATTAACTGATAGATGGAAGTGTCTAAGAATGCCCTTTGATTATTACCACTGTATCCCGATGCTGATGGCAGAATTTCCATAAATATTTCTTGGCTGGCTGACTGTTAGAATCTTTCAAAACCTTTTTCTATTTGGGGAAGTCATTATGATAATTAAGCAATTAAGTCTGGAGAGGCAGGGATAGTCAGTAAATGATCACAGCCTGGGGCATGGAGGCCAGGATTTGAACCCTAGCTCTCCTGGGTGCCTTTGGGCGAAGCTGATCTAAATTTCAGTTTCTCCATTTGTCAAATGGGCATAATACCATCTTTATGACAGAACTGATGTGAGAATAAGATGAGCTATGTACTAATGGCAGCCAAGAAAAATATGAAAACAGAAAAGGCACTCAAAAAGTGAAAAAAAATTTGTAGTTAAAGGTGAAATTGAACCTAGTACTTTTTCATACCACGATTAGAAAGATTAATTAAGTTTCAGGACAAGTCCTAAAAGGCCTATTCCTTCCTGTCTATGTATTAGTCTTCAGCTCACTGATACTTGGGTGACTTCACAGGAATGAAGGGCCCAGCTGAGGAAGAGGTAAGATGAATGACACATCACCATCACAATTAATGAGGACTGAATGTGGGCTCACTATTGCCATTTCACTATAAAACATAAATTATGTCAACACATCACTCCTCAGAAAGTGGTTAATGTTACTTTCTAACTGTTGCAGAAAAAAATCCAATTTCAAAAGGAAAAGAAATACTTCTAAGGGTTAACTGTTTTATTCACAGAATAGGTTATGCCAACTTTCTACCTCACAACCATACTTCACCCAACCCAAACTTCACTCTGTTCATGACAACTTTATGTTCATTACCATCACAATGTAGGATTGAAATGGCCTCGGAAGATGGCCTACTTCTATTACCCACAGATTTTTTAATCCCATCTACCAAAGCTCTTCCAATTTGCCCTTCAGCCTGGACAACTCCATGGTGAGAAGTGCAGCATCTCCGAAAGCTGCCTTGGGAGCCATCTTGGGATTGCTATTCAAAAGTCCCAGAACTACTGCAACCTCTCTGACTTCCACTCGCCAGTCCTACTTCTCTGATCCTGGCAATCCAAAATCTCTTCTTCACATGATAACCCTTCAAATATTTAGAGACAGAACATGTCTATCGTCTTTCCAGGTACCATTTCCAATTTGCTCAGAAAATTCTGGTCTACCGTCTTCAGAGTTCCTGAGCCTTATTAACTGCCAGTCTTCAGAAAACAAAAACAAAGAGAACAAACAACAAAAACCAACCAATCTCTTGGTGAAAAGAACCATTTGCACACAGTAATCTCTACACAGTTACCAGTTAAATCACACATGCACATACATCTTTTGGAAGGCACAGGATAACCTTCCAAAGAGAATTTTAGCAGAACATATAAATATACCTAAAAATGTACATACCACTTGCCCAGAATTTCCGCTCTACAGAATTATTCTTTGAAAATAATTGTGTATGGCACAAATATGAAAAGATATAAGGCTGTTCACTTGATTTATACATAATGGTGAAACTCAGAACAAACACATAACAATAGGGAATTGGTTAAATAGGATTACATATCCACATGCCACCAAAAGAGATAATGATCCAACCAGATGACCTGAGAATGAAAACATTTTCAGAACTTACAAAAGACTTACAGAATTTACCTCCTTCCCACTCTTCCTTAGGAAATCATTTGAGGTTATGCTGCAGTACAAAGAATGAGTGAACCAAGAAAGACAGACATGGGATCCAGGAAACAGTGGCCCCACACTAGGAAAGTCATGGCAGGAAGTCCAGGACACTGGGCAGCAAACCTAGAGAGCAATCTGTTCACACTGCAGTGGAGAATGGAGGGCTCCAAGGGCTGGGAAAAGATGATCGCAGAGATGCAATGCTATCCTCCAGAATATTGAACAACTCAAATGTTAAACGTTAAATGATAAAGGCAAATGTTGCAAGAAAAAAAGGGGGGCATCAGAAACTCTAAGCAAAAATTAGACAGGAAATGTAATCTTGCTTGTGCAGTGAACTCTTTTAATATAATCGTCATAAACATGTATTCATTTTCTCTGTGTAGGATCAACTAGATATAAAGGAAAACTTAATATGATTACGGAGTAAAAGGTAAACAGCTTAAAATCTTGGCAAGACAAAAGTCCAAGTACAAATGACAGAAATTGAGAAGTGAAGTAGACACAAAAGGAAGAATAGGAGCACTAATATCTTCACCTTAAAAAGTATCAAGAGGTGCTACAGAACCAGAAATAAAAGTTTTCAGAGGAAGTTAGAAACTAAAACTCCTTTCACAACAATGAAAGGAAGAAGGGAAAGGAAATAGAGGTGTGAGCATTAAATTCTTATCTGTCATAGCAAGAAGATAATATTCTCTAACAATGACAAATACGATGTGGGTGACAGTCTCTGAAGCTGGCCAGCACCAATTCCTTCCCTCCCTGTATGTGCACAACGCTCCTCATAGCAGGAGGTGGGCTTTTATTTTCCTCCCCTTGAACCTAGGCTGCCCTAGAAAGCTCACTTGACCACCAGAATACAGTGGAAGTAACATTCTGAGTCCTTCTGAAGCGAGGTCATGAGAAGCCCTGCAGTTTCTTCCTGAGAAGCCCAAGGCACACGGAGGGGCCACATACGGGCGTGGTAGGTAGCAACCCTGCTGAGGTCCCAGCAGAGAGCCAGCATCAATTGCCAGCTACGGGAATGAGCCCCTTTCAACCCAGTTGAGCCTTTAGGGGATTGTAGTCCCAACTGCTACCTAACAGCACCCACATGAGAGACCCCACGCAAGAACTGCCTTGCTTTCTTTCCTTTTTTTTTTTTAATATCATTAAGAACTCATTGAGTCAATGGGTTTCAATGGCCACAGCAGTTATTCTAATTGATGATCAAAATGTCACATTTTTAGCCAACAGGACAACCTTCATGTTGGTTACTGTGTCCTTTTGACACAACCCCATTAGTCTTTGATAGGTTCCTTGCTTTCTAACACAAGATTACCAGAGTTATTTTGTTGTATGCAATACTTCAATATGTAAAACAAATTTTAAATTTTAGTTTTGACCCCATTTTTGCAATACATAGTCATACACAGAATGCTGTTTTTGACTTATGCATACACACACAAGACAAAAATAGAAATACACTCCTAAATGTAAATGGTAATTAAGTAAACATAGCTATCTCTGGGTTGTGGGATTGGGGCTTTTTTTCTTTTTGCTTGTCAATGTTTTCTAATCCTCCAATAAAAATGAATGACCTGTCTAATTAGTTTTTTTCAAATGGCCTCTGTTTATGTATTATTTTTCATAGCTTTTTAAATTACAATGTTGCTATAAGGGGCCTTAACCACTGTTTTCCAAATGTATACTTCTGTGGTTCTCTTTCTACCCTTCTGAAGTTCTCCTGTGCCTCTTGTAGAGGATCATCCTTCTTCTGGTCCCTGACCTTGCCCTTGACCATACTGCCTCCACAAGACAAACCTTAACTTCTAATGGCATATGGGCCCCTTTCCCCTGGAACAGCCATGCTATTGCCACAGACCTCATAGCGTCTAAAAGTTATCTTTCTGCCAGTGTCTCCCATCTCCTTCCATAGTATCACACTCCTCTAGTGCTTTGGGTCATTTTGCCCTCTTCATTCCCTTCATTCTCTGAAATCCAAATTAGTCACCATGCTCTATTGATTACAAAATAGCTTTTAGATTTTTCTTCTTCATTAATATGACCACCACCATAACCACCAAAATTAAATTCTTCATAATCTATCACTTATATTGATTCTGAGAACCTCCTAGAGTGTATCCTCCCCCATGCAGTATTTTTTCTACATATCATCATCAGCTTTACCTTCCTAATATGCCAACTGTATCAAGTTATAGGCTGGTGAGGTGGAATGTTCATTCCACCAGGTGACCCCATCTGACTCATCCAAATGTACAACCACTATCAGGCGCACACAGACCCCATACCCTGACAACCGAAGTCCTTACTTCCACCCCTGGAGATCTGACCTCTTCTCCTCAGTGATTTTCCTCACAGCTTCCGACCTAGGAAGCTCTCCCCAACTCTTTGCTGCCGATCTAAACATAATTTCTTTTTTGAGGTTGTGTGTAAGTCCCATCTATCACAAAAGCTTTCTTGGGAAATTCAAAAAAGCACAAATATATACATTTGTGTGGAAAATTTATGTACAACTTATATTCACTGTAAGAATATACATCAAGTATTGTCAGTAGTTATCCCTGAAGAATCAGACCTAGAAAACATTACACTTACTAAGCATTGTATTTCAACAAACTTAGAATTTTGTTTACAAATATCCACATTCAGACAAAAAATTAATAGAAATTAACACACTCATCTTTCCATTCCCTAAATTGCTAGAGCATTACTGATTTATCAGTGGGTGATGTATTATTTGAATTTTTTGATAGTTTCCTATGCTTAACTCTTAGCTAGCTAACGGAATCCCACAGGTTCTATCATATCTTCATCCCCTACCCCCACAGCTCCTTAGTTCGCAACCACACAGGGGTGTAGAACTATGCTTCAGTCATCTTGCGTCTACATTTTCTGCTCCTGTCCATCAATGACTGGCCCCATGTTTAACCCAGTATACCTGTGAGAGCATTAAGCGTGGCACACACTTAAGGGCGTAGGTAACCATTAGATAAGCTTTAGGTTATGTGTAATTCCTCATTATCTCATCCCCCACTCTCCTACTCAAAAAAAACCTACTGAAATACAAATGAGGTAGATGTTATTAAAGGGAGAGGTGAAAGGTTGAAGTCTAATATTTTTAGATAAATGAATTACAGATTTTGACACTTTACTGTTAGTGAATTTATGATAAAACTCACAACTCACTTCTGGCCAGTATGGGGTTTCCACCTCTACCATCTACCTTTGAGGAGCTTTGCCTACAGTAAAACTCGTACTTGCCTTGGCCTCTACACGACTCTATGAGGGAAAACAAAACAGGATGTGTCTGATCCCTTCTGGAGCTTAAAAGAAAATTCTCCTTTTAGCCAGTGATTATGAAAATCTGGATTTTCTTACCACGGGAAATTTAATTTTCTTCAGCTGAGAGTGGCTAGGGTTAGAGCTTTAGAAGGTAAGGGAGAAGGGTAACTAAAATAATCATGCACATACTCCTGTTAGCATGGTTTTAGATACTGTGCCACCATCAATGGCCTGGCGTGGGATGGGCACCCTATCCCACCACCAGGTCTAGAGAGAAGTTCCAGGCATCCGAAACTGGACACCTGTGTAAAAATGTGACTGTGTTCGGCAGTAGCAATAATGAGGTGCTTTTTCATAGGTTATTATACTGACCTAGGTTATTATAGGTTATATTATAGGTTTTATAGGTTATTATACTGACACATTTCCATGGAAACCCTTTTCAGAGTACCATCAATCTAAAAATGAGATTTGGGAACAAAATCCATCCTATATTTAATAACTATTTGCTGAATTTTAATCATTCAAGGCTTTTGTTTATTTATTTATAAGGCAATCGAAGGTCTGAGCTAACACACAGGACTGGATTGCCAAATCAGATTCATGTGAAACTGTGATCTTACCTGGTATTAAGCTTTACTAAATGTTCCAAAGATTGAGGCCATCAAATTATTCAGAGGACAAAGAGAGAGGTGGGGGACATCAAAGGCACCTGGTAAGCCAGATCTTCCCTCTGTTGGACAGGCATCTCTGGCCCAGAAGAAATGAAGGTTCACGAAGTTCCCCACAAAACAGTGAGAGTTTAACTTGTAAAACATCTCCGTCCTCTACCCCCAGAAAGTTGTACAGCCGAGAGGACATTCTCCAAGGAGGAAGGCCTCACAGCTCCTAGGTTCACATTACCATATAATCTTCTCTTTTTAATATGTTATTTATTTATTTGAGAGAGAGAGAGAACTCTGAGGGAGAGGCAGAGGGAGAAGCAGGCTCCCCACTGAGCAAGGAGCCTGATGTGGGTCTTGGGATCGACCTGAGCCGAAGGCAGAGGCTTAATGACTGAGCCATCCAGGTGCCCCACATTACCATATGATCTTTAGCCAGGGATATCTTAAAGGCATTTCAGAGTTAAGGTCTCCTCCTCCTAACAGAGGTCAGTACTCTGTTTACTTAAGGGTCCTGCTGACAAGATTAGATGGGAGTCACCTGCCCTCCTTTCTCACCCTCCCTTTCTTCCAAGAAGCAAATGGATTTGCAGGCCAGCTGCTTTCACCCCTTCCTTCCAGGGTTACTTAAGAAGTTGGTGACAGAACTTAGCTTATTCTTACTTGCCCATTGCCTAGCTCCCCAGCATTAGAACCAAATCAGATCATTTTAACAAAACAGCTGAATCACAGAATCTCAGAATAAAACTTCAAAGATACTTTAGTGTAAACTCCTACCCAAAGTTTCTACTTACTATATATCTATTTTCATATCTATCTGGTTGAAGATATCTTATGGTAGAACTATTTTAAAAGGCCACTGTTATAATCATCTATTTATTTACTGGGGATGTCTCTTCTGTAAAACAGAAGTCTGACCTTCCTCTCTTTTACTGTCCCCAGAGGTCCCAGTTCAAACACCTGAATTAACCCAGAATAAATCTACTCTTCTTCCATTTAATAGTGCTCTCACATTCCCAACGGCATTTCCAAACTACCATGTCCTACAATTTATCTTTTGTAGGCTGACCTCTCTGGGTCCTTCAACTGTCACAGGACAATAGCTTCCTAATCTAATCTCCACTGTTATCTGGCAGCCCCTCCCCCACACCAGGCATATGCAAGGTCCGGGACACCAGATAATGAGCTTGGGTGTGGTCTAACCAGGAAAACTGTCATTTTTGTTTGAATTGGATGCTCTGCCTCCCCTAATAGAGTCTAAATTTGAAACCAGCTTTCTTTTAAAGCAGATGTGACTTGCTATTGGTACAACTGAAGTTTTGGTCATTTATCACCTCTGGGTCATTCTTCCCTTCTTATACATTGTCACACCTAAATGCAAAACCTAACATTTATCACTGTTAGGTTCCATCTATTTGTTTCAGCCTATTGCTCCAGCCTGAAAATGTAATATATCATCCAGCATATTATTAGGTCTCCTTCCTAGCCTTGTTTCAGTCATTTGATAGGCTTGTTAAAAAAAAAAAAAGTGGTAAAATATACGTAACATTAAATTTACCCTTTTAACTACTTTTAAGTGTTTAAGTCTCCAAAATTTTTCTTTTTTTTTTTTTTTAAGATTTTATTTATTTGCGAGAGAGAGAATGAGAGACAGAGAGCATGAGAGGGAGGAGGGTCAGAGGGAGAAGCAGACTCCCTGCTGAGCAGGGAGCCCGATGCGGGACTCGATCCCGGGACTCCAGGATCATGACCTGAGCCGAAGGCAGTCGCTCAACCAACCGAGCCACCCAGGCGCCCTCCAAAATTTTTCATATCCCCAAACTGAAACTCTCACCCATTCAACAGTAACTTTATCCCCTGCACCCAGCCCCTGGTAACTATTCTGTGTCCATGGATTTGACTATTCCAGCACATCACATAAGGAGGATCATATGGTAAGACTGCTTTTTAAAAAACCTAGTTAAGAACAAAATATTGACTCGGGTAGACATGGCAATGCTCTCAGCTGACATCTATTTTATCATCACACATAAGTCCAATATATGAACTGTTTTGTTTTCTGGTATTGAAAGGAAATAGGCTTCAAAAAACAGGCCAGGTTAGAGAGAGAAAGGGAAACAGTTCTAAGATAATCCAACTATGCAAATCTGAGGGGATGCTCTGTGCCCACAAAAGAGCATGAAGCAGCAACCACAGGGCAAGGAGGGAAGAGCTAGCCCTGAACTCCTCCTAAACCAAAACAGAGGAAGGTCTTTTTTTTTTTTTTTTAAAGATTTTTATTTATTTATTTGAGACAGAGAGAATGAGAGAGACAGAGAGCACATGAGAGGGGGGAGGGTCAGAGGGAGAAGCAGGCTCTCTGCCGAGCAAGGAGCCCGATGCGGGACTTGATCCTGGGACTCCAGGATCATGACCTGAGCCGAAGGCAGTCGCTTAACCAACTGAGCCACCCAGGCACCCCAGAGGAAGGTCTTAAGGAGCCTGGTTATGTTCATCAAATAGGGGGAATAGTCACATCAGGTATTCTATAATAAAAAGTAAATATTAAAGCAAATTCCAAAAATCCAAACACAACATATATTTGTGTGTATGTAGGTCTTTACATATATGTACACACATATATCACATATTTTTTAAATGGCCACTTAACATTTTTACCACGACTAATCCCTTAATTAGTAGTAAGTACAAGCTAATTGTATAACTGGGGTTGCATATAGATTTAAATAAGTAAGCTATACAAATACTAATAAAACAGTTTTTTTTTAAATTTTCCTCACCATATTTTCTTTTACTTTTTTTTAAATTAACATATAATGTATTATTTGTTGCAGGCTAATAAAACAATTTCTCAGACTGACTTCTGCCTGTCTATTGCTCATTACAAGAAAAGTTGACAATGTTTTATTTCAGTAGAAAAAGAGTTAACATATTATTCCAGTTTTTAAAATATTTTCTTTGATTTAACTATTTAACGTGTTTTATTCATATGTAAATTTAGTGGGGAACAGAAATCACACAGACCTTACTATTGAATCTTGCTTTAGTAAGCTATATTAGGTGGCTATTTTAATACATACCTAGTCAACAAAAGTGTTAAATTTTGGAAATTATCTTTTGAAATGTTGTTCTAACAGCTATGATAGTTACCTAAAATTTTTCTTTAAGACTATCCTAATGGGAGAAAAGGAGGAAATACATTATTTATGTGTAACTGAGAACAGGCAACACTATTCAAGTCATCTTAAAACATTTTAACAGTTTAACACTGTTAATGATAAACTGTTGGTGAGTCATGGCATTTCTTTCATGGCACTTCTGTGGAAATTCTTCTTTTGACTAAAACTAAGACCGGTATTTTTCTAATTCTTCTCTCCTGATATACATTACAGCTTTACCGTTTCTGACATAACAAGTCTTTCATTTTTCAATACCACTTCATAAATGCTTGCAAAATGTTTTTAAAATGTAGACACTGGGGTATAACATTAAACAAGAAACAAATTCTCACCCTCAAGGTATCACACTGCAGCTAATTCCCTTAAATAAATACACTGAGAGCCTTGGAAACCAAATTTTCTTCCTCAATTGCAGCTGCATGGTTTAATGATTAGATTCCAGGGTAGTTTAATAATGCAGAGGAGTTGGGGAAAGTATGTATAGTGGTGCTCTTTTCAAGTTCAAAAGTTTTCCAAGTATACTCTTTTTTTTTTTTAAAGATTTTTATTTATTTATTTGAGACAGAGAGAATGAGAGAGAGAGAGCACATGAGAGGGGGGAGGGTCAGAGGGAGAAGCAGGCTCCCTGCAGAGCAGGGAGCCCGATGTGGGACTCGATCCCAGGGCTCCAGGATCATGGCCTGAGCCGAAGGCAGTCGCTTAACCAACTGAGCCACCCAGGCGCCCCAAGTATACTCTAACTTTTATCTAAAGGTGTGGTTTGATTGGGGAATGGTGTGATCCACAAGAAACACAGAAAAAAATGAAGGCCACCAAAGAGATCAGGAGTACAAAAGACAGTGGTTTATCCTTAAAAATAGGATTTTAAAGCATAATTGTATTCTCGTCCCTTATGATAAGAAATTACCCTGTCACATTTCCCCTAATAATTAGTATCCTGACTGAGGGGGGGAAAGGTGAATACTAGGAAAAAAATCTGTAGGATTTTTACCTTTCTATATAGACAGAAGAGAAGATTCCTTAAGCTCTAAATTACTCTACCAGAGAATTTTAAAACTCCAATAAATATACTGGAGAGAGGTACAAAAATAGTGATCAAGACATTATATAACCTATATATAACCTATTAAATAACCTATATTTAAGAGGATCTTACTTTTCAACTATTCAGTAGAGCATACATTTAAAACCTACAGATAACTTGTCTCTAAGTTTTAGTTACAATTAGACAATCTTTTGGGGTGTCTGGTTGTCTCAGTCAGAAGAGCATGTGACTCTTGATTTCAGGGTTGTGAGTTCAAGCCCCACACTGGGTGGAGCAATAATTTAAATAAATAAATTAAAAAAAAAAAGAAAACCTTTTAAGAAAAGAAGTTACTATAAACAGCTTAAATAGTTGCATACTTATCAAGTCAAAATGCTTCCACATACCAGTTCTCATCATGTAAGTGAAGAAATTCATAAAAGTTTATACAAAATAAGAGTAGTTGTTGCTGTTATTATTTTGTTAACCTTACTTAAATTGCACAAAGTGACATGGGAATTTACTGCATGGAACAAAAATTTTTCTATAGTTTAAACAGGAAATGTAAAATCTATAAATGACAAAGGATCACTACATCTATAAGCATTTATTTTCTAATTTTTTTCTGTTTCCCTCTGAATAGAATCACTTTAATCAGATAAATTTACCTCATACCATTCATTTATTTCATACAACAGAACATAGGAAGCCACCAAAAAAGCAATCATCCCCAGAAAACACTGCGGCTGATTTTCTTATCAATAAGGCAAGAGTTAATTTCTTTGCACTTTGATTTTTTTTTAATAAAGGCATAAAAGTCCAAAGAGAAAACAGTATTCATCCCACATAATTAAATACTCAACCCACCAATCCACACCCAGCCAGCCTTTTGCCAAGCCTGGGATTCAGGGGCCGAGCAAGAACAGCAGCTCATCGTATTCACATTTCCAAATGCACGTAAGTAACCTGTTATCTTTCATCGGCTTATATTCTTTTCATAGCACAATGGTTATTTGTGACGCATGTTCAGAGAACATACTTCTGCACTGCAGCATGATATTAAACTCACATGGGCACCCACACATTCTTCCCAGATTTAATCAGTATTTTGTTAGTGAGCTTTCATGTTTTTTTAAGCAAGTGGTTAGGAAGCAAGTGCTTGTACACCAAAAACTTAAGACCTGTGAAAGGTAAAAGTCTTTATTTTATAATGACTTATAATCTATTAAAATCTAAAAAGAAGACAAACAGTAGGAAATGCCAGTAAAAATAGCCTACTGGTTCAGAAAAATAAAGTGATTAATGATACCTTTTGGGTATACATAAGCACTTATTTATAGCATTAAAACTAGCATAGTTTTTTAAACATTTATATTAATTTATGACTTTAATGGGTGATAAAGAGAGATATTTTTATATATCTGATTCTTGCAGAAATAATGCCAAATTCACATCTTATTCACCAGCTATCTGTGTGGGGGTCAATATAAAGTGGAAGAATATTATTAATATACATTTATATTAATTTTTTAAAAACCCTCCAAATAATCACAGATGTCCAATAATATAAGGATTTTAGTAATACCAAATAAGAAAAAAAAATCCAGTGGTTATATTTAAGTTTTAAAAAGGAGAAAACATAGAATTGTATACCATACTATTACATAAAATTTGTATTATTCTAGGGACACCTGGGTAGCTCAGTCAATTAAGTGGCTGACTCTTGATTTCAGCTTAGGTCATGATCTCAGGGTTGTGAGACTGAGCTGAGCTTGGAGCCTGTGTTTCTCTCCCTCCCTCTCTGCCCCTGCTCCCTGCTCTCTCTCTCTTGCATGCATGCACATATGTACACTCTCTCTCTCTCTCTAAAAAAAAAAAATTTATATTATTCTAGTTTACATATGTCTATTATTTCCAAATATCTATTTGGGGACTGTTGGCATATCTAGGTTGAAAAACAACTGATTGTAGAGAAACCTAACAAACATACAAGGGATATAAAATTGCTAATTTACAAATATATAATGTAGAAAAATAATTTTAGACATAAAACTTAATATGCATTACTGCCTGAGATTTGCTGTGAGTACCCTCTATTAGCTCAGTCTTGGAATTCTGATGAAGTCTCTGAGCAAGACTCCCCCACTGCTCCAGCCTACTTAAATGTAATTACATATATACATGTAATTGCACAAGAATTAAACAGAAAAGAAATATTGTAGTTGGTTATATAAGAATCTATTCCTAGCTCTGGCTGTTAAGTCATAAATGCATCTAGAGAGACAGGCAGATGTCAATAGCTACGTGATCCTAAAGGTTTTAAGTGAAAATTCGAGAAATTGGGGTTATCTGCCTTAAATTTTATGAATCCAAATAGACACACTAATACAAACACACAAGTCATTATTTTTGTTAATAAACAAGATAACACATCACAACAGCGATCCCTGAAAGCATCTGGAGTTGGTCTTTATAAATTGAGAACTGTAAGTTTTGATTTCTGTTCACCCTTAAGTCATCACTCCCCATCTTGTCTACTTGTCAGGCTACTGTAAATCCTGGCACTCACCAGTACAAAGTGGTATGCATACAGCGCTGTACAATGGTGAATTATAAAATATTTGTCACCAATCACTTTCCAATACAAAATGAGAATCAACAAATCTGAAAGAAGGAAAAATAAGTGAGATATTACATAGGAAGAAGGCTGTACTTTTCCCAGTGTATTTAACTTTCCTCCTTAACAACTTGTCACAGTCCATACTGAGCCCACGGCACTTTGTTCATACTTCACTAGTCCAGTTACCCACCTTATTGTAAAGTACCTGCTTCCACACGACTGTTCCCCCCACTCTACTGTGACCTCCCAGGACGAGGACCAGGTGTGGGAATCCAGCACAGTGCCCACCACACAGGTAATATATTGGTTGAAAGTACAAATGAATAACTTGTTTCCAGGGTTAAATAAAACGGAAATGTTACTGAATAAAAATAATTTTTAAATAAGCTTAAATTACTGATGTTTGTGACTACAACAACTCACACAGATAAGATGGCTGGAGAAAAGGTACAAAATGACCAACTCATTCATAACACAAATTCAACAAACTATATTTAAAAATTAACAAAGGATATGATTAAATATTAATTCAAAATAGCAACAAAAACAAAAACAAGAACTAAAACTATTAAAAAGATATGCAAAGAAAGAGGTCAAGGCCTCAATTTCTCCTTAAGAGATCCTGAAACTAAACACCATGATTCCGAAAATAGTTTCCCTTAACAAAACAGAATGTTTAACAAAACAGAAACTTCTCAAAATGTTAACACAACTATGTTCTTTACCAAATGGCTACATGTGAAAGGCAGACATGGAGACAAATGGCTATCATGGATGGAAACCAGGGGAGGATTCAAGGCTTATGGGACTGGAGCTTATATAATATGGGAACCTTCTTTTATATATTAAAAAAATGAAAATTACTGATACAAAACTAGATGTGAATATTTATTTTTAAAAAAGTGATCAGATTATAAATTTTAAAGAGAAAACAAACAGTACAAATGTGGAAATCAAGAAAATATAACACTATTAGTAACTGACTGCATGATAGACCTCTCTAGATATATTTTCCCGATGAATTGTGGCTGTACCCTCTTTGGTCACCAATTTCTATGATAATGACCTTGTAATATTTTCCATAGAGAGAATAAAAAGAATTCACTTTTCATTCAGCTTGGTTTAGAAAAGTCGGTTTCAGTTCATAATTCTTATTTTTAAGTGCTTCAGAGTATTATATTATTTGGGGAAACCTTTATCAAGTTTCTTTCATACAAGACTTTCTGGGTGGTGACTACTCTCTGAACGGACAAGGCTCATGAAGCGGTGCGAGAGGTGTACTATAAATTGTGTGTCATCCTTGTCAATGACAGCATTTTGTGCCAAACAAGCAAATTTTTTTCCAATGTATTCACATGATTCACTCTTCTTTTAATTGGGCCATCAAATAATCCAATCACCTATTCACTATTTTAATTTGAAATTTATCTCTTCCTCCTAATGAATTACGGTGTGTTTTGGTATAATTTAATCTTTTTGTTATAATTCACTTCTTGATGGCAGAAAATTTTCTATTGAGTCCATCACTCATCTTTATCACTTTTGTTTCATATCCCATTATTTTTATTTGTATTTTTCAGCTATTTATTACATTTAAAAATTATATAATAGGGTTCCCTATATAAAATGTCCAAATCAGGGGTCTGTTCTTTTTCTCTTGTCTTACAGAGACTGTCTAGAATGTCTTTTCAAAAAGTTTAAATGGTATATTCTCACTTAATTTCTCCTTTGTCTCATAGTATAGAAGGCTATTCCAACCCCTTCCCACAGGAGGAGAAATATGACAGAGGGAAACATGGAGTAGAAAGAGTCCATGATCTTAACTGATCATGGCTAAAACAGTTTCCTTTTGTGAACTTTCCCCAAACAATACAAAACTGCAAGCACAAGAACACATTTCAAGGGCCCTTACAAGTGAGAGAAACTTTGATGCTTAAACTTCATTAGCTTCCCAGGAATTCCACCTGAGAGACCCTGTAGACCAAAAAATGGACCATCGCTAGTAAAAAAATACCCAGGCCTAACTGAGGCCCCACTCTGCAGCTCTATTGTCAAAGAGAACCAGAGAGCCAACAGGAAAAATGTTTCATGTTCTACCATCACAGCAGGTATTTTTTTCCTCTTATGGGTCCTACAAGTGACTTCTCCAATAAATAAACCAAAAGCATAGACTGTGTATTCTTTGTAAAATCCCATGAGTACTTTAAAAAGAAAGAGAGTGGCCAACATATCACATACCAGAAATGAGGTAGCCGGAAGCAATAGAGATATTCACTTTCACAAGCGATGAATCACCCCTATAAATATTAAAAAAAAAAAAAAAAGATTCCCTTTTTTTAGCACATGGTTATAAATGACAGCTACATTTTTTTCCTATTGAGAAATGTAATTAAAATGCTCTCTATAGATTCTTGAATGGTAAATTGTCATTTGTACCAGGCCCTGTGTTAGCTTGAAATACTTCTAACTGCACAAATAATCATAATTTCTTATATTAGCTATAAGTTTTATATAAATAATTTTACCAAAAGATAACTTTTTATAAATGTGTTCTCATATGATTTCTTGAATTTCCAGATGCTGGCTGGTTTTTGTTTTTGTTTTTTATTCCTTATTCTAAATCAGAGATTCAAATACTCAAGAAATCATCTAGCCTGCCCCTGATCTTTTTTTTTTTTTTTTTAAAGATTTTATTTATTTATTTGACAGAGAGACACAGTGAGAGAGGGAACACAAGCAGGGGGAGTGGGAGAGAGAGAAGCAGGCTTCCCGCCGAGCAGGGAGCCTGATGCGGGGCTCGATCCCAGGACCCTAGGATCATGACCTGAGCCGAAGGCAGACGCTTAACGACTGAGCCACCCAGGTGCCC
>NC_138372.1:73413840-73490460 GCF_054177405.1 Leptonychotes weddellii | reverse complement strand
TTTTTTTTTTTAAAGATTTTATTTATTTATTTGACAGAGAGACACAGTGAGAGAGGGAACACAAGCAGGGGGAGTGGGAGAGAGAGAAGCAGGCTTCCCGCCGAGCAGGGAGCCTGATGCGGGGCTCGATCCCAGGACCCTAGGATCATGACCTGAGCCGAAGGCAGACGCTTAACGACTGAGCCACCCAGGTGCCCCATCCTGCCCCTGATCTTAAGGCAATATACTAGATCACTATCACTTTACTGATGACTGGAGAGATCTGCCTATTGTCACACAACTGGAAAATGGTCACACAGGACAGTTTAATCCTGCTGTTTCGACACATATATATCAAGATCCTACAATTTGCCCTAATAATTATCTTTACTCCAAGAAACAAATACGAACTATCAGTCTTGTGTTTGGTTTATAATGTAAACTACTGCTGAAATGAACACAAAATTAAACTGGTAACAGCTAAATTGCAAATGGAAAGGTTTAGCAGAAGTCCTGTCTACTTTACAAATTCTGATCTGCAAATATGACCCAGGAAAATTGAACCTGGACTAAACTGCAGCATTAAGGAAAATGTAAAAAAAAGAAAAAAAAAAGACTCTCTGTCCGTTCAGAGAGTAGTCACCATCCAGAAAGTCTTGTATGAAAGTATAATTTTTTTTTTATAAAATTATACTATGGGGCGCCTGGGTGGCTCAGTTGTTAAGCGTCTGCCTTGGACTCGGGTCATGTTCCCAGGGTCCTGGGATCGAGCCCTGCATCGGGCTCCCTGCTCAGCAGGAAGCCTGCTTCTTCCCCCTTTCCCACTCCCCCGGCTTGTGTTCCCTCTCTCGCTGTGTCCCTGTCAAATAAATAAATAAAATCTTTAAAAAAAAAATTATACTGTGTAAAAGTTTGATAAGGACAAAAACTGATCAGTGAATTAAATCTTCGTCATAAAATTTATCTCCCAAAAGAACTGGTTCTGTTGACAATCATTACTACAATAAAATTAGGAGAAAAAACTTAGAAACAGTTTAGGTAGATTACATAAAAACCTCATCATGGAATTAACACTAAATTGAATCACTTTGAAAAATACCTTCCCAAAGAAAACTTATCAATACTGGTAGAATTCTGATGGGCATAATTCTGTATTTATTAAAATGATATTGCTGCAAACAGTCAAAAATTAAATTGTCCCACATCCTCCAGAGTCCATATCTACTACATTTACGCAGTGCTTTCGCAAACATACCTCATCTCAAACTAAGCTGAACTAAGCCTTCTTGTATAATGCCAGGAAATACAGTTTGCAGTATCTCTGCCATTGGAATGACATTTAAAATTTTCAAAGAGTGATCTTAGAAATTATCCTATTATTGCTGAACATCGTTATTATCAGTATTTCAAATCTTCTCATGCGGTACTAACTTCCTCTTACATGGACATCTATAATCCTCATTTTTATCTTTGAGATCAAATGATGGGTTGAACACAAGACTGAGTCTTAAGTAGATTATTATCCAACTTGACTATCCTATCTCAATAGTTAACTCATTTTTGCTCAGAACAGTGGTTACAACAACTTGGTTTTACTCACTAACTCAGTATAAATGTTTACATCATCATCATATTCTCCTGTCTTGGATAACAACTGTGACACTAGTACAAAGTGGCCCTCATTATTGGTATTCAAATATAAAATAAATCCTTTTACTGCACCTTGCTGAAATAAGTCTGAACACAAGCATTTTAATAAAACATGCGCCATCAATATGTTTTCCATTTGAAAGTAAGAAATGTTCTTATTAATAATTAATATCAAAACATCAATCAAATTGACTATATTGAAAAGAAACAGCTTACCAAAGTGGATCAGCCTTTGCAACCTCATCAAAAATCAAAATGTACAAGCCAAAAAGCCCAACCACCAAAGAATGGCATGTAGATCCTACCCTGAAATGAAACAAAATACATACAAAGATTTTAGATTCTTTGCAATGAACTGTATTTCTGTCAAAACATTTAACATTTTGAAGAAGTTAAATCTGGAAGCATTTAAATATAGGAATGGAGTACATCTAAGAGTATAATACAAAATTGCCATTTAGAAATCCAAGGGCTATGAGTTTACTTTGGAATTAATAACAAGAAAGATGCCCAGGTCTACAGTTTCCTGCTAGAAAATTGTGGAATCACTTATTGGTTAAAAATTCCAAAGCAGGGGTGCCTGGGGGGCTCATTCAATGCATCCGACTTGATCTCAGCTCAGGTCTTGATCTCAGGGTCGTTGAGTTCAAGCCCCATGTTGCGCTCCACACTGGGCATGGAGCCTAGTTCAAAAAAAAAAAAAAAGTTCAAAGCAGAAGCTTATCTGATGATGCAGTTGACAGAGTTCTGTACAGATAGACGGCAACTGGCAAGTCCACTGCCCAGCACCTTGCTCCAAGCCCCATCCCTACCAGCATCACTGCAGCATTAGTTTCCTGCTCCAATCAGTGAGGAATAACTTCCAAATCTACTGACCTTAACCAATTCTAAATCCCTGAATCAGAATTTGAATGGATCGTGAAATGAAAATGTATTGCCTTGGAGATTTCAGTGTTAAATGCACATTCCCATGCATGCTACACTTGGTTCCTGTAACCAATCCATTAGAAAGCTAGAGCAGCTATTACGAGTCTCTTTTTATCATTATTATGAAACCACTTCTAAATAGAAAAATTGAGGACCATGAATTTATACAGAAAATCTATTTTTAAAAGAAATGCTCAAGTGAAAGCAAAATGTTCACGAGATCCAGGCTGAATTTTCTTTTATAGAAGGAATAAGGTTTAGATGAAAAACATCAGTTTCTATGAACATATCTTGCTAATAATTTAATGGATTAACCTAACACCCAAGCTCTACGATATGCTACTTAAAGAAGTCTACATAGGATACAATATCTTTACTCACACAATGAAAAAGTTTATAAGAAATGAAGTTTCTTTTCTCTTCATTAGAATAAAGGATAAAAGGAACAGCAAAATTTTCTTTAGAAATTAATAGGATGTAAGAAATTTCTGTCTAAAATATGACCCCAAATCTTTAACAGTGACATATATCAACCAATCTGAAGCTTGATATTAGAAAATCTTATAGTAACTTGAAAAATCAATATGCTTGATCTAATAGATGATGTGGGCGTAAATAGATATATCATGTTAAATCAAATCATATTTAAATGATCAAAGATCCTCACTAATTTAAAGGCACTGACAAAGAATACTTTGCAATACCAAAGGAACATTTTGACGTGTGAATAGTTAACCCAATTTATCTGGTTTACAAGTCTGGAATTTTCATGCCAAACGTACCTATATTCCAAACATAGCTGTTTAAGGATGTAAGTTCTTTTATGTCAAATAAGACACTCCATCTAAATACTCATACAACCAGCTTTCTATTGCCATTCAAAAAGTCTATGAAAGCAGAAAGTACAACCTCTCACTAACTTGTTTTAGTGTTTAATAAGCTTATATCAAAAAGCTTCCCCTTGGAAAAATGAGAACTTTTTGTTCCTGATACTCAGCCCTCAAATTCCCTTTGTGTTGAAATGTTACATGGTAAATGGGAAGGATTACAAGACCTTAGCTGATGGAAATGGCATATAATTCATGAGAGAAAAGTTAAATCTTATTTGGATCAGGAAAAGCAAATACCCTCTGCTTACATACTCTCCTGCATTAAAAGTCTATACTTTCAGAAACTTCTGTTTAGTAAACATTTCACAGTCTATTCTTTAAAATCAGACTCTTGGCAAAGCAGGGTGTAGATTCCTTACTGTCTAAAATGAAACACCAAGATGCTACCCAAAAGAAAATTTTTTTTTCAAAGAAGATTAAAAAGAAATGTTTGTGCTAATAGATAGACAGGGAGATAATGGAAATAATGACCATTGTAGAATAGCAATTTAAAGTTACTGATTTAACCATTTGCAAGTAGTAGGGGAATTACCAATAGAAATTATATAGCCCAAACAGACAAGAGTTAAAAATTAGAGAAGCGGATTTTAAAATTAGGAGTATTTCAACACAATAGGACTTCCTATACCATAGAAAACAAGTGGATATAAGAAAATGTTTTTTAATTGTAAGATATAAATAATACCTGTAAGTATGTATTTTTTTTCTGAAAAAGCAACAATTAAGTACAGCAATTTATCACTTATATTTAATTAAACTGTCATCTCTCAGGTGTGAATTTTTTGGTGAGTTGTTTTTCCTCCTGTCCTTTTTCTACTGTAGGGCTTAGACCATGCATTGTTTAGAGACTCTTTCCTGATTATTAGTAAGAATTATGTGGGTTGTGCTGATCTGGGTGTTTCAAGACTGGAAGGTGGATTTCAAGACATATACATGTACTTTACTCAAAAAGCAGCAAATCTTTTTTCTTTCTTTACACTCTACCTCACAGCTTAAGTCTCATGTAAACCAAACTGGAGTGGGAACAGGAGTAAATGTGAGAGAGAAACAGAGAGAACTCCATTTGAATAGGGTAATGAATATTCTATAATCCCAGACTCCTTTTTCAAATAGGAACTCGGTTTCCCAAATGGTGATTCTGTGCACCACAGAATGGCAGTGATAAGACTGAATAATGCAAAGTATTTTTCAATTTCATTTCATTTCATCTTTGCCTCTATCTCTGTACCATCCCTATTTCTTTGGCTTGCTGCTCTCCAAGATTCAAATGCCCTTACCTACCCTAACCATGGTGAAAGGGAAATGAAAATAGTTCAAAATTTACTCTCAGAAAATCTGTCTCCCATCCCGCTCCTCGCCTCTTCTTCTCTTTCCCTCTTCTACCTATCTTCATGTTAGAAAGGGTTTTAAAAAATAATGGCTAGTATCTTTTGTATCCCACTTGTGAACAACATCTCTGTACTATTTTTAAGATAAAAAAAAAATCATACTTCTTATTTTTCAAAACTACATGGAGAAATAATTCTCACTTTTTGGGTAAAAGGAGCTATAGCGTGTATGAACCAGAAAAATCAATGTAAGGTGCAAGAGGAAACAACTGAAGTCTTAATCACAATCTGAGTTACAAAGTGGATGCCTACAAACCAGCTTGGCTCAAAGATAAGGGATTTCCTGTCAAATGTGACCATTCTCAAATAAATACTTAGACTCTGGCAGAAGTTAATTCTAAAAGGAAATTGCAATGAAAAATAATTATAGCAATTTTAGAGACCTGCTGAATTCATTTTATAGTTAGCATTAACTTCAAGTAAGTAACAACAAAAAATATACCCATAGCTGCTCCAATTCACCAGTTTGCAAATGCATGGTGACGTGGGGGCGAAAAGCTCTCAAGCACGTGAAACGGTCATCAGAGTCATTTTGTGTTTGAAATGTTGTGAAAGGTTAATGAGTTGCACACACAAAAAATCTGTAAGCCAACTAATTAAAATTCCCATAGATTTCTATACCCTTATAGGTACTACTCATTTTACATTTTTTTCTTTTGCCTTAAATAAAATCTAAAAAGCAATTTTTACTTTAACAAAAAAAATAGGTTCCGATGGGCTCTGAATTATAATGAAAAGTTCATTAAAAGAGAGATACAGATGTGCTAACCATATACCACACTCTGGTATAGCATTTAACTGCCCTCAGTCTGGCTAAGCCAGCCAACACTATATATAGGCTACTCACAGCCACAGCTAACATTCACTTCTGCGATCACTTCCAGAGAGCACGTGTTTGTTATCATAAACGTTTCAGAGGAGAATGCACAACAGGACTCTTCTGCAGTCAGCTGGAGTCTCCTTAACCTTCCCATGCTTCCCCAGAAAGTTCAATTTTTCCTAACATCTTTCAATAGAAGACTTTTTATAATTTTCTTGTATGAGATCTATCTACTTACTTTCCTTTTATTCGTAAGGTCAAATAAAAGATCTGACCTTAAATTTTGTTAGATCTTAAATGAAAGATTTTTTGGAAATATTTTAAACAGTTTTAGTTCATAAAACTAACTTTTTAAAATCAGTTACATTTTCAGATGCTTTACCTTGAGTTCCATTCAATCTTCTTCTCAAAGCTGAGACTATTAAAACCTGGAGAAACTTTTGCTGAAAACCAGAAACTTATAAAGTAGAAAAGAAGCTGAAAGGTGAGAAAGCTGGTAAAAACAGTGCTGAAGATCAGTTTGGTGTTGGTGTCCATATTTCTTCAACCTGTTAAGAAAAAACAATGGCTTTCAATTGCTTTAAATTGCTCATAAGAAATCTAAATTAATTTTTTTAAGAGTATGTGCTTATATTTTTAGTAATTTATCTTAATTTAGCACAAATATAAGAATACAAAGAAACTAATAGACTTTTAATTCTTTACCAGCTAGTTGTCGTGTATCTTGTATTTGTATTTAAAATAAAAATGGGAAAAATTATCCTAAATATCTCACTGTTATCAATTTTAGAAGGCAAATTTAACAGCATGATTTTCAAAATTATCTAAGTCTTTGAGTTTAATATTAAGAGAGCATTTCAAGTACTATAACCGAAGGTATTCTTTTAGTAACATTTTTAATTAAACTTAGGAAAAATCACCTGATTTCTCTATGCCTCAACTTCCTCATCTATAAAATGAGTCCATTAGATAATTTCTAGAAACAATTAGGCCAAAATCATTATAAAGCTAAGATTATCTACAATATCAAAACAAAATAATTACATTATAAAAACTAACTGTACAGTGAGACAAATGACATTTGAAACAAAATTAAAATCTTAATAAGAATAATCCCATCTTAGAAAAGAACCATACCACTGTTGCTGCTTAAATTAGTATTTAACTTTTAAAAAGTATTCTGCAATCCCACACATCCTTGGACCAAAAATCCTCCGTGACTTTGTATCTCTAAAATAAAAGATTTTTATAAAAGAGCTTCAGGTTTTAAGGGTAGAGTTAGCAGAAAGAATAGTAATATGCATATATACACATTCAGAGTATTTTTTCCTATCACTGAACTGAACTTTATTTGGACCCTAAAAATCTTAGGAACATTCAAAAGAAAGACACTAAAGCATTTGCTCATATCCAGCAAATACAGCATTTCTAGAAATGGCTCCATCTTTGATAGAGCTGACTCTCAAATGAAAAGGAAATGAATTGATACATATTTCCAGCTGCCTAATGTGAAGAAATAAAGTCCCCTACTGAAGCCAATTCACTAGAGAAAAGCCAAGTCATTGACTGCACTAGCAATAACCCCACTTCATTCCCTTCCAACTAGGACCTTGTAATAAGAATCAGGCTCCCACAGGGCCCCTTCTGACAGAACTCATGTGTCTGTAATGAGTTCTTTCCCCATTCTTTCTTTCTGGTGTGTGTGCTCAGTAAAAATATTGATATTACAATTCTCCTCCATGAGATTCCATTAACTTTATTGCTCATTTACTTTTTTTTTTAATTCAACATGTGTTTTAGGGTATTAAAAATTTAATTTGTGATCTTTTAGCCTAGGTTTAATATTAACCAATACATAAAAGTTTTGTACATAAATTAAACATCATTATAATTCACTAAGTAAGATGTAAAAGGGAAAATGGTTTTCTAAGATTAAAGCAAATGGGGAACTGGAGGCCAGGTGGGCAGATAAACGAAGAAAATGAAACCAGTAACCAGAAAAGAGTGGAGAGTGTAATCTTCAGTGTGAGGATGGTTTGCCCCAAAGGGTTCTGTATGTTCCCTGCTAGTCCTGGAGGGTGGCTGGACATTAGCTACTTACTTACTTTTGTTAAAATTCAACTATATAATGAGCATTTGTTTCATTAATGTTTGCTAAAATTACAGAACAGTAGGTATCACACAACATTATCCATTTTATGAACTATTAACTAGTACATTAACAAAGAAGCACTCGAACAACTCACCATTAAGAAATTCCTCATTCCTACTGGAAGAACAAACATTATTAAAATGGCTGCACTACCCAAAGCAATCTACCCATTTAATGCAATCCCTATCAAAATACCACCAGCATTTTTCACTGAGCTAGAACAAACAATCCTAAAATTTGTTTGGAACCACAAAAGACCCCGAATAGCCAGAGGAATGTTGAAAAAGAAAAGTAAAGCTGGAGGCATCAGGATTCTGGACTTCAAGTTATATTACAAAGCTGTCATCATCAAGACAGTATGGTACTGGCACAAAAACAGACACCTAGATCAATGGAACAGAATAGAGAGCCCAGAAATGGACCCTCAACTCTATGGTCAACTAATCTTCGACAAAGCAGGAAAGAATATCCAATGGAAAAAGGATAGTCTCCTCAACAAATGGTGTTGGGAATACTGGACCACTTTCTTACACTGTAGACAGAAGTAAATTCAAAATGGAGAAAAGACCTAAACGTGAGACAGGAAACCATCAAAATCCTAGAGGAGAACACAGGCAGCAACCTCTTCGACCTCAGCAGCAGCAACTTCTTCCTAGAAACATCGCCAAAGGCAAGGGAAACAAAAGCAATAATGAACTACTGGGACTTCATCAAGATAAAAAGCTTCTGCACAGTGAAAGAAACAATCAACAAAACTAAAAGGCAGCCTAGGAATGGGAGAAGATACTTGCAAATGACATATCAGATAAAGGGCTAGTATCCAAAATCCATAAAGAACTTATCAAACTCAACACCCAAAAAACAAATAATCCAGTTAAGAAATGGGCAGAAGACATGAATAGACATTTTTCCAAAGAAGACACAGATGGCTAACAGACACATGAAAAGATGCTCAACATCACTTGGCATTAGGGAAATACAAATCAAAACCATGATGAGGTATCACCTCATCCCTATCAGAATGGCTAACATTAACAACACAGGAAACAACAGATATTGGTGAGTATGCAGAGAAAGGGGAACCCTCTTACACTGTTGGTGGGAATACAGACTGGTGCAGCCACTCTGGAAAACAGTATGGAGGTTCCTCAAAAAGTTAAAAACAGAATTACCCTATGACCCAGCAATTACACTACTGAGTTTTTACCCAAACAATACAACGGATACTGATTCAAAGGGGCACATGCTCCGATGTTTATAGCAGCACTATCAACAATATCCAAATTATGGAAGAGTCCAAATGTCCATCGACTGATGAATGGCTAAAGAAGAGGTGGTACAGACACACACACACACACACACACACACACACACACACACACACACAATGGAGTATCACTCAGGCATCAAAAGAATGAAATCTTGCCATTTGCAACGACCTGGATGGAGCTAGAGTGTATTATGCTAAGCAAAATAAGTCAGTCGGAGAAAGACAAATACCATACGATTTCACTAACACATGGAATTTAGGAAACAAAACAGATGAACACATGGGAAGGCGGAAAAAAGAGAGAGGGAAGCAAACCATAAGAAACTTTTTTTTTTTAGATTTTATTTAACTGAGAGGGAGAAGGAGAGAGAAACAGAGAGAGCACGTGTGCGTGCACAAGCAGGGGGGAGGGGCGAAGGGAGAGGGAGATGCCGAGCTCAATGTGGAGTTCAATCCCAGGACCCTGAGATGATGACCTGAGCCGAAGGCAGATGCTTAACCAACTGAGCCACCCAGGCACCCCACCATAAGAGACTCAATGACAGAGAAAAAAACCCTGGGTTGATGGAGGGATGGGGGTAGGAAACCACTAAATGGGTGATGGGTATTAAGGAGGGAACTTGTGATGAGCACTGGGTGTTACAGATAAGGGATGAAACACTAAATTCTACTCCTGAAACCAATATTACACTATATGTTAACTAACTAGAATTTAAATAACAACTTGGAAGAAAAAAAGAAGAAATTCCTCATTCCTAAAAAAGCCAGTTTTTGTTAAGTCTTTGTTATACTGGTTATTTTATATTTTTAATAGATATACTTTCACTTAACTGGGGTCTTTGGGGTACATGTTTGAGTCTCCCTTTGCAAAAATGTTTCATTTAAAACTAAAGAGCTCCATATAGTCGAGTTGTGGCTTCTATTAAAGGCTCGACAGACAGAAGCTATAATTAAATTGTTCTACTCCCAGCTTTGCTTCTTATTAAGCAGCTGCTTGCTTCATCAGTCATGCCAAAACAAGGACAAATCCAGTGATTTTTTTTTATATGTATTTCCCCAGAAAACCAAGGCTTCTGGTAGAAAGCAAATGCTCCTCTTCACTGAATCAGGCAAGAAAAGGGGAAAATGGATAAAAACCAAACAATGCTCATTACTGACATAGACTGAGAACCTTGGTGAGTTAGGTGACTATTAAGTAGAAGAATACACTGTAAAGATAGAAAAGTATCATGGTTTGGTTCATGCACCTCTACATGTGGCTGGGATATTACCCTAGGAAGGAACAGCCAGAACAGAAGTGGGAAATATTTCTGTGGCAATTTACAAGGGGAGTGTCTAGACATGAACTTTAGAATGTAATTAGCCCATCTTGATTCACACCAAAGAAACTCTTCCAGTGGCCTCCTGAATACAAATGATATTTGAATGTTTTCTCCCAAGACAGTTTCCATAAACTTTAATTCAAGCAGGTTTCTTAGAAGAAAAACATGAAAAGGTTTGAAGTACACCTCTCCACCATTAACTTACGATAACCCTTCTCCGGCAGGACTCCCAGAGGCAGGGCCACTGGAAACAGCACAGCCAGGATGACTCAGCCCTCACTTCAGCCAACAGTTCATCCGACATCTGTCACACGTCCACCAGACAGGCCCTGGGCCAGAACTCAGAATACAAAATGGGGAACATGCTTATAGGCCAGGAGGGAAGCAAAGAAACCGATCACCACCACACAGAGTGCCAAGCTCAGGGTGCTAAGAGGGTATTCCCTGTTTTCAGTGAAATAAACACCCAGCAGAGAGGACACATAAACAGTGAGGAGATACCAGAAGGTATTCACTGTAAACCAACAGGACATCTTCTCTTCTATTAAAATCCGAAAACCCTTTAATGCTGAAGTGTAAGACTCAGTTCCACCAGCTGAGTCTAGAACTACTGACTTGGGAACACAAAGATTATTCTCATTGCCCATGTTCATTATTTCCTTGTAATACAAGGGCTTCTCTAGGGAGTATATCAGAATGCCACCTCAAAACACATACACAACATCACTCTTTTCCATTCTGACACAACATGAACCACTGCAGAGTGGTTAGCAGTAAAAACATTAACATGAAGAGGAAATGGTCTCGTGGGGTTGTCTTTAAGGGCAGCAAGGAAGGGGAAGCTGGGAAGAACAACTCCTTTTGATTAGCATTCCTTTTCCCATCTTTCGTGAGCTCCCTTTCCTGTTTCCCACACTGATTCCAACACTCACTGGTCTCAAATCTCCGGTTCTCTCTCTCTCTCTTTTTTTTTTTTTAAAGATTTTATTTATTTATTTATTTGAGAGAGAGAGAATGAGAGAGAGCACATGAGAGGGGGGAGGGTCAGAGGGAGAAGCAGGCTCCCTGCCGAGCAGGGAGCCCGATGCGGGACTCGATCCCGGGACTCCAAGATCATGACCTGAGCCGAAGGCAGTCGCTTAACCAACTGAGCCACCCAGGCGCCCCGGTTCTCTCTCTCTTATAAGATATGGTTTCTTCCTATTTCACAAAAAAATGGAGGCTGCCAAGCATGAACTCCCTCAGTGTCACAATGTCTACGATCTCCCCTGCCCCAACACAGAACCTCTTCTTTGCACACTATAGGCTCTCCTAGGTGTATGCCCCACACCTTCAACATGGCTTAAGTGGTCTGTAACCAAACGTCCCCCAGCATACCAGTCCTGGATGGTCACCTTCCCTCCCAATGGCTCCATGCGGGCATCCTGGAGGCCCCATAGGCTCTACATGACCCAAGCCAAACTTAATTCGAAACCAGTCCTTTCCCCAGGGTTCTATATATCAGAGAATGGTAGTATCATCCAGCACACTTCCCCCATCTTCCAGTCTAGAATAGTTCAGTCACTCTGGTCCCTTTCCTATCCCTTATTCCCACAATTAATTGACTGCCAAATCCTGGCAGACTGAAGAATAGCAAATGAAGGATAACTTGATTCCAGGAAAGTTCTGAAAGTTCCTCATGACAGCCTTATGAGTAATATAAACAAATGTGGCTGGAAAACAAAATTAGGTAAATCCAGAGCTAGTTGAAAAACTAGAAGCAGCAATGCAGATCAATGATCTGAAACAGACTTGAGAAATATCTCCTGCTATCCCATAAGGTTCTCTCTTTTGGGTCTGTATTAGTAACATTTTTTAATAAATATTTACATGGTACTCAATCTGCATATAATGCAGAGCTGGGAAAGGTAGCTAATATAATGGGTTAACAGAATCAGGATTCTAAATTATCTTCATAAGCTGAAATAGTGAGTCCAAATCAGAAAGAAAAAGTATAATAGGAATAAATGTTTTAAAGGCAATACCTAAGTACCTAAGTATAGGATTCAGTATAATAGCTACATAACACACACACATACACAGGAAGCTTTGGCATTTTAAGTTACACAAACCAATGAGAGATACTGTAATGAAGATACAAATAACAACAAAAAACCCCACCAAACTTCAGGCTCATTTATAGTCAGCGTAAACGTGTACCTTTGGATCAAGATACTTATCAGTCCCACTTTACTCTGAATTAATCACATGCCATGGGAACAAGATTACTTAGGACTCAAGAGCATTCTTCAAACATCTTCACTGTCATGTGGAAAAGTGAAAGAGGGAACTTATTCTGCATTACTCAAAATGGCACAAATGGGCAAAAATTACAGGGAGGGAAGAGTTCAGCTTAATTTAAGGAAGAACCTTCTAACAATTTAGAAGTGCCCAAGTATCCATCACAGCAGTGGTAAAAGGACCTCAAGGGGGTGGACCCGAGTCTTTGAGACCCCCTCAAAGAAAGATTCTGGGATTCTAGGACTGAACTGAACTTTGGTATCTAAGAAGACAATTTTGCATAAAACACTATATAAGCTCCTCAACAGCCTATCATTTAGGTTTTTAAAAAAATCAAAATTACATATGTAGGAAAATATTAAGTACATATAAGTCGGTGGGGCATACACAGACTTAGTCGCAGTCTTGAGATTGAACCTTACTCCACCGCTTGCTGTGTGACCTGGGACAGATTACTAAATTTGCCTTACCTGAACGTTAGTTCCCTGTAAAACGGAGGTAACAGTACTAACTTGGCATGGCTGTCATGGGGCATAAACCAAATGCTTGTCGGACACTTAGAACAGTACTTGGCATTTGGTGCACATTCAGTTAAGTTTCTGCTTCTACCATCATCCGTCCCCAGCGGCAAGAGGGCATGCAATTTCTGGGTCTGTCACCACTCCAGCCAAGGGCAACAAGACCATTGTCTAGCCACTAAGGCCCCTAACTCATCCCTGTTTACGTTAGTCAACACTCACACATGCAGGCAGACCCCAGTGCAGAAACCTATCCTCTACCAGGTGACTATTCCTGTCATGCTCCTAAGTTCCTTCCCAGCAGCCACCTGATCCGGCCCCTCACTTTGTCCCCTCATCAAACCCTTCCACTAGGCCCCCTGAGGCTGTTGCTCTATGCCCAGGAAACAGATCACTACCCTTTGCCTCTCCTCTGTGTGCTCTTAAGACCACCCCCCTCCCCTGCAGCCCCCTCAGGTCATGGCTGCCTAGTCTCCCACACTTTGGAGTCAGGAGGTGGCCCTATGTCCTCTTTGCTCCTCACAGTCTCCTTCAGGCACTACTCCTCTCATCCCCTGCCCCCCGTAAACACCCACCCTGCTATTTAGTTGTACCACCTCTCCCTCTCCTCACTGGTATTATATTCCAACCTCCTGGACATTTCCTCCCAGTCAGAGACTTTGGTCCTGGTTTGCCGATATCCCCAAGCCCTGATATCATCCCGAGTGACTTCTTATTCTATCCAAGGCACAGGTTTCCTTAACAACTCAGTCCTCCTTTCTTCATGGGAAATGGCACCTCTTCCATGCCACCTCAACCACTCATGGACCTTTACTGTCCCTTACTCACTGTTTTTCTGCCTCCACAATAACACCTCAAGTATTCTTCTGTTGACCTTTCCTTCAAGCGTGCTCAGTATTACATTTCGAGTCCACTGACTTCTTGGCTCGGTCCCAACCCACTAGCCCTTTCCTGTGTTTTACTTCCCTGTTTAATCGGCTTAGATCCCAGAGCCCATCATTTCAGTAATACTCTTAGTAACACCCTACATTCCTTTTCCACTGCCAAGAGCTGGCAAAACTCCAACCCCAGAACTGCTCAACTATTTACTCAGCGATGAGCCCTAAACAATCAGAGCACTGTTGGGACGTGTCACACACCAGAAGGGATTGGGGCTGGTGAGTGAGAAATGGCAGAGGGATCAGAGGGCCCTCAACACTGTGGGGCACTCCCACCACACTGCCCCAGCTGACCAATCCTCTCACACGCCACCATTCATTTTCCAAGTCATCCCTACTTTTCAAACCTCTAACCATCCACCCCATTCTCAACAGATAACGCCCACCCGACCTCACAAAAGAATAGAAGCCGACATAGGAAAACACGATCACACTATCAACCGCACAAACTACCTGCATCTTCACCCATCTGTCCTTCCACCTCAGGTCAACCTCTCCAACCCGTGCACTTTGGATCCATCCTTTCTGGCTGCCTTGGGAATCTTCTGCTCCCCATGATCCTTTATTCTCTG
Organism: Leptonychotes weddellii; assembly: GCF_054177405.1. Classification (NCBI taxonomy): domain Eukaryota; kingdom Metazoa; phylum Chordata; class Mammalia; order Carnivora; family Phocidae; genus Leptonychotes; species Leptonychotes weddellii. The sequence continues at coordinate 73,475,754 of NC_138372.1, read as the reverse complement.
CAACTAGATCTTTCTATTGGCTTTTAAACAGGCTCAAGTTCTCAGTAGAAACAAAAATCAACAAATCCACCACCTCTTCTTTAATCCAACAGTTTTCTCTCTTGCCCTCTCTCCCCCTCCCCCCACTCCCTTAAAGGACAAAGTTCTAGAAAGGTGTACCCATACTACCATCACTTCTCATCTCTCTTGATCTTCAGCCCACTCCATTCTTGTCCCCACCTTCATCACTCCCCTGAAATAGCTACCCCTAATGTCAACAATGACTCCTACATTTGGCCTGCATGTTACCTGAACTCTCAGAAATGTCAGACACTACTGACACTTTCTCCTTGTAATATTTCCTTTCCTGTGCTTCCCTAACACCTTACTTCATCCTCTGTCCAGCCACTAAGTAACAGAATTCCCTAAGGTCCAATCCCAGGCCCTCTTCTCTCTACTTGTTTCCTATGTGATTTCATCTATACCTGTGACATGCAGAAAAATCTCAAGTTTAAACTCTCCATCCCAGACGTCTCCTCCAAGCTCCTGATGTGTATAGCCAACTGCCTACTTGTCAGTACCACATAGCATTTCAAAGGCATCTCAAACCAAGCTCATGACCTGACCCCTAAACTTGGTCCTCTTCTAGGTTCTTCATCTCATGGTAGCACTACACCTCCAGATTGGACAGCCTGAACCCAGGAGCCATCCTTTCATAACTTGCTTTCTGTACATCCCTACTATGCCCCATAATCCAATCCACCAAGTCCTATGGTGGAAGTCCCACTTCTTAAATAGCTTTCAAAAACATCCATTTTTTTCTAGCTTATGACCATCACTTTTCTGGACTGTCTGCAAACCAGAAGACTATCTCCAAACAAACTGGAGGACTCCAGGGGAATCTTCATTAAAAGCTGCCTCTGATCATGTCACCTCCTCACCTACCCCCAACTTAAAACCTTCAATGGTTTCCAAGGGCTCTTAACGAGGACTCTACTTTTTCCAGCCTCAACTGTCAGTTACAGCTGCAATTTAAATGAATGTTTCCTTCCCCCAGTGAAATGTGAGCCCCATGAAGGCGGGAAACATGGTCATTTTTCCTCTCACCACTGCATCCCCATACCTAACACTGGCCTGCCACATAGCATGTGCTCAATACATGTTTATTAAATAAAATGATAATAACAGGCATTCATATTCTTACATGGGCTTTCCATTCTGCTAGTATCTCGTCAGCAAGAGGTCCCTCATTTTGCAGTATAGTCAGAATACTGGAAAAAAGAATATTCTAAATTGACAACCCTTGTATTATAGCAGGAAAACATATTTACTTCAAAAGGATCCTCACCTCAAATGTCTAAGAGCAAGGAATACTGACCAATATTATAAAGTGAACTAATACTGAATATGTGTTTTCGTCCATTTGTATTGCTCTAACAAAATACCACAGACTGGGTGGCTTATAAATATCAGAAATTTATTGTTGCCCACAGTTCTGGAAGCTGAAAATCTGAGATCAGGGTACCAGCACGGTTTGGTGAGGGCCTTCTTCCAGGTCATAGACTTCACATGGCAGAAGGGGCAAGACAGCTCAGGGGGGTCTCTTACAAGAGCTCTAATCCCACTCATCAGGGCTCTACCCTCATGACCTAATCACTTCCCAAAGGCCCTACCTGCTGCTACCACCACCTCTGGGGATTAGGATTTCAACATATGAATTTGCAGGGCGGGGTGGGGAGGCAGCGGGACACAAACATTTAGATCATAGCAATAGCATATACGGTTTCTCCATCCCAAACTCCTTATAACAAATAGTATGTGTTCAAAGGTTTCATAATAATTACAATTTGCACTGTATTTTCATACTCTTATCAACTACAGAAGTACTTGTTTATTGATTTAGCTACATCAGTAGGCCTAACATGTTCAAGTGTTTTAAAAGTCTCTATTTGCAAACTGAAAGCTATTTATAAATGAACACATGACTGCAGAAGATATCTACCAAACCAAACAAACAAAAACCCTATCAAAAAAGTCATACCTGCACCTCACCCAATCATTCTAGGTTTTGAGGTTTTTTGTTTTTGTTGTTTTTGTTTTTTAAGATTTTACTTATTTGAGAGAGAGCCAGAAAGAGAGGGGGTGGGGGGAGGATCAGAGGCAGAGGGAAAAGCAGGCTCTCCCCTGAGCAGGGAGCCTGATATGGGACTCGATCCCAGGACCCCAGGATCATGACCTGAGCCGAAGGCAGACGCTTAACCGACTGAGTCACCCAGGCACCCCCATTCTGGTTTTGTTTGCATTTTCATATGGGTGGTACACTGCAATTATCTGTCTAAATGCTCGTGAAACATCAATAATTAACCAGAGACAATAAAACCCCCCTCAGTAAAGGATAACTATCTCAATACCCACTCTTATCTTTTTATTCATATGAAAACCATTAAACATCTAATCAAATATGTACAGAGCTCTCAACTAACTACCATTATAGTTTTTGGGTTTTATTGTCATTACTATTACTTTAATTCTGTATTGAGAGCTATATGAAAAGAGTTAGGAAAATTATGCACAGAAAACATTCCACCTCTTTTCCTTTTCTGAGCATCAAGTCCAAGAACCATTAGCACTAATGTGAAAGTCTATGGGAAGCCAGCTACATAAAAGTCAACTTAACTTCCATAAATCTTCCAATATTCATGGTACTGCTTTTTAAACAGAAGCAATGGGAAGAAAATGGAGACTAAACTAGGCGAGGCTAAGGAACCCTATATTAATATGATTAAATCACACTCCCTTTCTCACAGATATGATGTTACTTAAGGTTTAACAAGGAACTGCTCGTGATGATAGCAAAGACTTCTTGTTCCTCCCTGTCACTAAGGGAATCCTTTATATTTTTCCCATTCCTTCACTCCTTTTTCTTCCAAGAGCATACAGCAGAATTCAAGTTGAAGAGACACTGTTTGATTCTGTCTGTTACACACTCTGGCAATGCAATGGACACCTCCCTGAAACAATTTTTTTGGATTATAAATCGTTTTAATGATAACAAAAAATAAAATATTTAAGGTTACATATTCATACATTTCTAACTGGCCTTTATTTTCCCCACCATCCTATGTAATAATTACAATCATGGCATGTATGAACAGGAGGGAGGCTGAAATTCTGTTCCCCAAACTGGCGCTGTTTGAGGAACCCACTCAGCGACTGTGGGGTGGTCCCATCTTGCCACAACTCAGAGAACTGTTGTAACAGCTAATTCATATTGCTATGGATCTCTTTAGTCCAAGATTTCCCTTTTATCTGTCTCCTTACATCCTATGCTAAATGCCTTCTAGATCTTTCTCTGGTCCCTCTCATCCAGTGTTTTTTGAATGTTCATATCCCAGAGCTTCTCCCTCCCCCTCTCACATGTACACAATACTTTCTCCATATATATTCTTATTCCAACCAGTCAAGAAGATTCTGTAGTCTTCCCTTTTACAGTTTGGTTGTGTGTGTTTGTGTGTGTGTGTATGTGTTGGGGGGGAGGAGGGGAGGGATTAGTATTTTTTCACACAGCCCAGACTCCCCACCAAGACATTCTGGCACAGTGTGTGTGTGTTGGGGGGGCGGGGGAAGCGTTATCCTGGCTCCTTAAGCTCTCCCTGAGAATTCCTGCTCTTTCAAGAAATAATTTCTCTCCTTGGTTTCCCATAGCACTTGATCGGGTCTCCCTTCTATTACAGGTATTTTTAATCAGGATTTTTTTTAGAGATTTTATTTATTTATTTGACAGAGAGAGACGCAGCGAGAGAGGGAACACAAGCAGGGGGAGTGGGAGAGGGAGAAGCAGGCTTCCAGCCCATGCGGGGCTCGATCCCAGGATCTGGGATCATGACCTAAGCAGAAGGCAGATGCTTAATGACTGAGCCACCCAGGTGCCCCTTTAATTAGGGTTTTAATAAAACATTTATTCTTATTTTCCTAGCTTATGTTTTATTTACACTTTTTACATGTTCTGGCTACTAACTTAAAAATAAATAAAATGAAATCTAATACAGCCAATCTGTGCTGTGTCAACTTTTTAAGTTTTTTGTCTTATTTACATTTTTTTATTTCATTTTACATGAAATGACTCTCTGATACGGGATTTGTTTTGATAATGCCTACCAAGAAGTGTGGCTGCAAGGGAATGATGGTGGGAAAAGGCCACCTTCCCCAGCTCTCCCCACTGCTCTGCTGGTTCCTGACCCCCAACACACCGAGAATTCTCCCCTTAGAAATTCAGTCCATTTTCTGGGACCTTAAGGCTCAGAGTACAGAGAGCACATTTTATTTACTTTGTAAACGTTTCCTAGCATCTCACCCCACTTAAAACTTTTATAAAGAAGTCTGTGTTCTGCAAACCTAAGAGCTCCAATGACAGCCACTGGATTTTGGATAAATCAGAATGCCTTAAGCCAGGAGACAATAGTAACTGGAAGATCATACACATATAGTACTTGACACAAATAATAAGCGGTTGGAAGCTTGTACAATTTGAGGGCCCATCTTTAAGGAAATCAACATTTCAAATACAACACACTCCCCAAGCCTTAGAAGAGGTTAGTTGAGGAGCCCTACAGCTGACGCAGAGGCCAGATGGCACTGTGTCACCTGGGGGATTTGGGAAGAAGAATGAGGTTCTGCAGCCAACCTCTACCCAACCTCCGATGTCCTTACTTCCCTGCAATTCCCTTCCTGGAAGAAGCCTCTTGGCTTGGGACATCTCTTGGCTTTCTGCCAACACTGTGAAATCAAGGAAAAGCTGGACAGAGCAAGATTTTTCCAAATATGTTTTGTTCTTTCTCTAAAGGAATCACTGCCGAGCAAGCTGGGAAATCAGAACCTACGGAGACAGGGAGGTCCTTCTCACCTTTGAACAGTCAATCCGATTACCTCTGAGAGAGTCCCTGGGATGCAGGGAAGTGCCCGAAGCAGGCTCAAAGCCTGCCTGCCTTCCACGTTGCTCTCTTTTTGCGGGCTCCCCACAGGAACCAGAAACAGCACTGAATAGGTTAAAAGAGCTGAAGAACAGTTTAGCAAATTTCTCTCACCTGTTCAGTCTTAAAATGCATTCCATTCAACTAGAGAGAAAGCTAGAATCAAATCCTACTCCCAGGATTTGTCAAGTGGTCATGGGCAAGAAGAACGTGACCTTTCTGACTTACAAGTCCTATGAAAGGGGATAAGAAGGCCTCTGCTGCAAGACAGTTGTCCGGCTTGAGTGAGATGAATTAAATGCACCGGACACAGGGCTTGGCACATGCAGCCACTTGTGGTAATTCCCTGCTAGTTCGACATTGCCACGCCTGTCACCCAGAGGTGGAGTCTATGTGTCTGCCCCCAGGAATCTGAGCTGGCCTTGCCACCTGCTGCCCAGGGATGAGTAGAAGAGAGGCTGTGAGGATCCCGGAGCCTCAGTGGGCCTCAGAAGACCTAGCAACATCCTTTTGCTCGCTTGAGCGTTGCTCTAAACCTGAAAGAAACAGGTCTAGTCTACTGGAGCACGAGAGATCACCTAGAGAACGGAGATGCCCAGCTGACAAGACAGCACTCAGTACAAGCCACCAGCCACGCCGGAAAGCCCACTCCCATCTTCCAGCCCAGTGCACCCTCCAGCTGCATGCAGCCGTATGAACGAGCCTATCACCAGCAGGGTAACTGCCCAGCTACACGCAGAATCCTGAGAAATAATAAATCATTGTTTTAAGCCACTAGGTTTGGGGGTGGTTATTCAGGAGTACATCAACACACCACTCAAAAAAGATTAGCACTTGCTATCACCACCTTTTCCTAACCTAGCAAGGTTACACCCATCTCTCAAATGGTACCAAGTCACAGAGGGATAGGATATTCGGTATCCGAAGCAATGTGATCATTTCCCCCTCCTTTTAACCTATGGCCTAGGGGCCCTGCAGCTTGTCTACACCTCTGATCTGATTCGGAGATATGGTGGCTTAAATGAGAAGAAGCCAAGGAGTTTCCAAATTCTCTCTGTGACCTTTCATGCTGTTCCCTAAGGGCCACTTAAAACCCTACCAAGGTACATTGAGAGCGGTTTCTCTTCTCTTCTGATGTCTTCCCGTAAGATTGCCTTTGCCAACTGCACTGTTTCCCAATAAACATGATATTTACCAGCCTGATGATATCTGTTTGACACTTGTCAGGCAGCCAAAAAAATCTGAACACAGTGACATTTTTCCCTGAACCATTTCTCAGGCTATGAGGTGATGTGCAAAACAATCACATGAGGCTTTGGGTGACCTCAAGGTTAACATTTACTACAAACCTCAAGTTTAAATTCAGGGTAGGTCCTGTAAAAGTACCTCAGCTTGACCCACAGCCTTGGGCATAAAGAACTGTTCTGGGACAATGTTCTGAGGTAAGACTTGAGTGAATGTGGCCATGGAAACACAGACTCAGGTGGCTCATGAGACTTGAACTTTCCCAGCTTCACAAAACAAGGCCACACTGCCCCAACCTGTAGATCTCGGAGTCCTGCTGACACTCTCTTATGGTACAACCTGGTAATAACAGAGAGCTCAGAGATGCTCTCAGGATTTCTTGGAATGGTGGCTCGGAGCCTTTCTCACTGGTGGAGCTCATCAGTGTGAACACATACCATCCTTCCTGCACGGCCCAACTACAGACTTGTGTATGTGTGTTTTCATTCGTTGCTACAGTTCTGATACATTAATGCCATGTAAACATCCTCACTTCTTGGAGGTGGCTGAGGGGATGGGTGAAATAGGTGGAGAGGGGAATTGAGGAGTGCACCTGTCGTGACAAGGGCCAGGTGAAGTATGGAAGTGTTGAATCACTACACTGTACACTTGAAACTAATAGGACACTGTATGGTAACTGGAATTTAAAGAAAAACTTTAAAAATAAATAAATAAACATCCTCACTTCTTGCTTTGTAAGTTGCAAGCCTAGAAATCCTGGGCAAGTGGGTTCTACTCACACAAACTCTACTAAAATGATATATTCTGTACTACCTTATAGAAAAAAAAAATTGTCTAAGAACAATACCAGATTGCTGTTTTCATCTGTCCTTTTAAAGCTCTCTCTGGATTAAACCCATGAACTTCCCCCTCACCCTAATGACCTTTCACTGAGGACTGCCAAGGCATGATACCCCTGACTAGCACTGAGGAACACGGTATGAAATGGCATCATAAGGCAAGGTCGCTAGGTTTTGCTGTACCACACTGGGGACGTCGTTGAGAATGCTGGCCGTTGCAAATGCAGTGTTCTCTGGCTGAAAATCCAAAGGAGAAATTCCTCTCACCTCCTAGAATCAGGAATAGATGGATTTCTCCAATTTGGTTTCTCTTCGGGACACCTTGAAGCTCGTTTGTGGACTCCTTGCCTCTTCCCTTAAGCTGCTGGAACGCTTGCAGCCAGAACTTCAAAGTACACTAACCAACGTCAGTCATAACTCCATCTTATTTTCCTTTGGCTTATTTTTCTTTCTTGTCCTAAATTTGCTGTATCTTGTCCTACTGTATGCATCTCTGTAAGCCATCCCAAATCACTTTTGCATTCAGGTAGGGTATAAATAAAACTAAAGATACTGTCATCAGCATATATGCCTAGTTCTCCTACTCCAGCTGGTGAGCTCTTGTCAGCGAGGGCTGTGCACCTGCCCCACTATGAAATCCGTACAGTGTCCACTGCTATCCTTTTATTGCTCAATGACTATCTGGGGAAGTAAATGGTAGAATAAGTAAATTTTGATAGTACTATGTTAACTAAATTATAAAATAAGCAGTAGAGTTAATGATTTTATCTTTTATTCTCAAAACACAAATGTGTCAAAGGAGGCAGGTACAAGGGTGTTTACTACAACATTCGAAGCAACTCTCAGGGCCCCTGACGGGAATGATTACACATGCTGGCGCAGACACAGTATCACAGGCTACAAAGACATTTAAACAAACACGATGAGCCAGAAGGGCATTCACCCATCACACACTATGGGTCGGGGCGAAAAAAAAAAAAAGAGCTGGCAGTGAAATAATACATTTTTCATAAATACCTAACTGCCTTTTTTGGCATTTGTACCGAAGAAGGGCTATACCCCCAAACTGCTCTACCTGGCTGTATGTGGGAATGAAATCAGGGATGGTAGCTGGAGAAAGGGGAAGAGGTGAACTGTCATTCCCTTGAGTATTGGTTGTTTTCATGGTTTTTCTTTATGTTATTTATCACAAGAAAGTTTCACTTTGTAATTAAAAAATAAAAAACACTGAAAAAAACATGTAGCAACTTCAGGTTATAAAGCGTTCTTGAATCCTCAAAATGTCTAATGTCTCAAGGGTTTGGTGGGGAGATATTAAGCTGGGATCCTCCAAACAAGCGGCCTTTGTTCCGTGGCAAGGCCTTCCCTAAGAGCAACTTGGCCTCCCCTCCTTAGAGCCTTCATCCTGCCATGGATTCCTCCGCAAAGCAGGGAAGAAATTGATCTGTTTAGTGACATACATACAGGTTTTTAAAATATGAAAAGGCAAAAAATCTTTCTCAATCAGAACACAGCTGTAGTCTTTACAAGTCCTTAAAATAGCATATAACAAATTATAAAACATTTAAATTCTTAATTGTCTCAATGTTTTCTGACATGCATTAGAGCAAAACACATTAACTGAGCAAGACTAGTTTGGGGAATTATGTCCCTAAAATGTTAACACTTTAAAGGGGGAGGGTTTAGGGCGCCTGGGTGGCTCAGTTGGTTAAGCGACTGCCCTCGGCTCAGGTCGTGATCCTGGAGTCCCGGGATCGAGTCCCGCATCGGGCTCCCTGCTCAGCGGGGGGTCTGCTTCTCCCTCTGACCCTCTTCCCTCTTGTGCTCTCTGTCTCTCATTCTCTCTCTATAATAAAAAAAAAAAAATCTTCAAAGGGGGAGGGTTTAATCGTTCTAAATTTTTCACCAAATGAAAATTCCTTCTTCCCCCATTCCACTCAATAAATACATAACAAATAGGGAGAAGTTTTCTATGCCTTCAAAATGTACTTTCGGAAGGCTTTTTTTTTTTTTTCTAAGCCTAACTGGAGAAAACTAATTACATTAACTTGACCAAGACAGATTCTCCATGTCCCCAAAATGTGAAAAATCCCAAATCAAAACCAATGTATAAACCCATCAATGAATGGTTATTTCTCAGGTGGCCATGGCAGGATCCGGCGGACACCAGCACAGCACAAGCCAGGATCCCAACACCGGATTCTACTGAAATGGTCAGGCGGACACTGGTAAGTCCACAGCTCAGAGATAACATCGGAGAAAGCACTAGATATATACAGGGCAGCCGAGGAGAAGGAACGTGAAGCACTGAAAACATCTCACCTAAGGTAAGAAAATCAAACAAAGCAAGGATGGGTCAAAGGGAGGATCTGACTAGGCAGACTGTGGATGATAAACACAAGCAAGTAAACAAGCAACCCCAGTGAACGAACATCTGTGCACTCTGCCCTCCACGCTTTGTTGTACCTGCTCACTGGTGACAGTGCCAGGTGTACGAGTCAGGTGTTAATTGTTACGAAAAGGCAATCAAAGGCATGCAGATAAACTCTGCCCTTGATTAACTCCAGGGCATGGTTACTAGAAATTAGCTCAAGGATGCTGCCTCTCCTATTTCCCCAAGAAGCTTTTTTGGTGATCCCGAAGACTATGAATAAGGATTCCAGTCTGATGGTGAAACAGACATCTAAGGAAGCTTTGATAATCTAAGCCTTTTACACAGGGTAATGAGAATACGTTTTCAATTCTCTGTAAGACAGCTAATTTCCTAATGAGTCTCATCAGCAATGGGGTTTTGCAACAACACAACCCATCCACTTCTGTAAGAACTTCTCAAAGCTGTAAGGGGAGTTAGGAGCCCACACACTGCACTATGAGCCCCTCTGTTCCCCATCTAGCTGATGAAAGTGGGCATGGCCTAAATCCACCAGCCAATGTGTTCTGGATCCACTTGTCCTCTTTAACCTACAGAGAAAAATCTGCTTTAAAGACACTGTTTTCAAATCCAAGTTTACTCCTTCCACGCTTCCTTTTTCCTCAAAGCCAACTATTCTGCTTTGAAGTGAAGAGAACCGGTAGGAGGAAGTGCCCCCTTTGCACCTGTCCATCCAGCTGCCTTCATTAACCTGAGTCCTGCACCCATGTGACCCCAGATGAGTTCCCACACTCCCTCCTGTCCCCACCCACAGGGGTCCAGATTTCCCAATCAATTCTATGTTCCCCTCCAGCATCTCCAACCTGAATGCAACCTGTTTATCTATCCATTAGGCAAATGAGTTCCAAACAGTGGACTCTGATCCACTAACAAATGAGGATTTTTCAGAACACTGAATAGGAACAGAAAGCACAGAAACAGAAACAGAAACCAGAATGCTGTACACAGTAAGGGTACATATTGTTTCATGAAAACGGTTTCAGATGTACTTATACTTGCTTATGTCCTGGGTCATGGTGCAAAAACCCATTTCGTACTGTGTTGTAAAATCCAAAAACGTTTGAAACACTGCTTTAGACAAGCCTTTGTCCCCTTAGTCAGACTACCCCCTTGCTCTCCGTCCCACTGCTCCGCAACTCCCTTCCTCATGCTGGCGCAAGCTCTGAACAGACTTCCAGCTGTCTTCTTCACCCGCTGTTCTCACAAAACTTGGCCTTTTACAATGATTCACAAGCTCCTTCTCATGTGTCCAAAGGACTGCCTTCTCCTTGAACAGACTAATGTTTTGAGAAAAGAAAAAATCCTTTGCTATTCCTGCCTTCTTTTCAGGTCTGGGATCTGCTTGCAGAACATCCAACTGTCTCACTATGAATAACAAACCTCAGAGCAGTAGGACTTCTTTGTATACTACCTTTCTTCTCCAACAAGAAAAAACACCACCAGAGTCACTTGCACAATGCCTTAGGTTTTCTTACAAAATTAACCTCGCTTTCCTGATGGAACGCATTCTCTGGTGTCATACATTCGGTGCCTGATACCAGTGCCAGGTAAATACAGCTCACCCGAGTAGTGAGTTAAAGTCTGGTTCTCATCCTCGAGAACAGATGGTTAGCCCACCTCCATATTGCCATCTTCTTCCTCTTGCAAGGCAAAGGGAAGGAGGGAAAGCACAGCAAGGTGGCTGTACACGGTGGTGGCATCCTTTCCTCTCTCAAGGACGAGGGCACAAGCTGTCCAGCACAATTCCACCACCCCCCGGCCCTCGCTTCTGCCCTCCCTTGTCCAACCACCCACAATTCTCACCCAGACAATTCATTCATTCTCTTCCTCCACAGAAAAACTCGCTTTCTGTATCTTCCTGTAGACTGTTCCGTTTACTTTTTTCAGCCAAAAGGACTATCCTACTTTTTAACCTTCCAAGAGATATCAAAGCTAAACGGAGCCTTCATCTGTAGGATATGGGACACTAATTTGAGAAGAAGGGAGCGGCGAGACTCTGAGGTCTGAAGGCCGCTTCTGCAACCTGCTGGGTTTCCGCTCACACTGGGGATGCCAGCTTTCAGGGTGGGACATAAACACAGGGTGGGCCTCTTTCAGAGCCCCGGGGAGGAGAGAGCTGCCCTGGACTCAGAAGGGCAAGAAACACGCTCCGAGGGAACTAGAGAGAAGGGGAGGTCCTATCTAGGGCACATTCCAGAACTGGCCTGGAAGCTCCACTACTAGTCCCTTTCTGCAACCCAACCCCTGTCCCACTTCCTAGTGGGGAATACAGGGCTCCTTCACTACCTCTCTGGTTGCCCCATTATTAGGCAGGCCCTCCAAACCTCCCAAGTCACCATGTCCTCCTCCCTACTCCTTTGCTGGGAATGCTCTTCATCCACCTAGCACTGAGTTAGGTCTCTGGTAACTCCTGCTCCCAAGGCCTCTGTTTACCTTGGTGATCAAATCAATCTCTCTCTGACGGAGATTTCGGAGAAGGAAGGAAAAGATAGGCCAACTCTTGCAGCCATGCTCCAGGGTCTATTGAGAAGACCCAGCTTCTTTGGGTTAGCTTTGGCCCTTGAGCCCTGCCATTCCTAGGCACCTCCAAGTACACAGCTTTAGTTGAGAAGAGCCATGATTCTTTCCAACAAAGTCAGAGGCTTAGAGTTAAAGGAATAGGAACAGAAAGCTCATAGAGTAAACAATTATGACTGCCTGAACCCCTGGATGCCAGGTGCCCAGCTCCAGACAGGTAAAATTTGTACAAGATCACACAGTAAGGATTCCAGCGCTGGACGGAGGTTTTGTGGCAAAAAAATTCGCAGGGGTAGAAAGAAAAGCAGCACTCTGTAAATATATTCTCTGGATCATCTGATGGCACAGGAGGGGGGAGGTGGCAGGTCAGCTAAAGTCCACCGTTCCTGGAGCCATTCTTTCCAATTGTCTAGCATGGCAGGAGTCCACTTTTGTAATTTAGTGCCATCCCTACAATTTAAGGAAAAGATTAACACAGGGAAAAAAAATTCTCTACTTCACACTTAGAGGGGAACTGAGATACTCTGTCACATTACCTTAACTGGCTACATAAAGATGAGCTGCTTTCCAACCTATTATACCATGTGCTCACACAGCAGTATCTCTCTCAACACACACACAGTCCAAGATCGATTTTTCTCAACTTAATTTACGACTGAGTGAAGATTTTACTAAATGACAGCTTGTTTCCTGCTTCACACATCAACTCCTAATATCCACACAAACTCTCCCATCTTGTTCCCAAACTGGTCATTTAAACACTGTCAAAGATCACTCTTTAGGAACAATTTTATAATTTCACATAAAAATGTGTGCTACATTAACACTCCCATGTATATATACAACGGAGGGAAAAAAAAAAAATACTGGCCAGCAACAGTGACCTTTTAATGAACTTCGACAACTCAAAGTACTTTCAGAGAGGTTTTCCCACCCTCTTGGGGTTGTAGGAAAATGCGCGCGTTACGGACCCCATTTCATGGCTGGGTAAACCGAGGTTCTCGGTTTAATAAACTTGGTGGGGTTACAATGGTAGAGCTGTAAATAGAGTCCAGTCCCTTTCCCACTAGACGCTTCAGCATGAGGTGGCTAAAAATGGGACGCACTTGAGAACTACAAGGGTGAATAAAAGCGTCTTGTTTTATTTAGTTGGGGGTTGGCCGGAGAGGGCGAGACTTACCCACTTGATGCACCTGATTGTGTACCGGCCTCTAACAAGAAAAGCTTTCCCTGGCTGCCCTACGCACCCACCCCTTTGAGCTGAGACCCGGGAAGCTCCCCGGGCAGACCTAGCAGCACGAATCGCGCACCTGGGGGCGCGAGTGGAACACCGGGCGTACGGGCGGCGCGGGGCCGCGGGCCCCGGGACACAGTCAGCGCCGCAAGCGGCGCAGGAGCCCGCGGGGCCGGGAGGATGCTGCGCGGCCGCACACACCTGCTGCAGCCCGCCCGGGCGCCCCTGGCCGCCTCCCGCGCTCGGGACGCCCACCCAGCTCCGGACGCCGGAGCCCGCGGCCGCGCTAGGCCGGGGGCGGGAAGCCGCGGCGCCCCTGCCCGCGGGCTGTGCTCGGCGGCGCGGGGGAACCGCGCTGCAAAAGCGAGCCCGCCCTTTTCCCCCGAACCCCCTCCAAACAGCGTCACCTGTGCCGGGTGCCGGGGCGACTCGCGCGCGGGCGGCGGCTGCACCGGGCCGGGGAGGGCGGCGAGTGCTTACAGAAGCCTGATCATCCGGCCCGGCCTGAGGGCTGGCGCCGGCCAGAGTCCTCCCGCGAGATGCTCGGCGGGAGCCAGGCAGGGGAGCCGCAGGGCCCCGGGCCGCTTGGAGGAGCGGTCACAGAGACTACAGCTACCGCCGCGGCCGCCGCGCCCGCCCGGACTGCGGGCTCGGGTTACCGCAGAGCGGCTCCTTAAAGGGGCCGCGGCCGCTCGGGCTCCGGCTCGGGCTCCGGCTCGCGGCGGCTGCGACCCGCGGCCAAAGTGGGCGGGGCCCCGAGACCAGCTGTAGGGCCGACCTTCGCGTGCTGGGCCTGGGGTCCCGGAAAGGGCTCAGAAACTGGAACACCCAAGGCGGGCTGCGGTGGGATCCTGGAAGAACACACCTCGCCAGGGACAGGGCGTGCGGCTCCTCCGCTTCCCAAAGCAGGGAGCAAAACTAGCAAGTGAGGGGAACGGTCCGAGTCCGCCTCCGCAGCGGCCAGTACCTGGGCTCGCCACGTAACCGAAATTCTTTTCAGATTATGAATTTATATTAACAGAAAGGAGGTGAAAAGGCAATTGCAGATTTTCCATGCCACGTCTGACTTGGCCAAAGCCAAGTCCGCCCGGTTCTTGCTAGGGGTTGCAGGTGCAGTCCAAACTGGGTAGGGGGCGTGTGTGAAAGAGGCCGGTTCTCTTGCAGCAGCCTCCTCCGGATCCCTGAAAAACACCCTGGAGTGCACTAGCACTCCACCTACACATAACGCCTGGAACCCCTCTGCTGTCAGGGTAGGGAAACAGGATTTGAATTTTTGGTGCCGGCAGAGAATTCCAAGTCGCCCAATGCACAAAGTTTGCCATTCAATAGTAGCTCTTCTGACCTGCTAAGTACAGCCTCAAAAATCTGCAAATGTTCTGCATTAACATGATGGAATTGTTTTGAATAAAACAATGAAGAGGTATAGTTAGGCTGTTACAATTTGCGAAAAGTAATCACAAATACTTTTTTTGGAAAGAGATGGGTTCTAATGTTAATTAGTAGGCACCACCTTAATAATGTAGGGCAGTTATTTTTAAGAAACGCCTATCAGTGGAGCTAATATGTTTTACCTAATATTTACATGCACACAAATACACGTTAGCTAACCGAACCTCCCTGAGGCTCAATTTCTTCACCTATAAAATGGGGATAATAATTCATAGTTACCTCTGGAGACCCCAGTCTTGGCAAATGTACCTCAGACTGACCTAGAAAGACAAAACCTGTTTTACCCTACAGGGACGGCAGCCTGCCTGCAGTCAAGCAGGGTAGAAGATCCTGCAGGCCCCCAGTGCATATCTCCTTTTTGTCCCCAGGGTTCTCAGGAGTGCCCTTTGACCACAACCCGTCCCATCATACTTGCTTCACAGGGTCCTCAACAACTTTGGTTTGCCCCACACCTGCCTTACGCATTCGTGTGCTAGATCATAACGCTGCGGAGGCAGGATGTTTGTGCGTGCTCATCTTTGGAGTACTACGTGTACAGATTGCACATGTCCTCTCGGGACTCTGCCTCAAGGTATCACCTCCAGACCCTCCCCTATGCTTGTCTCCAGTGGCTGATAGTTGCTCTTTTTCCTGATAAATGCACCATCATTATATGTTTAATATGCATATTTTCTTAACACCCACAGCAGCAGCCAAAGCCAAGTAAACCCACAAAAAATCCACTCTATACTCTATGTCCCACTATATTCCTTCATGTCAGGCCTCTGCAAATGCACCACCAAATCTGCAGGATTGTTGTGAGATTATACAGAGCATGTTAAGTGAATACATCCAGGACAAGGCCTGAGATAAGGAAAGGAATTCAGTAAATATTAGAATTTTGAAACTTTTAAACTAATCAAAACTCAATGACCTTAGGAGGTAAAAAACTATATCAACTGCATATTTTTCTTCAAAATTGTAATGCAGCTTAATTTCTTTAAAAATATGCATTTCATTATTCACATTTAAGTCTCTAATTATTCTTAACTTTGTTTTACCAATTCTCTCTTTCCAAGGACAGTTCCCCCAAATTCCGTTATTTATTATCTTGTTTTTCTGCTTGTTAACTGTGAGGTATCAAAGCTGAACTGCACTCCTTATACATTTGTTCACTGAAACAGTTCAGAGAAATGAAAATTATTTATCTTTCTTTAAAAAGAGAAAAAATACAAAAATTTTTTGAGGCAAATTTTCCTGATAAAAAAATGTTTTGCATATGCTCAAAACAAGAAATACGGTTTATTGTATTTGTTCCTCTCTATGTAACGTATCTTTTTTCTGTGTGTGTGTGTTTTTTTTTAATTCCAGTATGATTAACGTACAGTGTTATATTAATTTCAGGTGAGCAATATAGTGCCTCAACAATTATATACATTACTCATTGCTCATCATGGGTGTACTCTCAATCCCCCTCACCTATTTCACCCATCCTCACACACACACATATATATACACACAACATATCTCCTTTATCCATTCATCTATCGAACATCTGGGTTGCTTCCATAATTTGGCTATTGTAAATAATGCTGCAATGAACATAAGGGTGCAAGTATCTTTTCAAATTAGTGTTTTCATACTCTTTGGGTAAATACCAGTAGTGGAATTACTGGATCATATGGTAATTCAATTCTTCATTTTTTGAGGCACCTCCATAGTATTTTCCACAGTGGCTGCACCAGTTTGCATTCCAACCAATAGTGCACAAAGGTTCCTTTTTCTCAACATCTTGCCAACACTTGTTTTTTTGATTTTAGCCATTCAGACAGGTGTGAGATGATATCTCATTGCGGTTTTGATTTGCATTTCTCTGATGATGAGTGCTCTTGAGCATCTTTTCATATGTCTGTTGGCCATTGGCACGTCTTCTTTGGAAAAATGTCTGTTCATGTCTTCTGCCCTTTTTTAAATGGATTATTTGGTTTTTTGGTGTTGAGATGTATACATTCTTTACATATTTTGGATACTAACCCTTTATTGGATATGTCATTTGCAAGTATTTTCTCCCATTCAGTGGGTTGTCTTTTAGTTTTGTTGACCGTTTCCTTTGCTGTGCAGAAGCTTTTTATTTTGATGTCGTCCCAGTAATTTATTTTTGCTTTTGTTTCCCTTGCCTTAGAAGACATATCTAGAAAAATGTTGCTATGGCCGATGTCAGAGAAATTACTGCCTGTGTTATCTTCTAGGACTTTTTTATAGTTTCAGTTCTCACATTTAGGTCTTCAATCCATTTTGAGCTTATTTTTGTGTATGGTGTAAGAAAGCAGTCCAGTTTCATTCTTTTGCATGTAGCTGTGCAGTTTTCCCAATACCATTTGTTGAAGACAAATTTTCCTGATAAATTTGTTTCCAAAAATTCCTAAACTACTAAATAGAGACAACTGTTTAGAAAACTGAGACCAAAAGCTGCTTCTTTCTAAAATAACAAGATAATTAACACAGAAGTATTTTGGAAAATTGCCTCAATTCTCCACTCTGCTCTGTTAGTGAAGATATAACCAAAATAACACCAAGCATTTTGATCAGAAAGATTGATTTAGTTAAAAATTAATAACCCCAGTTACTACTTTTTAAATTATTATTGATAGTTTTAATGTATCAAGAATTTGTGAGGGTGTTTTGTTTTGTTTTTTTTTTAGGATTTAAAAGTCCTTTTGGGGTGCCCGGGTGGCTCACTCAGTTAAGCAACTGCCTTTGGCTCAGGTCATGAAGCACCCCCCCCTCAATCAAGCTCTCTGCTCAGCAGGGAGCCTGCTTCTCCCCCTCCTCTGCCTGCTACTCCCTCTGTCTGTGCTCTCTCTCTGTCAAATAAATAAATAAAAACAATTAAAAATAAAGTCCTTTCATTTGTTTTTCAGAATTTTTCAAGAAAAAACTATTTCAGGATATTACCAATGGTTAGCTCTGGGTGGGTGAGATCCTTATGTCATTTGTGTTCTTTTTACTTATTTTATGTGACTTTTTCCTATAATATGTGTATATTGTTTTTGTGTGCATTTTTATTTTTAATGAAAGTAATACATATAAGTGAATATTCAAATAGTTCATAAAGGCTTATAACAAAAACACCCAAGTCCCATCAGCCCCTTGACCAACTTCCCCCCACCTAGCTTCTAGCTTCGCCCCATGTTCCACATAACCCTACTAGGTTATTTCCTAACAGTATGCTTACACCAATGTTTCCTGACTTTCATTTTTAGACATTATTTATTGACTTCTTGTCATGGTATTTGAGGATTTAGCCCTTTCACACGTACCACCATCACCACTTTCCCCTCACCCTTCCTTCTCACACAGCTACATCACTTCTGTTCAAATCAATAATTTGTATTTTTATCATCCTGTCAATGTAAATACAGTGCATTGCTGAATCAAGTAAGGTGCCATGATAGTGCTGCTCTTGAAAATCTCCTGTTGTCCCTGGAGTTAATAATTGCCTTCCTTTTTCACTTACTTTTTTTTTAATGTATCTAACCCGAATTTTATCCAGATGCTTCAACCTATCTATCAAATGCCCATTGGTATCTTCCAATACCCAAACATTAGAAATTCACTCTCTTACTTTGCTGAAGTACAGATTTCAGTAGTTTACTCAGAGCGTGTGCATTGAAGGTAAATTTTTTAGCGTGCTTGCATGTCTGAAAATGTCTGTATTCTATTCTCATCCTCCACTGATAATTTCCGTAAGCTGATCATTTTCCCTCAGCATTTTAAAAGCACTGTTCCACTGTCTTTTACTTCCAGTGTCGCCACTGAAATAAATATGCCTAATGCCTTTCTGGTTCCCCTTCCTCTGTATCTGGTCTATTTTTCATTCTAGAATCTTCCCATTACCTTTATGTCCGAAATTTCACAATGATGTGTCTTGTGCCTTAGAATGTGCCTTTTTTCTTTGATTGTGCTAGACTCCCGGGGGTGCTTTCAATCTTACCGGCAAATTTTTTCTTTTATTATTTTTTTACTAATTTCCTCCTTCTCATTTTCTATGTTCTCTCTTTGTGAACTCTTGTCAGCAGGATGTTGGGACTTTATTATTCTCCAGATCGATTGTCCTTTTATCCCACTGACTATCTCTACAGCTTTTCTTTTCTTTTTTCTTTTTTTTTTTTTTTAATTTAAGTAGGCTCCACACCCAGCATGGAGCCCAACACAGGGCCAAAATCATGACCCTGAGATTAAGACCCGAGCTGATATCAAGAGTTGGATGCTTAACTGAGCCACCCAGGCACCCCATCTTTTCTATGATCTATTGTCTGAGACAGAGGTTCTCAACTGGGGTGGGGGTGGGAGGTGTTGATTCTCTCCACCCCAGCCATTTGGCAATATCTGCTGATGCTTTTGGTTGTCATCACAGGGAAAGGGGGCATGCATGGGTACTTAGTGAGTAGAGGCCAGGGAGGCTGCTAACCATGTTACAATGCACAGCCTCCCACAGTAAAGAATTTCTAATCCCAAATGTCAGTCATGCCAAGATTGAGAAATCGTGGACCGGGAGAATTACTTAGCTTTATCTTCCAACCTTGTACTGAAGTTTCTATATCAAACATATTTTTGGCACAGGATGGCAGTGTGCAATGGTTTAGGCTGGGAAAAAATCTGCAGAGGCAGTGCGCATAGCAAAACGATGAGGCTACAACAGACCAGTGATGAAGGGGAGTAAATCACTGACGATTCTTTCTTTCCCACAGACTATCTAAGGCCACAGGGAAAATGGTGGAAAATTCACCATCGCCATTGCCAGAAAGAGCTATTTATGGTTTTATTCTTTTTTTAAGCTCCCAGTTTGGCTTCATACTATATCTTGTGTGGGCTTTTATTCCTGAACCTTGCCTAAACTCCTTAGGCTTAACTTATTGGCCTCAAAAATACTGGGTGGTTGCATTGCCTGTCTACCTCCTCATTACCATAGTAATTGGTTATGTACTGTTATCTGGAATAAACATGATGAGTACCTCTCCACTGAACTCTGTTCATACAATCATAGATAACTATGCTAAAAATCAACAGCAGAAGAAATATCAAGAAGAGGCCATCCCAGCATTAAGGGATATTCTTATTAGTGAAGTAAACCAAATGTTCTTTCTTTTTTTTTTCTCGTTTTTGTTTTTTTGTTTAAGATTTTATTTATTTATTTGACAGAGATAGACACAGCGAGAGAGGGAACACAAGCAGGGGGCGTGGGAGAGGGAGAAGCAGGCTTCCTGCTGAGCAGGGAGCCCGATGCGGGGCTCGATCCCAGAACCCTGGGATCATGACCTGAGCCGGAGGCAGACGCTTAACGACTGAGCCACCCAGGCGCCCCCCAAATGTTCTTTCTTGCAGCTGAAGATCTTTATGCCAAAAACTAAATTGTATGTAGACTAACACCAAACACTTACTGTAAGTTTTTGATGTAATAATTTTGACCATAGCTATTTTGACAATCTTATTAATAACCGATACTGAAATATAAAAAAGCTGCACTTCTCTTAGATTAAATTCCATGAATCTTATACATGTTCTCGCATATTAGTTATTAATAGACAGAATAAATAAAATACTGCATTACCATTAAAAAAAATATCTTTTTTTCCCATTCTCTGATCAGACCTTTTGTTACGGGAACTCTCCATCAAAAGATAAAACTCCTTTCTCCAGAAAAGAAACTTCATACTTCACAGAGGGATTGTGTTAATGGTCGGATGGTCAGTATGACATGCATGAAAGCACAATGGCTGTATGAAGGGCAAGAAGGGACCCAGTGGCCTCCAAGAGCTTTGTAAACAACTGTAGGGCAATTCTTCTTCAGGCTTGTACCTCACTCCTGCCTTCCATGGTACACCGACCACCAAGTGCTAAGGCTCCTCAAAGCACTTTGACTAGCCCTTCTTCCACTTTGTCAAGTCAGTTATCCCTATTCCGTCCAACTTCTGGTTTCCAAAATTTACTGAAATCTCTCATCGACTGTAGACTTTTCTCCTCTTTTCTTTTTCCTTATGGATTATATCTTGTAAACCCCTTTCCACACTACCTACACTACGTGTACCACTTTGCAAAAAATAAGGATAAACAAAATAAGATTTAAATAACAGAAAGGGATCCAATACAGAGAAAGGGAAAGATGTCAATCTATTTTTCTTAAATTTCTAACTTGTTTTTTAATTGTGCCAAAATATCTTCATGAATTTTTTAAAAAATTTTACAGATTAGTAGAAATTGAAATTAACAACCAGTAGTTTATGTTCATAACTTTTTTTCTGTTCTATAATCTTATTTATTCCTTTCTTCTTTTCTTTTTTATTGAAGCATAGTTGACACACAATGTTACATTAGTTTCAGATGTACAACATAGTGATTCAACAACTTTATACATTATGCTGTGCTTATCATAAGTGTAGTTACCATCTGTCACCATATAACACTATTACAATATCTTTGATTATATTCCTTATAATTTTCATTTCATTTTCATTTCATAACATTCATTCAATTCACCTTTCATTGCTATGACTTACTCATTCTATAACTGGAAGCCTGTATCTCCCACTCCCCTTCACCCATTTTGCCCATCCCCCACCTCTGGCAACCATCAGTTTGTTCTCTGTGTTTATGGATCTAGTTTTGCTTTGTTTGTTTGGTTGGTTGGTTTTTTAGATTTGACATAAGTGAAATCATACGGTATTTGTCTTTATCTGACTTATTTCACTAAGCATAATGCCCTCTAGGTCCCTCCATGTTGTCACAAATGGCAAAATCTCATTCTTTTTTATGACTAAATAATATTCCACATCTTCTTTATCCATTCATTTATCAATGGACACTTAGGTTGCTTCCATATTTTAGTTACTGTAAATAATGCTGCAATAATATATTTATAACTTTTAGACCAGTTTGTTGAATATCCTCCCAGATACTTTTTCATGCATACTTATACATACTTTGATTTTTTTTAAACAATAACAAAAAGGACTAAAACATACACATTATTTTGTAATTGCTCAGACTATTCCATTCAATGGATGCACCATAGTGTATTTTACCAATCCATTACTGCTAAATATTTATGGACCTTACTGTTGGACCAAATTTTCACTTTTCCAGGTAGAGCAAAGTAGTAATGTCTGACTAGAAATTAATTCTAAGATTCAAAACTAGTTTAGATTGAATGGGGAAACACTGGAGGGTTCCTGCTCAGGTCAAGAGGAGAACAAGGGGATACACACTCTCTCACTGCTAATACAGTGATACTTGAAGTATCAGTCAAGGGAAGTAGTAAAAGAGAGAAAATAAAAACATAACTACTGGGAAAAAAGATTATACAGTTGTCATTCTTTGTGGATTATATGATTACATACCTAGGAAACCCAAGAAAATCAACTGAGAAAATATATAAACAACAGAAAATTAAGTATGGAAGCAGGATACAAAATTAATTTATGAAAATCTGTGACATATATGTATATGTGTATACGTGTGTGTACATATAAATACATACATATATGCACATGTGTTTATTTGAAACATGAAAAACCCATGTATCATGATAAAAATCAGAATATATTCCTTATCCTAGTTCTAGGAACAAATATGTTTTTTAAAAAATGAAGTTGATAGTTGAATTATTCATAAGTCATTTTCATAGGCCTTATAGAGAAATACAACTTTGGAATTTAGAAATATTCCTTAGTATAAACATCTCCTGCCCCACCGATCCTCTGACAAACATATTCAATTCCAAATCAAATTTCTGTAGTGATGTAAATCTACTACTTTGTTGGTCATATATGTTCACATGCACTATTCATATGATCTATCCTAAAAATAACTAAAAAGAGAAATTTTCATGAGAGTCTTTTTTAATATACATATTATCTCCCTTATTATGTCCCAATCAAATTGGTCTCTTCATGTCATTATAACGATTGTTCACACAATATAGTATTACTATAATCAATCCACTCCCATACATCTAAATCATGTTCATCACTAACTTAAGTTCCTGTTTTTAGACCCTCCATATATAAAGTTAAAAGCATCAATAAAATGTATATGCTGCATTCAGATCTCCCACTTAATCTTGAGGTCTGTATTCTTTGCCTTTTGGTAAAAACAACACATTTTTGCCCTCCAGCAAGGAAGTTTTAAAAAATTACCATCTCTTTTCCAAATACTTTTGTTATACTTTACAATATACTAAGGATTTTTTTTTATTTTAAAAAGAAGGCAATCTAGTTTTAATTAAAAAGAAATCATCTTGTGGAAATGTATTTTCCACAAGGAAAGGAATGGTTCTAGTCCCAGATTTTAAAATTCTCATTGGTAGAAAATACAAGGTAAAAAATAATGTTTGAAAGACTGTTACAATTAAATGTCTTCAAACTTTGTCAAATATGTTTTACAACAACATGTGGAGCTTCCCCAAATGCTAACATAATGTCTAAGAACCAAAAAGTAGGAAGAAATGGATTGTGGGGTAAGGAAAATGTTAACTATTAGTACTAATTATATATAACATATTAGAAACTATGATATCAATAACGAAAAGACCATCAGGATGTTTAACTTAATCACTGAATTCTCCCCCTAAAATACAAATCAAGCATTTTGCAAAAATACTATATACACCAAATTGAAATGTCCAAATTTTTTTTAGCATAGAGTTATTTCTTTTGATGTAAATAGGAAGGTCGCTTTTCCCCCTAAACATTTAGATATAAGCTGAAGTCTTCAGAATTTGGACGCTTGGCAATGACCAGTTTGCAGATGGACTACTACGTGCAGTGGCTCTCCACGTCCCTGCAAGGCTACATGACCCGCCAACAACAGAGTCACCTCTGACTCCCTTCCTGCCCCACAGAAGCACTCACCGCCTGCATCGTAGCAACCATCACTGCGCTAGGCTCCCCTGCTCCGGCCTCGTTCCTGTAACTTCTCGTTGACCTCTATTACTATCATCAGTGAGAAAATAATAAATATTGTCTGAATTTAGAAATAAATAAGACCATATGTTCATCCAAAGTCCAGCAGAGTTCTGGATAAGTGCCTCATTATCAAAGCCCAGCACCAAAAGAAAAGGCAACATAATGGTCCATCGGAGTCCAGAGCACAAGTGAGAGTCTCACAACTGTGTTTTGGGAGTTCACTCACTAAAGATACCTGGATTTTCAGTTGCTTGGAGACAGAGTGTCTGTCTTGTGCGTCTTTGCACCTGACACTGCACCCTGCAAAGGTGGCGGGCTCTGCATATATTCTCCTCCCTCACCTATCTTCCCCACGTTCCTCAGCTTGCTAAGGAAGTCCTTTCGGAATTCAAAGTTCTACAGCTCAGGGAGAGTCGTAACTGATCATCTATATCTACAGAGGGAAAGAGCAAAGGAATGACATACTTCCCCTCATTTTTTATCCTGAGCAATTACCCAAAGGTAATAAAAGGCAATCAAGTGATTTAAAGAACTACTTTGCCTTTCCTTTTAGAGCTCCTACAGAGGAACTGACCTCTGGTTTGCAAAGGAAGTCCTGTACCACATGGCATTTTAAAAACTATCAGGATTTGGCTTTTAAAACAGTTTTATGCACACAGTATTCTACTGGTACAGAGGAGAAAGTAGTCCCCCGATGTATCAATGTAGAGGTGAGAGGAATTCAATTTCAATTCACTCTGTCTTAACCCAAATTATCAATTCTTTCAACAAAGAACACACACTGTAAGAGCATCACGGGAGACTTTTAAAACAATTGTGTAGGGGCGCCTGGGCGGCTCAGTCACGCTTACACAGTTGTGGGGGTTTGGATTCACAAGAGTAGCATCTGTTAGGAGGAAAGCATGCTCATATCTACAGGGATATTTAGTTGTGCCAGCAAATTGCAGTTGCTTAAACAACTTTCTCCCTCATTCCCTTCCTCCCCTCTTCCTGTCCCTCTCTTCCTTCTCTCTTTCCTTCCTTTCTCTCATTCTTTTTTTTTTTTTTAAGATTTTTTATTTATTTGTTTGACAGAGAGAGACACAGCGAGAGAGGGAACACAAGCTGGGGGAGTGGGAAAGGGAGAAGCAAGCTTCCCGCGAAGCAGGGAGCCCGATGATGGGCTCAATCCCAGGACGCTGGGATCCTGACCTGAGCAGAAGGCAGACTCTTAATGACTGAGCCACCCAGGTGCCCCCTCTCATTCTTTGATGCAGGTTTTTACTTTATTTCATTTTTTTTAAAGATTTTATTTGGGGTGTCTGGGTGGCTCAATCGTTAAGCCTGGGATTGAGCCCATCATCGGTCTCCCTGCTTCGCGGTAAGCTTGCTTCTCCCTTTCCCACCCCCCTGCTTGTGTTCCCTCTCTCGCTGTGTCTCTCTCTGTCAAGTAAATAAATAAAATCTTTAAAAAATAAATAAAATAATTGCGTAAATTATGATTGCTAGTTATACAAGAAATTCTTGAGCAATAAGTAACTATAATCAACAGTTAAAAACACCAACTGTTTACATTCAACATTTGTCATATTGATTTGGAAGGTGGAGGGGACAAACAGAGCTAAAGTTCAAAACCACTTGTCTCCTAAACAATGTAGATGTGGGTTTTGTTGTTTTGTCTTGTAGATCTGCCCTTCTTCAGTGTGTAATGACCATTATAACAAGAAAACTAATCATTCTTTGAATTTGGAAATCAATATAAAAATACAAAGCGTTAACTCACTGACATCCTGTCATCACTTCATCATCCTGAACCCAGAACTCAGCCCTTCCACTAGTTTCCATAGAAAATTATCTCCAAGAAGTTCATGATTTCCCCCTCCCCAACTTTACCTAAAATTAAGGAGTTCCTGGGGCATAGATTGGCCCACCAGCTCTGTGTTCTCTCTCTTCTTCCCTACATGGGAATTGAAGGAGTATCTTCTATTGCTTAAACTCCTTGGAGTTTCACTGCTTGCCTAAAGTAGCTCTTCCAAACAAATGCAGCACTATCCCTAAAATAAGTCCTGGGAAACACATTCTTCAACTTGATCCCCTTCCTTTGCTCTCATTTCTCAATAAGCTCTTGTATTCTCCTAGCCCTTGACCTCTCATCTCTAAGTTTTGATGATTCCTCGCACCCAACAATACATGGGCTTTTCTGCTTTAGTTCTGAGCTCTAAGGTCTGCAATTAACTTTGCTCAGTTCACTTCCACCTGCTCCTTGCAATGACCTCCTCCAATTTGGACCCTATCTCAGCTTTGCCTTATCTCTGTCCTCTCTATTCTCCCAAACACTGACATGCATCTACTATCAACTCAACTTACACAATATCTGTCTAACACTCTCTTTCTTGAGCTCCAGATTTTTATTACCAATATCCTACCATGTGTTCCAGGTTCATCAAATGCAATAAAATAGAACTCATCATCCCCCTTCCTCCCCATACTCTTTTTTCTCACTTTTCTCAGAGTCATCATGCCTCTAATCACCAAGCCCAAGAAACCTCCATTTTCCTAGATTCTCCCCACTTGCTTAGTCCTCTGTAATCATGTAGACATCAAATTCTATCAATTCTACTTGCTAAAGATCTTCCATATATTTACCTTCTCTACCCTTCCTCTTTCACTCCCCAAGTTTAGGCCTATATACCTTCCCAGACAATCTCTGATGTCTCTCTGGCATCTTTCCTCTTTGAGCCTTCGTATACCAGGATAATAACTTCTCTTCCCATGTTCTCCCAGTGCTTAGTACCACATGTTTCACACACAACAGAGCCTCAATAAATATTCATTAGTTAGGGAAGAGACTTCAAATGCTTGTGATCGCACATCTTTCCTTTCCTTGGCATTCAGAGATTGCCTCTGTCTCTCCAATCTCATGCTTCTTCGGGATTCTCCTAACTTGCCATTGATTATTTTCTTATTCTTTCACTTTTGGTCAAAGCTTTCTATTATTCTTTATTGCCTATCAAATAAATGAATGGCATGGAAGTCTTCCATTCTAGCTCAAACCTATCCTTCCAGTCTCATGGTTCAAATTCTCCCTCTCACATTCTTTGCTCAGTCTAGCTAAATCCAGCCACTAGCCATTCCCCAAACATGCTGTGCATTTTCCTGACTCCTCGCTTTTGCCCATGCTGCTTCCAACACATAGAATGTCTTTTCTTCCCCTCTTTCCCTGTCAAAAGTATTCCTAGTTTTAAGACCCACTTTCTTCATAAAACTTACAGATTCCTCCAGACAGAATTTCTTTCTTCCTCTTCTCTCCTTCTTTAAAACTTAGTTTACGATTTGCTTTGTACAAGTATTTTACTTCTTCTACTAAAAAAGTTGTTCAAAGCAGTGTTTTCAAACCACCTGAAACAGAATAACTGGAGTCTTGTTAAAAAACAAAAACAAAACAAAAACCCTCCCGAATCAGAGTTTCGGAAGGGAGCACTAAGAACCCTGCAACCTGAAAGCAAGTGCCCCAGGAGAGTGCGCAATGAAGCCGGAGACCTTGAAACTGCAGAAATGGGCCTTGAAGTCAGTCAGACTGGAAGTTGCATTCCAGTTATGTCTCTGTTAAAAGATAATTCTCAGAAAAAGCTAATAAAACCATGACTCTGATACAGATAGAAAAAAAAAAAAAAGTTAAAGATTTTACTTAACTCATTCAATGAGGTAACCAGGCAGATGTCGTAACCTGTTCAGAAGAGAATCTGAAAGAAACGCATTCATACAGGGTTGTAAAATGGTTCAGGCATGACGAAAGGCTACCATAAGATAATCCAGAAGGATGTGCAATAGCTCAAAGACAATGAAAAGAGTCAGATGACCTAGAAGATGTCCTTTAGGCAATGCAGAGTTTTCTACTGAGACATAAGATTTTTTTCTATACCTCTTGCTAGCTGTGTGACTTTGAGTATGTTACTTAACTTCCCTGAGCCTCAGTTACTTTTTCTTAAAATAAGATTTCATAATTTAAAAAAAAATCTTAATGCGGGTAATACTTACCTAATACTGCTCTTGTGAGAAGTAAGTGAGTTAAGGAGCACCAAGCCCTCAGGACAATGTTGACTACATGATACTCGATAAACATGACATAGTAGTACTAGTAGTACCAGGGTAGTGTTATCACCAGCTAGAAGCTTTTGGGGACCCTTTCTTATTTCCTAATACATGTATTCATTCAATCAGTCAACCAATGTGCATAAAATACCTATTCGTGCTAGGTTTGGGTGGATAATAAAATAGTCTCTGTCATCAAGGAGTCCAGGCCAGCCAAGGAGATGAGAACCTAGGTCAGTAATTACATGGGATACAATAAGTGAAAATAAAAGTATGTGAGCACAATTGACAACATGGCTAACCATGTGTGGAAGGTACAGAATGCTTACAGAAAAGCATTATCAAGGGGAATGTAAGCTGAATCTTGAAGGATGAGTAGGAAATCACTAAGCACAGTGTGCTAACAAATATTGTGCTAGATCATTACATATGTTAACCTTATTTAACTCACATGAGAGCCATACAATAATAGCTCACTCTAATTGAGTACTTACTATGTGTCAGGTGCTGTTTTAAATAACCATCATTATCTTATTTTATGAAGAAAAAAATCCTGAGGCTTAGAGAAACCAAGTAACTTCCCTAAGATGACATAGCCAGTGAGTGGCAAAGCCATAATTATTGCCAGATAACCTCGTTCCAAAGTGTAGGAAATATCACCTCAATTTACTAATGAAGAATCAAACCTAGAAAGATGATGAGATCTCCTAGAGAAACTGATTAGAAATTGGGTCCCTGGTTTTAAAGGACAGGCAGATGGGAAGGAAAAATACTCCAGAAAGAGGGAGAACACACAAAACCCTGGAAGTATGGAGGAGCTTAGCATGGCTCCAGGAACCAGAGATGTTTGGAACTCAATATGCATTTATGGAAACAAAGATAAAGCCACTGGGGGTGCCTGGGTGGTTCAGTCAGTTAAGTGGCTGCCTTCAGCTCAGCTCATGATCTCAGGGTCCTGAGATCGAGCCCCACATCGGGCTCCCTGCTCAGTGAGGAGTCTGCTTCTCCCTCTCCCTCTGCTGCTCCCCCTGCTTGTGCTCTCTCACTCATTCTCCCTCAAATAAATAAATAAATTAAATTAAATAGTAAAGCCGCTAAAGTAGGCAGGGACTGTGAGAAAGAAATTATAGCATACTAACTTTTGCAGACCCTGCTCAGGAAGTTATAAAAAAACTATGACAGATTTTAAGCAAAGGAATGAGACCAAAGGTTTAGAAACTGGAGGCAAGGCAAACAGTTATGAGACAGCAAAGACTAGTATTATTGAGATCAAGAGTTTTGAACTCCGGGCACCTGGGTGGCTCAGTTGGTTAAGCGACTGCCTTCGGCTCAGGTCATGATCCTGGAGTCCCTGGATCGAGTCCCACATCAGGCTCCCTGCTCGGCAGGGAGTCTGCTTCTCCCTCTGACCCTCCCCCCTCTCATGTGCTCTCTCTCTCATTCTCTCTCTCTCAAATAAATAAATAAAATCTTTAAAAAAAAAAAAAAGAGTTTTGAACTCCAACAACCTGCCACTTATCATAACCTCAGGAAAGAGAACCTCTTTGAGCCAGAGTCTCCTCATCTGTAAAATGAATATAATAACAGGGTCACCACGAGGCTTAAATGAAAGAAGGTCGGTAAGCACCTGCTAATGTACTCCAGATCTAATAGGCATTCAATAAATGATGGTGGTAGTATTAACAGTTGTTTATTTCTACTTTTGTTGTGATGCAAATATAATGAGATCTAGTTTAGGTCTTTTTGAAGGAAGAACATGTTAAATACATACTCTTTTACTTAGGTTGTTTGATTTGTTCAGACATAGTAGATTGATCCGTTCAGACATAGTAGACTGATTTAGACAGCAAAGTCCCAGGAGCACAAAAAGAATCAGATTTCAGGAATGGCGTGAGGTTAAGGGTTCAGTTTATCAAACGTTTCTTGTGTCCCTACCGTGTGTGTCTAACACTGTATTAAGTGGTACATATCTAAAAATAGTTAAGACATAATCTCTTTTCACAAGGAGTCATCAGTCTACAATATAGTTATTTTGGATGATGCCTGGCCTCCTCTCTTATTTACAGCCTCACCCTCCCTTAACGTCTGTTATTTACACTACTCTTGTAGAAATGATCTTGGTTTCCCTACCTGGTTACCTGCCCTCCTCCCCAACCTTGGACTACTTCCTTTCCTGGCTACTCCAGCTGGACACGTCAGACTACACCTGTTTGATCCAAACCTATTCTTAGTACCCTGGTTTGAAGACACCTTGCTCCTATAGAGAAGTTAAACCAATTTTCTCAACAGCTGGTGCTAGAATTCTTTTCAGAGGAAAACACCTTGAGGAGTCCTTGTGAGTAGACGGTATGATTGAGGAATGAGGTTAGCAAGAGACAGGATCATTAAAGACAAAATGTTCTACTTCAGAAATTCAGCTGGGGGTATGGAAGAAATGGCTAGAGAAGAGAAGAGAAAGAGAAAAAAGACAGAGGAACTTCACTGTACACCTAAAATACCTTTTAAAATGTATAATGCTCTATCGTACTTGCATTTCTTTGACTCCCCTCGTGTCTTCCAAATCTTTAGTAAGCCTTCCATAATCCCCAAGCCCCCACACCTCCCCACAAACACATAGACGATGTGAGAAGGTTGGGCGGGGAGGGGTAAGTGAAGAAATCATGGAGCCAAGTGCCACGGCTAGAAGACAAAAGGAGCAGAATGAGACAGCACACCCAGAACAACGACACAGCCATAACTGAACCCAGCAGTAGGAGCAAGGCCCAAGGTAATGCTAAAATCACAGATATCTGGGAAATTGGCAGAACATATCAGCAGGTACTGTACTTTATTTAAAAGTTGTGTAATAGGGGCTTGAACCAATCTTAACTAGTTAAAAAGCAAAACAGATTATCTCAGCTGGTCATGATTTCTTCAGTGTCATTGATGATTTGGTACCAACTCCATAGGTCTGCCTTTCCAACACACCTACTGCCTTCCTCAAAGGTGGCCACCACTGTCTTACCCAGTTACTGCAACAGTCTCCTTGAGATCAGCATTTTTTTTTAACTTAATTAATTTATTTATTTAAATAGAACAAGCAGGGCGGGGAGGAAGAGAGAGAGAATGTCCAGCAGGTTCCACCTCAGCACAGAGCCCAACGCGGGGCTCAATCCCAGGACCCCAAGATCATGACATGAGCCAAAATCAAGAGGGGGACACTTGACTGAGCCACCCAGGAGCCCCAGCAGACATTTTCTTAAAGGGCCAGATAGGCAGTTACTCTACTCTGCACTGAAGGCCTGGAAGCAGCTATAGACAGTAAAAATGAATGGGTTTGGTTGTGTTCCAATAAAACTTTTTTACAAAATCAGGTGGGGGACTTTCTATCCTGCCCCTTCTGTTCTCCACATTATAGAGTACTCTTTCAAAATGTCACTCCTCTGTATAAACACTTGTCTTCCCATTAACCTCAGGATAAAGTCCAAATTCCTTAACAAGGTAAATTTAAATTTCATACCATTATCTCCTCTCTAGCCATTTCTGGCTTCAATTTTCAGCACTACTGAACTGCTTTAAATTCCCAGGTTCCTGGTTCTCTCTTCCTTCCATGCATCTGCATATGCTGTTCTTTGGCCTGTAATCTTCCTCTCTTCCCCACTCCACTGATTAGTTGATTCCTACTCATCTAAATTTCAAGTTTCACATTAAGTCTAACTTCCTCCAGGAAGATTTCCCTGATCCTTAAATTCTCACAGAGTGTTGAGTTGCTGGTTTAATTGTCTGAATCTCCTGTTAGTTTGAAGCTCTGTGAGGAAACTGGTCTGCCATTCATCATTGTATTCCAAGGTACTCAATAAATAACTGGATTCTTGACTGATCAGGAAAGAAAAGACAAGAACCAACCTAAAAATGAAGGGGGCCCTCAAAGGCTAATTGGTGGCACATAAGCTGAGATTTGTTTGAACTGTTTCTTTTAATCCAACATCTGCTCCTAAAGCATTTTCTGCTTTGCTCCTGTAGCTTGCAGAGAGGGTTAGGAAATACACATTACATCATCCACACTTTCTCATGCTGGAACCAAAGCCCTGTAGGGTTTCATTTCTGCCTTGGCTTCCAAACTTAATCTGTTCACCCTCTCCTTGGCACCTGATCTCTTACCTCACATCCTGTTTCCAGTCTTGTATATGGTGTACCTTATATCTGGTAATTATCCTTGCAGAGAGATACTGGCTTGCCTTTCTAACCAATCCTCACATTTCAGATATCATGTAGGGGGCATATTCTATATGTCAGGCTCATGGGGCTTCCTCTATAAGCCAGGCCTACAGGACTTAATCATTCAATCCTCAGGCTAGCCTCGCAGTGATGTTCTCAGAGATTTCCTTTTATTATTTCTACTCTACAGTTGACAAAAGGAAGACTTAAAAGGAGTAAGTAACTTGTGAAAGAAAATGGCAGAGCTGGGACAGAAGGGAGGAAAGTCTGACTGCCAAGCTCGAGTTTCTGAGCTCATACTACTTTACAGTTCCTCTGGGACCACATCTGCTTCCCCCTGTGAGTGCTGTTCCTGCCCAAGCCCTGAAGTCTTCTATGGCGCTCCTGCATGTTTCATCCTGAACCTCACGGACAGTGTGGCTGAATTCAAGTCCGTCAGAATCACTGATACTTCTGGAGCACGGTCACTGTGCTCGGCCCTGTTTATGTATGACCTCATTTAACCTGCACAGACCCTAATATGAAAGATAAGGTTAGCTCTGTTTTATGGAGATGGAAGCAGAGGCACAAAGAGGTAAAATAATGTGTCCAAGGTCACATAATTAGTAATGGGAGAACCTAGGATTTACACCTAGACACTCTGACTCCACAACCCGCATTCCTAGGCAAGAAGAGAATACACAGGGAGGTAAAAGAGAGCTCCTCAGGCCTCATAGGATGACATGAAAATATGGGTGAGGTTGAATGATTCAGGCTTTAATCATCCCGGATAGGAGATCATTAACTAAGGATGTCTCAGTCATTGCTGCCTAAAACAAACTGTCACCAAACTTCATGGCTTAAAACAGTAATCATTTATTAGCTAACAATTCTGTGGGTCAACAATTTGGGCTGGACTTGGCTGAGAAATTCTGCTGGTTTTGCCTGGGCTCACTCATCTGGTGACAGTCAGCTGTGGCAGCTTGGCAGGAGCCTGATGGTCCAAGATGGTTTCTCAAGGGTCAAGGCCAGCTTCATGGGCATGCAACTTGTGCTGAGTTTATTGTTCTGCATTCCTGTCTCCTTAAGAATCTCCTGAGATTCTGAATAATTATGGGAAAGGGAGGCTACTGGGTCTTGTAAATTACATTCCAAGTCATGCTGGTGGTTGATGTGGATGCCAGCTGGGCATCTTTATCCACATAGCCTCTCATCCTCAAAGAGGCTAGCCCATGTTTCTTCACATGATGACAGGAGCTTTCCAAGACAGTGACAGCAAAGCCTGCAAGGCTTCTTCAGCTCTGGGCTCACAATTCCCACATCATCACTTCTGCTGCATTTTACTGATCAAAGCAAATCACAAAGCAAGCCCAGATACTAGGAGGTGGAAATCCAGAGTCCACTCCTTGATGGGAAGAACAGAAAAGTCACAGTGCAAGAGGGCATGTATGGTGAGGATGGGCCGAGTTTGTGACTATGAATTGCAATCTCTCACAGATTAGGTACATGTTTAAGCAAAAATAACTTCAGTCTCAGACATGTTATGATTAAGATTTCTCCTATGGTCAATCCATGCAAAGGTATCCAATACAGCTGACCCTTGAACAGCATGGGGATTAGGGAGCCATGCAGTCAAAAATCTGCACATAAACTTTGATTCCCCCAAAACTGAACTATTAATAGCCTATTGTTGACTGGAAGCTTTACCAATAACATAAACAGTCGATTAACACGTATTTTGTACGTTATATGTATTATATACTGTATTCTTCTAATAAAGTAAGCTAGAGAAAAGAAAATGTTAATAAAATTGTGAGGGAGAGAAAATATATTTACAGTACTATACTGTAAAAAAATCTGCCTATAAGTAGACCCATACATATTGTTCAAGGGTTAACTGTATTTGCATAATATAGGTCTAGAACATAAAAGAGAATCCTGGTTGGACATACAAATTTGACAGCTGACAACAGGCAGGTGATAGGTTTCTGAATAAATAAATCAGAACCTCCAGGAAGACTGCATGTATTAAGGCAAAGATAAACAAAGAGGTTCACTCAATCCTTCAGACTACCCAACTGTTTGAGTGCTCTCTTCTTCCCATGTATCTCAACCTCTCTCTCTAAGGGAGAGGGCCGATCCAGTTTCTGTAGCCAGCTCAAAGTCCAGTATCTCTGGGGAAAGTACTTTGGAGACTAGGGTGGCCCACAGTTCTTCTCTGTTATGTCTAGATGTGGCTACACATAGTCCAATAATTATAAACTAAAAAGAAGTTACTTGATACCCACACTGAACCCAATATGCAATGGTGGAGCAGGAATACAATTAACCACAATAAAAACTTCCATTTCCAAAAGGACAGAATGGGAAACATGCAACGACCAGTAGCCCTTCATAGTTTTCTTTCCAGAAAGAAATTCCTGCCCTGGCCATGGAAGAAATTCCCTGATTAAAATCCTATCTGGATGTGTTTGGTTATACCCATAGTGCCCCTGGGTTTACCACTCTAGGAGGTTCTTCCTTGTCCATTATTCTCCAGGTTCAAAATTTAAGTGAAAATTGGAGTGTATGCTTTCCTGGAAATGGCTTGAGGACACAATGATTCGCTTTTGCAGGTCAGATTTCCGGTTTCTTTAGCAATAAAATTTCCTCAAAATCTTTGCAGGCATCTATGCTATTCATCTCCAGTCTGTTACATGCGACCGAAACTATACCCAAAGTTCTTTTCTGGACCGAGCTCTTAAACCTTCTTATTCTCTAGTTTCTATGCTTTACTCCTTCCTCTTCTCATTGTTTTAATGTCGGCTACTTTGAGGTAAAACTTTAAAAACTAAGTGAGGGTAACACCACTAATCTGACCTTTGCTGCAAGGCTAGATCTTTTTGGCTGAGGAATCTTAATAGGTGGGCGTTAAGTGTCTGAAAAACAGTTTTCTCCTGTTTGGACCATAGAAACAATTGGATTTTCCAACACTGTGAGGCCCCAATTTTCTATGCACTGTATTTTCTTCCATCTTTCCTTGCAAACCCATCATTTCTTACGTGAGCTCATTTCTTTCTTGAAAAACCTTCCTAAACTAGCCAAGAAGCAACAATTACATTCTTATTCTGGTTCTTTCCAAATGCTTCCTCTAAAATTCAGTGATACAAGAAACATGGTCAGTCTTCCAAATTGAGTAGTGAGATTTTTACAGAACATCTTGCAATGGCATTACAAGAATCACCAGTTTTCCAGCCTGCAAGAGCTGTTTCCTCGCTGCCAAGGGTCTGACCACCTAGGTAATGCTATATGTTTTAAGACTTTGTTAGAAGTCCCCCATCTCCAGGTATCAATTTTTGTATTAGAGTAAAGGCTAACTTGCTGTAATAGAGACCCCAGAAAGCAGTGGAAATGAAAGTAAAGAAGTGAAAAATGAAAATAAAGAAGACAAAAGTGTCTTTCTGTCTCACATAATTGTTGGGCCTAGACTGACAGGACACTCTGTTCTATGAGGTCATTCAGGACCCAGATTCCTTCTATCTTGTTGTCCCCCCGCCCCGGGATGTCTTCCTCATCTCCATGGCTACAGATGGTCATAGACACGTCCATGAAGGAGACGGCAAGTGGTGCAAGGCAAGCTGTCTTCTTTTACAAACGTTAAGGCCAAAGTTGTACTCTAGTTATAGTCCATCGGCAAGAATGTCCCCACAAAATCATAGCTAGCTGTAAAGGAGGACAAGGAGTCTCCGGCTGAGCAAACATGCACCAGAGGGAGGAGAATGGATGTTATGCTGGCAGGCATTCATCTGCCACGAGAAGTAAGAAGAAAAGATTCCCAAGGTTAAGAACCCTCAGAGATACAAAGACCAAAATGGGGTAAATAAGGATTTTGTTTTTTAGAGGGAACAAGAATGGCAGTATGAAAAAAGAATACATGAAAGGGAAAATCTAGCTGGCGGCTACCTAAGTTTCCATTTTATTATTTCTAGCATTTTCTAAATATATTTTTAAAGCTTTTTTTTTTTTTATCTTAAAGGAGGTAGAAAGAGAAAACCTTTAAGATAGAAAAATAGTGATGTGAGGAGAATCAGAAGAAAATGGAGTAATGAACATCAATGGGAGAAAAAAAATTTCAATTGCCTGAGAGAAGACGAGAGAGGCCAGAAAAGGAAATGCTCTTTGGACTTGAAAATCTAGAGGTTACTGGTGCATAACTATGGCAGAAGCTAGAATACAGCAAATTAAGGAGTGAAAATGAACAAAGGAGGGCGCCTGGGTGGCTCAGTTGGTCAGGCGACTGCCTTCGGCTCAGGTCATGATCCTGGAGTCCCTGGATCAAGTCCCGCATCGGGCTCCCTGCTCAGCGGAGAGTCTGCTTCTCCCTCTCACCCTCCCCCCTCTCATGTGCTCTCTCTCTTTCTCTCTCTCTCAAATTAAAAAAAAAAAAAAATCTTAAAAAAAAAAAGAAAATGAACAAAGGAAAATGAGACAGCAAACACGGACTAGTCTCTTTTAAGAACACTGAATTTTTAGGAAAAAAAAGATAAGGTGGTAACTAGTCATGACAAGCTGCACTTGCAAGTGGACTTAGATGAGAACCAGCCCCCAGGGAGACTAGGGTGGCCCACAGTTTGAGCTGCCCAGCATACATATAATGTGTAACATGAACAGCTGGAATAGCAGAGCGCTCTGCATGTTAGGCTGGTCAAGTTCTCCCAAAGTTCAGAACTACTCTTGGATATGGTGGTTGCATTCTATAGTCATGGGGTCTTGGGGCCTCCAGAGACAGCGCCTCCACCTACCTCCAGTCTCATAGTCAGAAACTGTCACTTCTACGCAAGATAGATAGCTTGCTCACTGGAGAATTAAGGATCCAAGCTGGGTGTGGAAATGAAGGACCCAAAACACCTCGGCACAGCTGGAGTTTGGGCAACCCCCCCCCTTTAGAATATCAATGGAGGGGGGGCAATACATCAGTAAATATGAATGGACAAAAGGGATATGAATCAGCAATAGTAAAACAAACTTTGGGCACTTTTGTTTGGCAGATTAAACTGAAAATATGACTCCCTGCTATCCCAAACCCCCATAAAAAGAGACCCGGAGTTGACAAATTCTAATTAAAGTTGGTGCTGTTTCTTTAAAGTGGCAGAGAAAGTAGCAATCTCTGTTCTGATACTATAAGGCCAAAATTCTTTTAAGAAAAGGAATATTTCATGGAGAAAGGATTGGATTGGATTGTCTCTGAGGAAAATAATTGTGTTGTAATGTGTGCTTATATTTTAGATAGCATAGAGATCACCGTGGTGGGAAGAAACAACTATTGGGAGATTTACCTTCACCCTTAGTCATGAGACTTAAGCCCATTATCCTCCGGAGTCCCAAATGACTGAGGGAAATAAAAAAAAAAGAATGCTCTTTCAGATGAAGTCTGGCACTGAGATATGGGAAAAGAAACTAAGGGATAAAACATCCTTTGGTGGGAAGTGGTTGAATATTTCTGAAGGATGAGAGAGGCCACTACACTGAGAGACTAAGAAGAAATGTAACAAAATGGGGAAAAGGCATCTGAAAGTTCCCTTCTTGGGTGGTTTGTTAGGTCTTTTCAGAAAGTTATTGCAGAGCTATATGGCGGTGGTTGACAGGGAAGATTGGCTAAGATAGAGCAAACCTAATGTATCCCATTTATTTGCAAGTTTTATCAGAGGAAGGCTCTGTTGTTTCCTTTTGTAGGAGCAAGTCAGGTCAGCACAAATTCAACCAAGCTCTTAAACACTCAGACACTCTTTGGGTTGGTATTATAGAGGTATCCTTTATGCATAAGACAGTGTCATTCTAGGGCAACGCCTGTGTCAGTCAATACCTATTCTGTAGTGTTGAGAGGGCCACGCTTCCTCTGTATGCTGAGAGGAACCTCCATATGTTAGGAGTCCACCAAGAATCGGCTGCCTGGCTACCTGCTCAGATGACCACCTCTCAACACTTGAAATAGAACTTTGCTCCATGCTCACCAGAAGGCTTCATGAAACAGCCCAGTTGCATAAAAATAGATTGGGAATGGAAAAACACTCTGGCAAAAGCATAAAGGTGTGGTTGAAGACTGGAGTGCCGTTTTCATGTGGTTGGGCTGGTAGTTTAAAGGAGTTATGCTGAGCCAGACTGATGGAGGGTTTTATTGATTTTGCTTTTATTTTTTAATGGGGGAGACTTGAGCATTATAGGCTAAGGATAAAGACACGGCAAGAGTCAGTGGTTAGAGACTCAGGAAAGAGGGGACATAATTGATGGAGGACACTGACCATAAGAGGTTTTGTTTAGTGTATAGCACCTATTCAGAAAGGAAAATTTAGAGATTCTTTTAAATTTCTAAGTTAAGATGCAGGCATTCCACAGTTTCCTAGGGAAATATTCATCAAGTATTACAAAGTGATAAGACTTTCTCAGGTTCATTTAAGTTGTCTTTTAACTTACTCCAAAACAAATATAACCAGCAAAGATCCCACTGGAGTACTGGTGTGGAGAAGGGAAGCTTAAGTTTGGGAAACAGCTAAGTCATTTGAGATTTCTATCAAAAACTGTTGTTGGTAAATTAACAAGCCTGTTTGTAACAAACTGAGAAGGGATTCACAATAAAGAGGGCACCTAATGTTGATGAAAGATGAACAGGCTATTAAATAAAGCTTGCAGAAGCTGATAAGAAACCAGGTTAGGGCGCCTGGGTGGCTCAGTTGTTGAGCATCTGCCTTCAGCTCAGGTCATGATCCCAGGGTCCTGGGATCGAGCCCCGCATCGGCCTTCCTGCTTGGTGGGAAGCCTGCTTCTCCCTCTCCCACTCCCCCTGCTTGTGTCCCCTCTCTCGCTGTGTCTCTCTCTGTCAAATAAATAAATAAAATCTTTAAAAAAAAAAAAAAAGAAACCAGGTTAAAGGGCACAGCAAGAGTTATTTACCTGCTGTGGTGAAATGTAGTCATATACTATTTACACAACACTTGCAGGAGAAAATAACACTAACCTTTAAGTAGCACATCTGTATATTTCATTCTTATCCTCTTCTTAAGGTATGATGTTTTCTGCAGTAAGTACCTTCCCTAGGTAACATCACCATATTCCTGAGGCCACTAGATGGCCACAGTACATCCACAGGAAGTCCAATCAAAGCAGCAGTACTGATGAGTTAGCGTGGTAAAGCCTCAACTTCCTCACCTACAAAATGGGGATAATAATAGTACTTAAGTTCATAGGAGGCTGTGAGAGGTGGTTGAGAAAGTTTATGAATGCCTACTGAATGGTAGTCTGCATGTTTTATCACACATGTGAATTTCACAGGAACAATGTATAGTCAGAGAAGAGAGAAGGTATAATCTGTGTGTTTCTACCAAGGACAAAGAGTTCTGTGGCAGCAAAAAAGGATTTGGGAAAGACAGGGTAGAAAGTGCAGGTGTACAGTGAGGAAAAGACAGACCTGATAGGTGTGCCAGGCAGAGGCTCTGCAGGGAGAGAGGGTTGGGATGAGAAGAAAATAAATTTGCAAGACTTCAAAGACAAGCAGTGTTTAGTGCAGAAATAGAATTGTTTCTGACTTTATTTATAGGTCTAAAACTGAAAATATGGTAACTGAAAATTAAAGGAGCCATTATTGTTGTGGTTGTCATTAGTGAACAGTATGACGTGGCGTGATACTTACCGTGATAGTCTGGGAATGTATTTTTAAATAAGATATTACTGTCTTGCTAAATTTGGAACTGATAAGGCATTTTGTGTGTGTAGAGGGCTGGAGCTGAATTTATAAACATATCTGGAAAGATATACCTGCGATAAATGAGCATAAAGTAAGAGAATAAAATTAATATGTCTAGTTAATTTCACTGCAAATTTATCTTAAACAAGGCATGAATCAAGAGTTATTATATACAGAGAGACAGACAGACAGACAAACAGACATGCCTATTTAATCTAGTATCCTTTTGGAATGCACTTGGAGAAGAAGCTAGAAAACAGAAAAGCAATTCTTAACTGGAATATGAAAAACCCACTTTTTTTTTTTTTTGGTAGGCTTTACACCCAACATGGAGCTTGAACTCACAACACCCTAGATCAAGAGTCATGTGCTCTACCGACTGAGCCAGGCAAGTGCCCCTGAAAAGGTCACTTTTTAAAAAATCCTTTGCCTCCTATTTAGCTCTAATTTTATAAAGGAAAAGTCAGTCATAGTAAAGTAGATTTTTATCTTTCTTTCCTTAATACATAGCATAACAGGGGTGCCTGGGTGGCTCAGTCATTTAGCATCTGCCTTCGGCTCAGGTCATGATCCCAAGGTCCTGGGATCAAGTCCCACATCAGGCTCCCTGCTCAGCCAGGAGCCTGCTTCTCCCTCTGCAACTCTCCCTGCTTGTGCACGTGCTCTCTCTCATTCTCTCTCTCTCTGTGTCAAATAAATAAACAAAATCTTTAAAAAAAATAATATATAGCATAACAGCTGATATAAATATATGATAAATTCTTTTAATGATACTGTGGAAAGGAAGAGTATGAGCTTTTTGGAATCCTGACTGCCAATTCCTGGCTTTCTGACCCAGAGCAAATGACCTCTCTGTACCTTAGTATCTTCATTTGTAAAATGGGATCATTATAATGCCTACCTCATTAGAGTTATTGTGAGAATTAGTTAATTCACGTTCTCAGTGCCTGGCATACAGTAAGCACACAGTAAATGCCAATTAAATATTAACAATGGCCTTAGCCTTCAAGGGTTAGCATTCGAGGAATCCTAGCAAGTGGCTTCATCCAGGAAAAGGTTGCAACTTAAACATACATTAGTATATTTGACAAGGAAAAAAAGTCTTGTCTATGGATTTGGATTGTACTGGGACAATTTCTGTCACCTATCCTACCACACCTTCCAGAAGATCTTTAATGGTAAGGCATACAACCATCAGTCCTGGTGGCCACAGTTCTGTCTATGGCCCAGACTAAGAACTCCCTTCCAGCTTTACCTTGTCACGGGCACACATAATGCTGACCAAAGTGGTGTTCTTGGCTCTTGCAGAAGAGCTTCAGTCTTTATCTGTACTTTACCACCTTCATTAGGACTAAAGATTGTTGACCTCTGCTGAGGAGGGGCCTACATGCCAGGGTCCCTAGTGGCCCATACTCCAAAGCAGCCCATGAAAGCATGGGTTGGGTGGCTTTTCTCTAGGAGGCCCTGTTAAGAGGTATGCAGTTCACATAGTCAGGCTCATTATTGAGTCACTGCTTGGGTATTAACTGTTACTGCCTTACCACTGTATCCCAGTACCTAGCCCAGTGAGCTGCACATATTAGGTACTCATAGAACTGAACTGAAATGAATTGAGAGCCTGCCCTCATCCCTATTTACTCTAAGCCCCAGAAGCCTCCCAGATTAGCTATTATCATCCTGATTCTTATCTCCATGGTTACTTTTAAATTCCCCCAATCTGACCCAACTCCCATTCCTCACCACCCTTCAAACCCTTCACGGCATAGTTTGGACCTCCTAATCTGTCACCTGCAAACCTCCCTTATATCTTCAACTTCTTTTTGAATGACTTCTCCACTTCCCTGTAGAAGCTGAAGACTTGCTCCTCAATATGTCTCTCAAATGGAGGCCATTTGTTTCTCACACACCCACAGAAAGTGGGGAAACTCTTGATCCACATCACTGCTTCCAAACCATTTCTCCTTCTTTTAAAAACTTTAGCTCCTTTGAAGTTCCTGTCATGCAGTTGTACCACCCTAACAGGATATAGATGGCACACTTATATTAAGTTGAGGATGATTTAATAAAGGGATGATTTACAGAGGTGTGAATGAGGGAAGGAAGGCACGAGGGATAGTGCAGTCACTGAGGGCTAGTAACAGTGGAACTTTCACCACCCCTTGGCCTGAAGGAATGAGGAAAGGGAGCTCTGGGGCCCAGGACAGAGAGGTATAGAAGCCATGTTGAAGAGCAGAGTCCTCCCCCTCCCCCCCATTCAGGGACACAGCCTCCCTACATCAGATCTGCTGAGGCTCCTCATTGGCCAAACCCAACCAGAACCAGACAGCAAGGAAACTGCTGATTGAATCCATAGGTTTCAGCTCCCATGGCTGGGTGGGGTGGGGAAGAGTGAATCTTGAGGGACAAATGGAAGATATCCTGCTTATACCCAAAGTTCTTTTTGGTTGCTATCATCTTCCAAACTTTTACTTTTTGAAAACTTGAGCTCATCTTCCTCTCCACCCCTTAGTGACTTTGGCATTCATGTGGTGGCCCCTGCATCTTTTTGATCCATTCTTAGAGTGACACCCTAAAAACTACTATCAGTAATAACACAATATTGACTTCAAGCATCCCACCCTCTGACCACCACCTCTTATCTCTACAGTTCACTGGCTCTAGTTCTTTCATTGCAATTTTTCAACCTTCTTTAGGCTTCCAATCCCCTGACTTCACACTCTGCCACTATTTCCACTCTCCTACCTTTACCCTCCTGTCTTCACTTCCCACTATGCCCAGAGAAAGTTCCATGGACCTTGCTCCCTTAAGAATCTTACCTCGCTAATGTATTCACCTGTCAAAAATCTAACTTTGGTTAAAGCCAACTATCTGCCTTTTCCAGTGGGGAAAAAGACATAAAATTATGCTGAATGGTTTCTCTCTAAATTTGTTATCACATGCTTCAAATGGGCATTCCAAACTGCCCAGAAATCCTACGCCGATCCTGGTGAATATGCCAATTACTTTTCAAGATGATTATTTCCTAACTTCTTTCTCCTCAAGCCTCTCACACTCTGTACCCCATATCCCCACACCCTCCCCTCATCTATTCACCACCAATTCTGTAAACCTCCCAGCACCTGCATTATATCCCTGCCTTATATCCTGTTACCATGGGATAAGGGTCCCTCCTCCTATCAAAGCCCAACCCCTCCACTTGTGTTGTACATTCCAACCCTCATCTTTTGAAGAACTTTGTTCCTACTCTCTCATTCCCTTTCTCTCCTGTATCAATTTTCCTCCACTGGATCATTTTAAAATTCAAATTAATATGTCCAGTAACTCCCATCTTAAAAAATAAGTTTCCTCAATTCCAAATTCTCCTTCATTTCTCATCTAATTTCTCCATTCCCCTTCAAAGAAAAACTTGAAATAATTGTCTATAGACACTGCTTTTCTTCATCTCCCATTCTGCCCATTTCCAACTGCCTTCCACAACCACCATTCCATGGAAATGCTGCTCTCACTTAACTCCTCAGTGATGAATTTGTTTTCAAGTCATCTGATCCCAACTATGAACAGCATGTGACATAGCTGACCACGCTCCCATTCTTGAATCATTTTCCTCTTTTGGTTTTTGTGGCCACCACTCTTTCCTGATTTTCCTTCTATCTCCCTGGCTTGCCCTTCTCTATCTTCCTTGCTGGCTAAATCTCCCTTACTAGACCGCTAAATGTTAATGACCCCATATTCTTCTCAATCCTGAGCTGTCCAATAGAGTAGCCACTAGCCACATGTGTCTATTTAAATTTAAAATAATTTAAATGAAGTAAAATTAAGATTTAGTTCCTCAATCGCACTACCCACATTTCAAGTGCTCAATAGACACATGTAGATAGTGAGCAACATGGCCATAAAACCTTCATATTGTT
Organism: Leptonychotes weddellii; assembly: GCF_054177405.1. NCBI lineage: Eukaryota > Metazoa > Chordata > Mammalia > Carnivora > Phocidae > Leptonychotes > Leptonychotes weddellii. The sequence continues at coordinate 73,432,273 of NC_138372.1, read as the reverse complement.
GTAGAAAGTTCTATTGCACGGGATTGACCTAGACTCCTCCCTAGGTGATCTCACCCAGTCTCGTGGCTTTCAGTACCATGTATATGCTGACTTCTAAATTTATAACTCTAGCTCTGACCCAAGCTTCAGATTTGTACATGAAACTACCTATTTGACATAATCACTTAGATGTCTAACAGGCTAGTCAAACTAACATCCAAAACAGAACACTTCATTTTCATCCTCTCCTCCCCTGTGTCTACCCACAAAAGCTTGTTTCTCTTCCTGTCCATCTATTCTTAGCAAATGACACCATCCAACCAGTTTTGAAGCCAAAACTCCAGGAGCCATCTTGATCCCCAATATCTAATCCATCAATGAGTCTGAACAACTCTATCCATAAAATGTATCTCAAATCTTCTTTCCAAACCCTCTTCTCTCTCCACTATCATCTTTCTAGTCTAAGTTTCTTGTCTGGGCTATTGTCCTATTCATACGAGATCTCCTGTACCTAAATCTAGCACATAGCAGGTGCTCATTAAATATGTTGAATAAATGAACAAGCACAATCCTACTGAATAGTGCAAAATAATTTTAACTTTTTTAATATTCATGAATAATAGATATCTGCCATAAAAGCTTAGAAAATAGATTTAAGAAGATAATAAAAATCACTTCCCAGACAGATTACTTACAATTGGCTATGGCTCAATATCATTACTCATTTTGTCAATTATTAATACATTTTTCATGCTCTCACAGCACTATAATTTACTTCCATGCATTTGTAATCTGTGTTGTCAGTGCAATTTAATCCCCAAGAGAAATTTTAGTTGCTGCTTCTTGTCACTCAGCCTTGCCTTTCCTGATTAATCCAGTACAGCTTCTTGACCTCTTACCTACACATTTTGTGCCTGTCACAAACCAGTAGACATTTTGTTAGGAGTTCCCAACTTTGTTCCTGTCCCAGTCTGCCACCTAGCTCCTCTCTGCACTCAACTTCCTTGTCAGAAACACTGAACGGTTTGACCCTGGCCTTAATTCAAAATAACTCTACCAATAATTCTAAACAATGTCTGCTCCTCCTCCCTCTTTGATTCACTGCATTTACTGTCAGCCCTAAATGCTTGATCAGCCCCATTCATTCAGCTGCATGCCAATGCGATCGAGCGGGTATTTCCTACAGATACAAGTAATTATTGAAGTGAGGCGATGGGGTAAAGGAGAATGTAAGAGTGTCTTCCGAGACCTGCAGTCTAGTAATTATTAATATGCTTGCCATCTGCATTGCCTGTGTCAGGTTACAAAGCCATCTGGGACACAATATTTTCACAGCAATCCAACCACTATTATTTGCCTAAGCAACAATCATCTCTCCTCTACCCTCCTCCAACTTCCTTCTCCAAGAGACCTTTGTGGTCAGTACCCACCCTCCACCAAATAACCAGATACAACAGGGAGCTGTATGCCATGCTCCACCCTACCCCAGCCAGCTTTGAGGTCTCATTCCTTTTATGAATAAGTAAGTGATATAAATATAGCCAGAGAGTGTGAAAGAAAGTCTGTGAGGGGTTCGGGGAAAAAGTTTCCTCACCCTTAAAAAGAAAGACCCAATGACAAGATAATGTCCCTTTTTGGCTCCAGAAATTTCCTCATCTGGATGTAATTTCTGAGATGCTAACATCTTCTTTGAAGTATGAGGGGAGAGTTTTAGGTTGAAGCCATTGCTGGGAATGGCAGAGTGGGCAGATGAAAGAAAACTACATCCTTTGTAATATACTTAAGTTGTTTTTTATACTGTGCCAGAGGCCCTATCCCTGGACTTTGAACTATGTATTTATAAGCCCAGGGGATTCTGATTTCATCAAAATCTGAGGCACTGAATTCTATGCCCACAACTATAAACTTCCTCCACCACTTCCTAGCTAAGAAATCTTAGGCAAACTATATTACTTTTATAGAATCTGTGTCTTTGTCCTTAAAGAGGGAAATAATATTCACCTTTTGGCCTTATTGTGAGGATGTAGGGTTAAGACGATTTGAATGGGAGACTGAATATGGGAAGCGCTATGAGATCCATTAACCAGAAAATGACGCTACGTCCCTAAATGCTTCCCAAACTTGACTGATAGAAACTGACACATTGGTTAAATAACCTGATCCCAGGCCTCTCCTGAGAGACTGCATTTTAAAAGACACATTCTAGGCTCTAGGCAAGTGTGATAATCAAGTAAGTCTGAACTTAGAAAAGGAATACACAATGTAATACTATGCCAGAGTTAGGATTTCTGGTTTCTAAATCTAGATCTGCCACTATTTCAAGTGAGCAAGTTGTTTCATCTTTCAGGACCTGTTTATTCATCTATATACTTGCGCTGTCTAACCTACAGTCTGTACGGGACTGATGGCAAATTACACTTGGGGTGAGGGGACTTCTGTAATCTCAGTATTTTTATATTGCTGCAATGTGGATTATACAGGCAACAGAATATAAGCAAAACTGGGATTAGGGGAGGTGTTGGCTTTGTAGTAAAATTAACTGAATATTAATCGTAGGACGCTGCCTTCTCTATCCTGCTACCTTGAGTCACTGAGCTTCCACTCCTCTCAGGATCATGGCATAATTGGAGGTGATCACCCTCGGCCACTCTGATCGCACAGATCTGTGAAAATGCCTAGAAAAGTTAAAAACACGAGTGTCGGGAAAGAGATTCTGATGAGGGCCCTAAATTTACTTTTTTGTATTAAGGTAACTTTTACTGGCAAGCACAGTACTGTCTTCATGTTGCAACAGAAACTTTTCCCTTGGCATTGAAAAAGGAAGGAAAGAAAAGAAAAGGGAAAGAGAAAGAAAAGGAAAAAAGAAAGGAAGGAAGGAAGGAAGAAAAAAGGCGATGTATGCTATTGGCCTCAGGTGGAATTCACAAAGTTAGTGGCGCGGGAACACCTCCTAACTTGGGAGCTCCGGAGCCTTTGGGGTGCACAGGTGGCCTGACCTCGTCACGGGTGGAAATCACACTTCTCCTGCGTTTAACTTGCCGAATTTCAGTTTATGCTTGGGAGGCAGCCGCATGGAATCCGGTAGGGAAGCCACCAAAGTCCCCAGAGCCAGCACTTCCGCCTCCCGCCCTGAACTTCTCCTAGCGCAGACAAGCCCCGCCCACCAAGAGGCTCGACACGCCCCGTTTGCGTCTCCGCAGAGCCCGTACTTCTTGAACTTTGACTGCTTCTGAGCGGCGACGCGGGGGGATAATACGCATGCGTCGTTTCTTTGCATGGCTAGCGTCCTTATCCTAGCGGCGGCGGGAGCTGCGGTGGCCGCGCTGCTGGCACTGCGGCTGTGGGTAGTGCTCCATTCTCAGGTCCTGGTGCCCCGTCAGTCTCTCAGTCTCTTGGTGGTGGCTGGGTCCGGTAAGTATTGAGGCGGTGACTGTCGAGCCTGGGTCGGTCACTACAAACCCCAGAGTACACCGCGACTCTCCCCTCTAGTCTCCTTAGTACTTTTTGGAGCATTGCATGCTGAGATTTGTAGTTTCTTTGTGTTAACCGGAACCGGTCAGCCCAGGGGCGAAATCCTGGTTTGCTGACGCGGCCCAAGCATCTTTTAAGGACAAATGAGTAACTTACACTTGTCTGTAATTAAGCTTCCACGTAGCGTATATTATTCTAACAAATTATTATTAAGCAGAGAGGACGCAGAAGCCTTATGTTGCTAACTTACAATTTTCCTGATTAAAAATAGCTGTTTGCATCATTAATCTAGGCATTTTGTATTTAGTCTAGGAATCACGAATACTAGATGATAAATGAGGCAAAGTGAATTGTCACATTTATAAATATACAAATCCATGAGGTTAGAAACAGTTATCTACTGACCATAGAACAATACACATTTCAGAATATTGTGTCAGCATATGAGCAACAAGCTGCCCTATCAGGTAATACAATTTAACAGAGTCTACCAGCTCTGCAGGCCCTCACAGTAAGTTCTGACAGAGATAGATATACTGTGTACACTTAGAAATGCTAGGAGATTGTATCCAGTTAGAATAATATTTACAGTATGAGCAAATGTTCTAAACTGATGTTCAAGTATAACTCATTACCTTTTTCAGTTAACATATGTTGAGCCTTTGGGGAATCCAGGCACTATGCTAAGCTCTGGAAATGACAAAACTGACTACTACTACTACTTGCCACAGAGTGGTGACTAGGTAGTTAAGCAGTGTGAAAGGTACAAGGATACAGCAGTGAATGAAAAGGAGATTACAGAAAAACTAACAGAAAACAAAAAACAAAACAAAATGTGTACTTGTTATAATCTGGGAAGTGTAGGCTGCTATGGCAGTCTTCAGGAAGGGCGCCGTTTTATCTGAACTTGAGACAGGAAAATTCTTGGAACAAGTGATGTCTAAACTGAGACTTGAAAGATGACCAGGAAAGAACCAAAGAGGCTTTGAGGACTGGGAAGGTGTGAAAAGAAGTTGATAGCACTTGGAATGGCCAGAGGTGGGAGGCCACTGTTGCTTTGAGTTCCATGTGGCGCGGTAAGCCCAGTGCAGATCCCAAAGGGCGTTGTAAACCATGCTCTATAAAGCTATTATTGGCACTACTCCACTGCTTTATACCATGTAGGGGTTAGGACCACAGGCCCTAGATTGACATAATCCTGGAGTTGAATCACATCTTTGCCACTTACTGACCTGGTGATCTTGGGCAAATTAGTTAACCTCACTGAACTTTCTGTTTCCACCTTGAAAAATATGGAATGAGAAGAGGAGAGACTAAATGTAATATTAAAAGTGTTTAGCAAAGTGCTTGGCATATAATAAGCATTTAATAAATGGTGACTGTTGTTAGTCCTGGTAGCAAAGGATCTTTTAAAATACTTTTGAGTGGAGAGTGACCCAATTAAATATAAACTTTTTACAAAGATCATCCAGCCAGCATTGTCAAGAGAATGTTTTGACAAAGACTGAGGTAGGGAAACAAGTAGGAACTTGCGGTTTGAAAGCGGGGGATGAAGGAAGGAAAGGCTCAGGAATGATGTCCAGGTTTCTGTCTTGAACAAATAGATGAATGGGTGTTAGAGCCATTCACTTGACAGTATTAGATTTGGTGGACTGGGAACCAAAATTAAGATTGAGAATTAGTCTGGCAAGTGGTGCCTTTGTCATTCAAACCATTCAGGGTAGGGAGAGGTCAAGGACCTCAAAGAATCTTCCAAGTCAAAGGAAGACTTGTAATCAGACAAATAGTTTAATAGTTCATGGCCAGAATTTTGGAGGAGGGGGAAGGCATTTTTCAGTGTTTACCGTGAATACCAAAAAATGTCTAATCTTTAGATTCCATAAAATATGATTAATCAACCACATATTTTCAAAAGAACATCAATTAAAATTACTACTTTTCTTTGAAATATCATATGATTTCCTTAGGCAAATTTTAGATTTAATACCAAATGCTCATCTACCCATTCATTCAATTATAGGAGTGCCTACTGTTTTCAAGGCACTGAAGATCAGCAGTAACAAAATGAACAGAAGTCCCTGCCATCATCGTGCTTACCTTCTAGTGGAGCAAGGGTTAGGGGAGACAAAAACAAAAGAAATAAATAGACTGCATATTAAATTATATGGTGATAAATATTATGAGGTAGGGGAAGGAGGTTGCATTTTAGACAGAATTGTAAGGAAAAGCTCCCGGGGGAGATGACAGATACCCAACAACAGCAAGGAGGCCAGAGTGGCTGGAATAGACTTAAGCCAGGTAGAAGCAGAAGAGGTCTATGAGGTAACAAAGTAAGGGGTCAAATTATAAGATGCCTTTTATTGCATGTGAAAAGGGAAGCCACTGGAGGGTTTTGAGCAGAGGTAAATTGATCAACTCTCTCTAACAGGATCACACTGGATGCTGTGTTGAGAATAGACTGATGTAGACACTTGAATGGACAAGCGGAGCTGGGGGAGCAGACCAGGAAATCGTGGTCATAATTGATGTGAGGGTGATGTGGCTTGGAACAGGGTAATAGCAAAGGAGATGCAGGGGGGGGAGGAGATTGGATTCTGGATATATTTTAAGTAAAACTGAGAAGATTTTGTTCCCAAAGAATATATCTTAATAAAAGAGTAAAATGGAAGACAAAGCCCATCATTTTAATGACTTTATTCCGTGGCAAGGTTAAATCTTTAAAGAATGTATTCAGTAAATGTTTCCTTTTAAAAAAAAGAGAAGACTGTTAAAGCAGGTATAATGAAATTTTAATTTCAGTGGGAATGTGGATATTATCCTTTTTATCCTTAATTGGTCCAGCTGTGAAAACAAGTACCTACTTTGCAAACCACATTTTCTCAAGGCTAAAAACAAAAATACCAAAATGAGTATAAATCAGATGTGTAAATTACATGCCCCAGACAATAAGATGGGTGACAAGTTATAAAGTATGATTCTAATTCCTCCTCACACATAATCTATGCCAATTTTATTTCTATATCTAATTCCTTCTGGAACCTAGAGAGTAATCCTTCCTTTTCTACTGTAAGAAAATATGTGCATTGGCAGAAACCACACACTTATTTTGTTTGATTATCCTTCTATATGTTCACTGTATTACTACTGAAAGCGCTTTCTAACAACAGTTGTTGGTGGGGGAGAGTTTAGTAGATAGGAGGGACACTGTGACCAGAGGCAAGGAGGAGGTAACAAATAAGATGAATACAAAGAATGTTAAGGACATCAACCTGGCTGAGGCTGAGAGAGTATGAAGTGAAACGAAATGGGTATGATAGGGCTCAGAGAAGTTTGATTGCTTTGCTTTAAATGCTATATAGTTAACATGAGAGGTTGATATTCTTTGGTGTTTTTTTTTCCCATGGAGGAAACCTCAGTGTACACAGTCGATTTTTAAATTCATAGTTTTGAAATTAGAAGTATTAAAATTTTGGAGATTGTACAGTTTCAAAAATTGAACAGTTTTTTGGTAAAGCTGGTAAATATTTGACGACCTGTAGTATGCTGAGACCTCTCTCAGGAGCTGGGGTTACAGTGCTGAACAGTAGTCTTCCTTAGGAAGCCCCAAGTCCTGCGGGTCAGTGCTCATGCCTCATTGACATTACTTCTCAGCACAGAAACCTTCAGTGACCCAGTGACCGTCTTTCCATTTTCCAGGCTACTTTCCTGATCTGATTTCACCCTCCTTCACAGTGTTCCCACCATTCCCTGAACACACATCTCAGCTCTTGCCATCTCATGTCCTAATAATCCCACTCTTGGCCAGTGGCCTCCCTATTCTTATCTGTTCATTAGCTTTACCTTTCAAGTCCTCTCAGCCTTTACCAGGGATCTCCCTTCCTCTTACAGGGTTGGTCTTTCATAACCATTTGCTTGCCTCACCTCTGCCCCCATTTAAGTTTTTCATGCTGTCTTGCATGACTCTTTAAATGTCTGTGTGTCTTTCCCCTTTTCACCAGGCTTCTTGATAACAGGAGTTGTGTCTCATACTTCTTTGTGCCTTCCTTAACACCTACTGCTAGTGCCAATTTTAGTTTTATAAAGTTATTATCCTCTTCCCCCATATAAAAGTAGTATTTATTCAAGGGCATAGATTATTGTTTCCAAATGCTCCTTTCACCTATTGAGAAATACATAAAACATAACATTAGTATAACACAGTCAAATAGATATGGCCATTGAGGGTTTCTTTTTTTTAAGTTTTTATTTAAATTCCAGTTAGTTAACACAGTGTAATATTAGTTTCAGGTGTACAATGTAGTGATTGAACACTATACCATACAACACCAGGTGCTCATGACAACAAGTGCACTCCTTAATCCCCATCACCTGTTTCCCCCATCCCCTCACCCACCTCCCCTCTGGTAACCACACTGTGGGTTTCTTAATCTTAGGCCTTCCAATATTTTTTCCAGGTGGGCACACCACTGAGATCCTGAGGCTGCTTGAGAACCTGTCCAATGCTTACTCTCCTAGACATTATATCATTGCTGATACTGATGAAATGAGTGCCCATAAAATAAATTCTTTTGAACTAAATCGAGCTGATAGAGACCCCAGTACCATGGTAAGTGATCATTTATATTTCTAAGAAAGTTAAAAGTTGAATATTGAGTTGAATTATCTCTGGAAACAATCTCGTGGCACCTCAGTGCGCTGCCCACACAGGGCAGTCAAATGTTTATTGCTGGTGAAATATATTTCCTCTACTACCAAAAGATAAGAATTTCTTTAAACTACATCTTCAAGTGGCAGTTTAGTTTCTTATATTCTCTTTTATTCTTTTAAATAGGGGAAATTGTGTTTCAATTAATTCCAGCTAGGAAAATTTAAACTTACATAAAGCATCTGATTCATGTGCTTATTGGCTCTTCACTAAAGTTCTTTATCAATGTATTGCATTTCTTGATGATGTATCTATGACTACTTCTTATTCTTCAAATTGTATTTGAATCTGCCTTTAAAATTAACTTCTCTATCTCTGGTTGCTCACTTCAGTTTAGCATTTTAGTCAGAATTAGGGGTAAAAGAACAAAAGTGAAATGACTTCTTTATCAAGGAAGGAAACTAGAGCTGTCCCTTGGGTAGATTGTCTCCATCCATCCCTCCCTCTGGTACCTGCCCAGCCAAGGAGCGGCAACAGGTAGTTCAGGAGTGCAAGCTGACCCAGCTCAGGCTACTCAGTGTTTCCCTGGGCTTTTTGGACTTGGGGATCCAGAAAATGGAGACAGTCTTTCTTTGGGGACAAACTCTGTGAAAGATAAAATTTGGGAGCTCCTGGCAGTCATGTTTTCACCTGCCAGGTAAAGATAGACTACAGTTGGAGAAAAGAATGATGTTAATACACAGGAAGAGTAAAATGAGGTGGTAAGACCTGCCTTCAGGAACTCCAGAGGTCTGGCTGCATCCGTGTGGGAAATTCAGATCCACTAATACCGCCACTCTCCTACTCCCCCTCATTTCCTCTCTCACTTCCTCACCTCACCCCACCTCCACACCTTTTTAAAGCCTGTTTCAACTGAGTTGTGGTCAACTGTGTAAACGTGATCCCTAACTACAACACTGTTAGAATGTGTTCTTGGAGATTCCATGTCAAACAGGATCAGAATCTGGCTGTTGTTATTCAGCCAGAACAAAATGCTGTGGTATGTTTTCTCTGTGGGGGGGGGTAAGCCAAATGCTTCATTTCTGTTTTGGGAATCTTATGGCCTCTGAAACAAAGTACCACACACTGGGTGACTAAGGGCAGAAATGTATTCTCTCACAGTTGCAGAGGCTAGAAATCTGAAATCAAGGATTCGACTGGGCCACGTTCTCTCTGAAGACCCTAGGGGAGAATTCTTCCTTGCCTCTTACTAGCTGCTGATGGTTGCCAACACTCCTTGGCATTCCTTGGCTTATAGCAGCATCATTTTAATCTCTGCCTCTATTGTCATAGGGCCATTCCTGTGTCTCTGTCTTCACATTCCCTTCTCATAAAGACACCAGTCATTGGATATAGGGCCCAGACACATTCAGTATGACCTCATCTTAACTTGATTCCACCTACAAGACCTTTTTCCAAATAAGGTCACACTGACAGATTCCAGATAGACAGGAATTTTGGGGGGACACTATTCATCCCTGTGTGTGTAACTGATCCTTTTAATAATGTGCAAGACAGATAATACCATACTTATTTTACAAATGAGAAAATGGAGACCCAGAAGTATAAATAAGGTCCACCTGATATGTGGCACTTACCTAAACATGTCTTCTCCAAAACTTTTTCTGCATAGGCCACTCTGCCTCTTCTGTGCATTCTTTTCCAATCCAATAAACTAAGTAAAAAAGAATGCTTTGGGGATTATTCAAGGCATCAGAGACTAAAAATGTCATTGAATCTCTTATCTTAGAGGGTATATTAGAATTGGTGGAGAATTTGGAGAATACAGTGGTGACTTTTTACACAAGTGGAATATAGTATTATAATTTAGCAGTTGTAAAGACTACTTAAAAAATATAAAAGTTGAATAATTACAAATTTGTTATTGTTTTCAACATAAGGAACAGGTATCTTTTTACCCAATTATTAGCATATATATTCTTCTTTCTGAAGTTGCATCCAATTAGAGGCTACAGTTTTAATTTAGCATACATATTGAATATTTGCTGAATTTCGTGGTTTAATGGAACATTTGGAAGATTGTTATATACAGGAAGATTGTGGGTTGGTTTTTTTGAGAGGGGGAGGGGCAGAGGGAAAGAGAATCTTTTTTTTTTTTTTAAAGATTTTATTTATTTATTTGACAGAGAGAGACACAGTGAGAAAGGGAACACAAGCAGGGGGAGTGGGAGAGGGAGAGGGAGAAGCAGGCGTTCCGCTGAGCAGGGAGCCCGATGCTGGGCTCGATCCCAGGACCCTGGGATCATGATCTGAGCCGAAGGCAAACTTAATGACTGAGCCACCCAGGCGCCCTGGAAGAGAGAGAATCTTAAGCAGCCTCCATGCTCAGCGTGGACTTGATCTCAGGGCTCGATCTCAGGACTCTGAGATCATGACCTGAGCCAAAATCAAGAGTTGGACACTTAACCAACTGAGCCACGCAGGGGCCCCTACAGGAAGATTGTTATAGACACTTTAAAACCCTGTAAGTTGGGTGTCATTCACTTTATTTTATTTATTTTTTAATTGAAGTTTATCTGACACACAATGTTACACTAGTTTCAGGTGTACAGCATAGTGATATGACAACTCTGTGCATTATGCTGTGCTCACCACAAGTATAGCTCCCATCTGTCACCAGACAACACTATTACAGTATCCTTGAATGTACTCCCTGTGCCGGAACTTTTGATTCCTGTGACCTATATATTCCATAACTGGAAGCCTTACCTCCCATTCCCCTTCACCCATTTTGCCCATCCCTCACGCTCTCTCTGGCAGCCACCAGTTCTCTGCTTTTATGGGTCTGTTTATGCTTTGTTCGTTTGTTTGTTTCTTTTGCTTTTTAGATTCCATTATAAGTGAGATCATATGGTCTTTGTCTTTCTCTGTCTGACATATTTTACTTAACATAATGCCCTCTAGGTCCATACAAGGTTTGATTCACTTTAATCCAAAAGCCAAAGATTTTGAATTTTTAAAGTGCCATTATTTTGTCTTCCTCTCAAAGTGGTACCACCAGTGTAGGACTAAGCATCTCTCTTAGACTACTTTCTTCCATCAGTTAATTTACTGCTGGGGCAATGCGACCCTTTTTAGAGAAAAAATACTACCTCATTCCTAAAAGGATCTCTACTCATGAATCTGAAGCTGGAAAGAGTTTCTGCAGAGATGCAGAGAGAGCTGTTGAGGGTGGTAGCATGAGTTGTCGTTTCTGCTGGCTACACCATATGCTACACTTGGGGGAGAGGCCACGTGGAGAGACACCTTCCCACCAAGCTTTACTCAAGGGAAGAATCCACTTACTCTTCTCTTTTTTTCACTATAGCTTAGGGGAGTTATACCTGCAGCCCCCTAGACAGCTATCCATTATACCTCCCATGGAGCTCACAAGACTGGGGAGAAGGAGTCTCGTTGCAGAAATTGGTAGTGATCAATACGTTTGCCGGCAGAGCCCTTATTAGCCAAGAATATTGAACAATCTAGATCTTAATGTCTAGTGCAGTAGCTACCAGCACTGGCTCAACACTACTTATTGAATACTCCTTTTTTCACTGATCTGCAATGCTATCACTGTTATATCAAGTTTCTGTGTATGTAAAGATCTGTATGTGAGCTTTCCTCTTTGTTGACTGGTTTGTTTGTCTATTCCTAATATCAAGCTCCCATAGTCTTACTCTTCAGAAGTATCTTAGGGGTTCTTTCTTTTTTCCCATGGGTTTCTGAGTTAGCTTTGGCAAGTTCACAAAGAAACATGTTAAAATTTTTATTTGAATTGAATCAATGCATCAGTTTGAGGAGAACTTAAATCTATATAATGGTATCTTCCTATCCAGGGACATTGTCTGTCTCTGCATTATTTAGGTTTCCTTTAATGCTTTTCAGTAACATTTCTAATTTTCTTCACGAGAGACTTGTATATTTTTTGTTGTTTTTATTCTGTGTACCTTGTATTGTCTTATTGTTGTAAGTGATATACCTTTTAATGGGATTTCCTGTGTTACAGTATAGAGAAATATAATTGATTTGAGTATAGTGATCTTATAAGAATCACTTTGCCACATTCTAATTAATTCCAGTAATTTGTACACTTTTATGCTATCTACAAAGATAATATCATCTGCAAATAGTAACAATTATGATTCTTTCTAATCTTTACACCTTTTATTTCTTTTTCTCATTTTGTTTTTAGAACTTCCAGAACAGTAACTAATAGAAGCAGTATAGTGGTCATCTTTATAGTCTTTATGATTTTAAAAATTAGCCAGGAGTTTAATTTTAAATCGTATTTGGTTGTTGATTTTTATCAAATGTCTTTTCTTTATCTCAGATGATCATATTGTTTTTTCCATTTTATCTATTTTCGTGGGCAGTTACAAGGTATGAATTGTTGTTGAATTCTTGGAATAAACCTAGTTTGTGCATAGTGAGTTACATTTTAACGCATTGCTGGATTTTGTTTGCAAGTATATTGTTTAGGAATTATTGTATTAATGTTCATGCATGAGATTGCCCTGTACTTTTCCTTTCTTGTGCTGTTCTTTAGTTTTGGTATCAAGGTTACACTAATCTGATCATGTGAGTATACAGCGTCTTATTTTGGGAAGGAATTTGTATAAATATGGAGTTACTTTTTAAATTTTATAGAACTTGTTTATAAAAATATCTGGCCCTGTTGTGTTCTTTTTATTATGGTTATAGACTTTTCAGGCTTCCTGTTTGTTCTTAAGTCAATTTTGCTAAGATATTTTTCTAGGAATATATCTATTTTTTATGAGTTTACAAATGTGTTGGCATAAATATTTTCATAACATTCTCTTGCCCTTTTGTAATCTATGCAATAGTGTTCACATCGTTTATCTTTGTCCATCTCTTTATTTTTACCTTTTGGTGGTTGTTGTGTTTTAGGTGTATCTTTTTTTTTTTAAAGATTTTATTTATTTATTTGAGAGAGAGAGAATGAGAGAGAGAGCACATGAGAGGGGGGAGGGTCAGAGGGAGAAGCAGACTCCCTGCCGAGCAGGGAGCCCGATGTGGGACTCGATCCAGGGACTCCAGGATCATGACCTGAGCCGAAGGCAGTCGCCCAACCAACTGAGCCACCCAGGCGCCCTAGGTGTATCTTTTTTTAAACGACATGTAACACAGTTTTTAAAATTCAAAACCAAGAATCATTGTCTTTTAACTAGCATGTTTGGTACATGCACATTTATTGTGATTATTAATGTATTAGATTTGTTTCTACTATTTTATTTGGTTCTTTTTACTGACCATCATTTTCTTTGAATCTTTTTATCCTCCTTTTCTGTCTTCTGCTTGGATTAAGTGAGCTTTCTTTATCCTCCCTTTTTCCCTTCTCCTGGAATGGAAAATATTCTATTCTCAAAGATGTTATTCTTAAATTGTCTACATGGTTACCTGACTTAAAGTCAAAAACTTAATATCTCCATCCTCCTCCTGAAAAACAAGGCTTTTAGAATATTTTAACTGTAAACACTTCTTCCCATCTTACATATTATTGTTTTGGTTCTACTTTGTTTTTATACCACCCAAATTACTTATTACTATTATTGTTTTACACAGTCAGTGCTTATTTAGATTTATTTTCTTTGCTTATTCTTGCTATTCCTTTTGGATCCAGTGTCTTTCTACCAGAGTATATCTTTTATTCTTCCCTGGAAGGTCTATAAGTGATTTATTTTTTCCATGTTTTTTGTTTGCCTGAGAATATGTGTTGGTTTTGACCTTCCTTTGATTGCATTCTACATTTAGAATTCTAGGTTGAATTTTTTTCCTTCATAAATGTATATTTAGCATTCATTCATTTATTTAACAAATACTTATTGAATACTTTCTGAATGTTAGTGATATAGTAGTGAATAAAACATGTAAGAATCTCTGCCCTGATGGTGCTTACATTCCAATGGGAAAACAATAAACAAGATAATCAAGTAAAATGTATAATGCATTAGTGTTAAATGCTAAGGAGAAAACTAAAGCCAGGGAAGGGAATACAGAATATTGGGGGGAGGGGGTGGATAAAGGGAGGCTGCAATTTTAGGCAAAATGGCCAGAAAAGTGACATTTGAACAAATACCTGAGAGGGAAGTGAAAGTATAAAGCCATCTGGGGAAAGAGAATTCTTGGAGAGGAAACAATAACTGCAAAGAAGACCCTGAGGTGGGGCTGTACCTGGCATGTTTTTGAAATAACAGAAGTCAAATTGACCAAAGCAAAGTAAGGGAGGAAGAGCTGAGTACATTATGAGCCCATAGAAGTTAGGGTGAGGATGTTGAGATCAGATTTTTTTTTTTAAGATTTTATTTATTTGTCAGAGAGAGAGAGCACAAGCAGGGGGAGCGGCAGGCAGAGGGAGAAGCAGGCCCCTCGCTGACAAGGAGCCAGATGCGGGACTCGATCCCAGGACCCTGGGATTATTACCTGAGCTGAAGACAGACGCTTAACCACCTGAGCCATCCAGGCCTCCCGAGATCAGACTTTTTTTAAGACGTTGTGATCCATTTTTAGTCTTAGATTTTTTTCCCCCTTGTGTGAAATGGGGAGCCATTGGGAGGTTTTAGGTAGAGGAGTGATATGATCTGACTTTTATTTATTTATTTTTTACTTTTTCTTTAACTGAAGTATAGTTGACATACAATGTTACATTAGTTTCAGGTGTACAGCATAATAATTTGATGAGTTTATACATTAGGCTATGCTCACCCAAAGTGTAGCTACCATCTGTCACCATAAAACACAATTGCAATGCCATTAACTATATTCCCTATGTTGTACCTTTTACTCCTGTGGTTTATTCATTCCATAACTGAAAGCCTGTACCCCCGCTTCACCCCTTTTGCCCATCCTCCTAGCTGCTTTCCCTCTGGCAACCATTAGTTTGTTCTCTGTGTTTATGGGTCTGTTCCTGCTTTTTGTTTGTTCATTTGTTTTGTTTTTTAGATTGTACATATAAGTGAAATCGTATGGTATTTGTCTTTCTCTGTCTGACTTACTTCACTTAACATAATACTCTTTAGGTCCATCCCTCTTATCACAAATGGTAAGATTTTATCCTTTTTTATGGCTGATATTCCATTGTATGTATATGTATATACATATGTATATACCATATCATCTTATCCATTCATCTGTCAGTGAACACTGGGTTGCTTCCATATCTTGGCTATTGTAAATAATGCTGATTGTAAATAATGCTGCAGTAAACATGGGGTGTGTACATCTTTTCAAATTAGTGTTTTTGTTTTCTTGGATAAATACCCAATAGTGGAATTATTGAATCATATGCTATTTCTTTTTTCTTTTTTTTTTTTTTTTTTTTAAGATTTTATTTATTTATTTGAGAGAGAGAGAGAAAGCACCAGAGAGGAGAGGGTCAGAGGGAGAAGCAGACTCCCCGCTGAGCAGGGAGCCCGATGCCGGACTCTATCCTGGGACTCCAGGATCATGCCCTGAGCCGAAGGCAGATGCTTAACTGACTGAGCTACCCAGGCGCCCCTCATATGGTATTTCTATTTTTAGTATTTTGAGTAATCATCGTACAGTTGTCCACAGTAGCTGCCGCAGTTTGCATTCCCACCAACAGTGCACAAGAGTTCCTTTTTCTGCACATCTTCACCACCTCTTTGTTATTTCTTTTTGATTCAAGCCATTCTGACAAGGGTAAGGAGGTGTCTCACTGTGGATTTGACTCGCATTTCCTTGATGTTGAGCATCTTTTCATGTCCCTGTTGGCTCTCTGCATGTCTTTGGAAAAATGTCTATTCAGTTCCTCTGTCCATTTTTAATCATATTATATGGGGTTTTGGTGTCGAGTTGTATTAAGTTCTTTATATTTGGGGGATATTAACTCTTCACTGAATATACCACTTGCAGATATCTTCTGTTCAGTAGGTCGCTTTTGTTTTGTTGATGGTTTCCTTTGCTGTGCAAAAGCTTATTATTTTGATGTGATCCCAATAGTTTATTTTTGCTTTTGTTTCCCTTATCTTAGGAAGCATATCTAGAAAAATGTTTCTACAGCCAGTATCCCAGAAATTACTGTATTTTATTCTAGGAGTGTTATGGTTTCATGTCTCACATTTAAGTCTTTAATTCATTGTGAGTTTATTTTTATGTGTGGTGGTAGAAAGTGGTCCAGTTTCATTGTTTTCTATATAGCTGTTCAATTTTTCCAGCAACATTTATTGAAAAGTCTGTCTTTTCCCCACTGTATATTCTCACCTCTTTTTCATAGATTAACTGACCATATAAGCATGGGTTTATTTTTGGGCTCTATCTTCTGTTACATTGATCTATGAGTCTGTTTTTGTGCCAGTACTATACTTCTTTGATGCTACAGCTTTGTGGTATATCTTCAAATCTGGAATTGTGATGCCTCCAGATTTGTTCTTCTTTCTCAAGATTGTTTTATCTATTTGGGGTGTTTTGTGGTTTCATACAAATTTTAGGATCATTTATTTTAGTTCTGTCAACAATGCTATTGGTATTTTGATGGTGTTGCATTGAATCTTTAGATTGCTTTGGGTAGTATGAATATTTTAACAATATGATTCCAATCCATGATCATGATATGTCTTTCCATTTGTTTGTGTTGTCTTCAATTTCTTTCATCAGTGTTTTATAGTTTTCAGAGATCAGATCTTTCACCTCCTTTGTTAAGTTTATTCCTAGGCATTTTATTACTTTGGTACAGTTTAAATGGAATTGTTTTCTTAATTTCTCTTTCTGCTACTTTGTTAAGTGTATAGAAATGCAGCTGACTTCTGTGTATTAGTTTTATGCCCTGCAACTTTACTGAATTCATTTATTCAAATAGTTTTTTGGTGGAGTCTGTAAAATTTTCTATGTATATAGTATCATGCCATCTGCAAATAGTGACAGTTTAACTTCTTTCTTACCAATTTGGATGCCTTTTATTTCTTATTCTTGTCTGATTGCTGTGACTGGGACTTCTAGTACAATGTTGTAAGAAGTGGTGAGAGTGGATATCCTTGTCTTGTTCCTGATCTTAGAGGAAAAGCTCTCAGTTTTTCATCATTGAGTATGATGTTAGCTGTGGGTTTTCATATATGGCCTTTATTATTTTTTAAAGATTTATTTATTTACTTGAAAGAGAATGAGCGAGCAGGGAGAGAGGCAGGGGGAGAGGGAGAGAATCCCAAACAGTCTTCCTGCTGAGCGAGGAGTCTGATGCAGAGCTCGATCCCAGGACCCCAAGATCATGATCTGAGCTGAAATCAAGAGTCAGGTGCTTAACTGACTGAGCTACCCAGGTGTCTTTCATATATGGCCTTTATTATATTGAGGTATGTTTTCTCTAAACCCACTTTGTTGAGAGTTTTTATCATGAATGGATGTTGAATTTTGTCAAATGCTTTCTCTGCATCTGAGATAATCATATGATATTTATCCTTCATTTTGTTGATGTAGTGTATCACATTGATTTATGAATACTGAACCATCATGTGCCCCCAGAATAAATCCCACTTGATTATGGTGAATAATCCTTTTAACATTTTGTTGAATGTGGTTTGCTAATATTTTGTTGAGGATTTTTTGCATCTGTGTTCATCAGGGATATGCACCTATAGTTTTCTTTTTTTGTGGTATCTTTGTCTGGATTTGGTATCAGGGTAATCCTGGCCTCATAGAATGTATATGGAAGCTTTCCTTCCTCTTCTATATTTTGGAATAGTTTAAGGGGAATTTCTATAAATTGATCTGGTCCTGGACTTTTGTTTGTTGGGAGTTTTTCAATTACTGCCTTAATTTTGTTACTAGTAATAGTAACAAATAGGTTTTGTTCAGATTTTCTTCCTGTTTCAGCTTTGGATGATTGTCTGTTTCTAAGAATTTATCCATTTCTTCTAGGTTGTCCAATTAGTTGGCATATCATTTTTCATAGTAGTCTCTAATAACCCTTAGTATTTCTGTGGTGTTGGTTGTTACTTCTCCTTTTTTCATTTCTGACTTTATTTATTTGGGTCCTTTTTCTTTTTTACTTGATGAGTCTGGCTAAAGTTTTATCAATTTTGTTTGTCTTTTCACAAGAACCAGCTCTTGGTTTCATTGATCTTTTCTATTGCTTTTTTAAAGTCTTTATTTCATTTATTTCCACTCTGATCTTTTTTTTTTAATTTATTTATTTTTATTATGTTAATCACCATACATTACATCATTAGTTTTTGATGTAGTGTTCCATGATTCATTGTTTGCATATAACACCCAGTGCTCCATTCAATACATGCCCTCCTTAATACCCATCACTGGGCTAACCCA
>NC_138372.1:73397515-73413340 GCF_054177405.1 Leptonychotes weddellii | reverse complement strand
TGTTTTTTGGGTGTTGAATTTGAGAAGTTCTTTATAGATCTTGGATACCAGCCCTTTGTAGTGTCATTTGCAAATATCTTCTCCTATTCTGTGGGTTGCCTCTTTGTTTTGTTGACTGTTTCCTTTGCTCTGCAGAAGCTTTTTATCTTGATAAAGTCCCAAAAGTTCATTTTCACTTTTGTTTCACTAGCTTTGGAGATGTATCTTGAAAAAAGTTGCTGTGGCTGATGTCAAAGAAGTTACTGCCTACGTTCTCTTCTAGGATTTTGATGGATAGTTTAGCATTTAAAGAGAAACAGGCTTTCCTTGGGAAAAGCACCTCAACCCCACTGGAATAAAGCAACTGAGATTACAAAGATGAAGAGCAAAAGCTAAGCAAAAACACACACACAAACAAGTAAAACAAAAACAAGGAAACAAATGTTTAGCTGTGAAATTACTTATATGAAAAAATATCTTGAAAAGCCTCCTAAAGAAAATGTAATTTCCACTGGGATTAGTTCTAAAGTAAAAAGTAGCTAAAGTAATATCTTTCAGAAAGATTGGATGGTAACTTCTCCAAATAGAACCAATTACCAGAGCTGTGTTATATGAAGGTAAGTGAAAAATCAAACCAGAGCTTTCTTCCTGGAGAGCAGCAGTCTCCACACTGGTCTGTGTTTCAGCAGGGACACCCACCCCTGGGAGACATGGGAGGCTCAGGGCATTGCACTGTGGATTTTGGTTCATCCTTCCATTTGCTTCAGTCTGAGCCTTATCTGTTAACTGCCTTCCTTGACAACCGTTACTCTGTGCAACTTCTGTTAGAGCATGACTTAGCCCTTTTAGATCATACCACTAAGGAAAAAAGCTCAGTGGCACTTGAATAAAACATTTTCAAAACTACATGTAAAAATTACAGAGTAGGCTTTTTTCTTACATAAAATAACCAAAGTTGCTGAAAACTGATTTGCAGCGTTAAAAATTAGAGCCAACTTTACTTTGGGGTCATTTAACTAGATTTCCCTCTACTCTATAAGTAAGCTTATACTGTTTTACCAAGAAAGTCATTGATTTGTTCATTTATTCAAAAAATATTAAATGAGTGCCAATTCTGTATAAGACACTTTGCTTTTATATATGTATATTTCAGCAAATCTTTATTGAATATGTCCCACAATTAACTGTGGCAGGATTGTAAGTGATTATTTTTCTGTTCCTTTACTCTTTTCTTCCCAAATTTTATTTCCTTTTTTTTTTATTTACTAATTTAAAAACTGTGAACAATAAAGAACTTCTTTACTTTATATAAAATAAAAAGTGGGGGTTCCCTGTTCCTATCCTAGTCCCACTCTCTGGAAGTAAACATTGTACCAGCTTGAGTTATACCTGCTGGTATGACCTTTTCCCTCCTTTGTGCATGTACTATAAAAAAAATATTATAAATTACATGTACCTATATACACATAAATGGGATGGAGGCAGGGGATGGCTAGTTTATAAATCAAACCCTATATTGTTTTCAGCATTTTTGCATGTAACTCTATACCTTGATAGTTTGCCATGTTGGTACATATCGGTCTACTTTGCGCTTTTTAATGATTGCCTAGTAGTTTATAGTATTGATGATGTACCATTTCCCTCTTGTGGTTTTTAGTTTTTCACAGAATACTGCAGTACACATGTTTGTACTTATATACATACACAAATATTCTTATGTGTATTTTACATTAATTAGAAAAACAGTTAAAAAACAAAAAAACCCAAATTAAGTAACTTGCTGATAGTGAAGGGTATGTCAGCCCTTTCCCACTTAGCATTCTGCTAGGTTGTTGATTGAATTCTTGATTTAAAGTAAATGTAATAAACAAAGAGTAGACATATCATGGGCGGTAGAGACAAATATAGATATCCTAAACAGTTGTTGTTCTGATCACTAAATAAAACTTTCTGTGCCCTCTATTCATATTCATAGACATAAATATGACAGGAATAAATACAGAAACATTTTCTGATGCAAAAACTTAGAAAAATTTTCAATTTTCCAGGGTGCCTGGCTGGTTCAGTCATTAGAGCATGTGACTTTTGATCTCAGAGTTGTGGGTTTGAGCCCCATGTTGGGTATGGAGATTACTTAAGAATAAAATCTTTTTTAAAAAAGATTTTCAGTTTTCCCAAATTTATAGTGCAATAGTAGTCAGAATTCTAATGTTTTCCTTCTTTTTTTTTTTTTTAATAAATCACCTTTGTGCCTGGCAGTTAAGGAATTTACATGTTTCTCTTTTTTTTAAGATTTTATTTATTTATTTGAAAGAGAGAGAATAAGCATGGGGAGCAGCAGACTGAGGGGAAGGGAGAAGCAGGCTCCCCGCTGAGCAAGGAGCCCAGTGCCAGGCTCAATCCCAGGACCCTGGGCAGACACTCAATTGACTGAGCCACCCAGGTGCCCCAGTTTTCCTTCCTTTTTTTAAACTTTGTTTATTTAACAATAAATATGTGCTTTCCATTTGGGCCAGGGCTTGTTATAGGCAGTTGGGATACACCCATGAACAAAACATACCAAAAAAAAAAAAAAAAAAAAAAACCTCCTGCCATCATGGAGCTTACTGAACTTGAGCTGGATGAGAAAGACAGTAATACCGGACATAGTGAATACAAAAACCATAAAGCTTCTTAGAAGGTGGTCAGTGCTATAGGAAGATTACACAGGGATGGGGGGATTGGGAGTTCTGACAGGGAGGAAAAAAATTGCATTTGCTCATAGGTCCTTAAAGAAGATGAGGATGCCTGGGAAAAGAGTGTTTTGGGCAGAAGGAATAGTTTCTGGGAAAGCCATCAAGTGGGGGCATTCCTGGATGCTCGGGGAATAGCAGAGAGCCCTGGTGGCTAGAGCCAAGTCAGAGGAGGGAGACACCGGTGAGGAAATGGGAGGGTAGGGCAGGGGGCAGAGTGTATAGGGCCTTGTCAGCTATTGTAAGGACTGTGTGTCTTTCTTTGAGGGAAATGGGGAGCTGTTTTAAACAGATCACTCTGATTGCAGTGCTACAAATAGACTGGTGTAAAGGGTGAAACCAAGGAGACCAGTTAGGAAGCTGTCAGAGCAGTCCAAACAAGTAGTGTGGCTTGCACCAGTAGGGATAGGAATAGGGGCAAATGGTTGGACTCTGGATATATTCTGAAAGTAGAGTTAATAGAATTTCCTGACAGATGGGTTACAGGATGTGAAGAAAAGAGAAATCCAGCAGAACTACAAAGCTTTTGGTCTGAGCAATTTTAAGAATGGAGTTGCTGTCACTGACCTTGGAAGTCTAGGTGGAGCATCCCTGTCTCTAAGTGTCTTTATAAATAATGTCATACCACCCCGACGAGTCAACAGCCTCTGCCTTGGCTCGTGGGACCTAGATGCAACCTGGGAGTCAGAGGGAACCACACGGTCCCCTCCCTGCCCTGATTCAAAACCATTTCCTAAGTTCTGTGCCCTTGCACTCTCTCTCCCTTTTTTTTCTCTTTCCTCTCCCCCTCTCCCAAGCAAAAAGGTCCTTTAAATTTTAGAAATGGTCCTGGAGAGTCCTTCCAGGTGCCAGAGGACTTCTGTTACCGTACTCTGCTGCCTCAGCCCCTGTGAGTGTCATCCCCTTCTGCTTCCACCAGGTGGCAGTGCACTGCTGAACATTGCACAGTAGTGCCCTGCATTGCCTCTCGGGGAGGCGCGAGAGGGCTGAGCTTCAGAATGGCGGCTGGAGTGGAGATTTCTAGTATACATTACAGACTAATCTGGCATGGGGAAGATAAGGAGAGGTTGTGTCATTTCTTTTTTAGAAACATCGTATATCCTTGCTAAGAATGATTTTCCTCTCCTGAGCTGAAAAGGCATTATATGGATTTAGAGCAGTCTTTCCACCTGGAGTGTTTTTATTTAAAGCACCTTGCTGAGGTTGCAGTACGAGCATTTGTTTTATGAGCTCTTCTTTGTTTGAGACAGGTAGATCAGCTCCTGAAAGCCATGCCTTCCCCAAAGTGAAACCCTTCTTGAAAATCAAAAGTAGATATTGATTGATTAGTTTCTGTGTGCAAAATTTGGACCAAGTCTTATGAGGAACACAAATTAGGAAAGGAAGTGTCCTTTTGCCTCAAGAAACTTTTGATGCAGTTGGAGAGGCATAAGCACAAATACTGGAAACCTTAGGAATTAATTAATAAAAGCATCACTGGGCAGTGCTACCTCTGGAGCCTAGAGGACAGATTGGGGCTAAAAAGAGGCCTCTTGGTTGAAGCCTGCTTAGAGACCACTTAGACTCCCAGACCCTCTACCCTATCCTGGCAGAAAACCCAACATTTACCACTGGAGAGGTTGAACTAAAAAAGTTTTGGCTTTGGGAACACCAAGCCAAATTGTGGATGGGGTAAGACAGCACCCTGTGAAGAGGGCTTAAGGAGAGTGTGCAATTACTCCTTGTCCCCCCAATATGCATCACTTAGGTCTCCTCTCAGATCAGTTCCCAGAATGCTACCTTTATTTCACCCAGGCAGAAGATTGGAGATTAGTTTTGGGGAAACTGATTTGTTCAGGAGTGTAGAACTATAGATTCTGACACTCAGGATTTCCCCCACTGAAATGGTGGAGTCCTGACTACTTTTGTCCTCCCCTTAACAAGCCCCACCCAGGCTACAGAGCCTCCAGTCGGCCTTCTAGTGCCTCATTCCTTAATATGAACCACGGTTTCTCAGCATCAACACTACTGACATTTGGGGTCAGGTAAATTGTGTGGGGAGGCTGTCCTCTGCATTATGGGATCTCAGGCAGCATCCCTGGCCTCTACCACTAGATGCCAGTAGCACTTCTCCTTTCCCCACCCCTCACCCCACAGCCTTGGCGACCAAAACTGTCTCCAGACCTTGCCGAATGTCCCTGGGGGAGAAGTCCACCCCCTTCTTGAGAATCACTGGCTTGAACTGGCATCCACAGATTCAGCCATTGGAAGGAAACCTCAAACATAAGGAAAAGCAAAACTAACTAGGGAAGGAACTTTGAGAAAGGCATCAGAGGAAAGGGCAAGTCAAGGAGGGGGAGGAGGACTTACAGGAAAACGGTATCTTCAGGGAAATGAAAGGACTTTTTTATATATATATATTTTATTTATTTGGGAGAGAGAGCGAGCACACGAGCGGGGGGAGGGGGAAGGGAGAGGGAGAAACAGACTCCCTGATGAACAGGGAGCCTGACTCACGGCTACAGCAGGGCTCTGAGATCATGGCCCGAGCCAAAGTCAGACGCTTAACCAACTGAGCCACTTGGGAACCCCAGGACAATGTATCTTTAAAGAATGATACCTGTTTTTTAAAAAACCTAGAACTAGAAGGACCCTTGGCTATTAAAATTTTGATTGTAGGAATAAAAAAATCAAAATATTCGGAGATCATATTGAAGAATTCTGGTATAAAGCAGAACAAAAAGGTAAAACCAATAGAAAAAATATAATCAAATATATATAATATATATAAAAGATATAATCAAATATAATACAATCAAACTGGATGTTGGAGGACTACTATCCAGAAAGAACAAGAACACAGGCAAAACTTTAATTACAAAAAAAAAAAAGATCACCCAAGAAAAATTCCCATAACTGAAAGGACATGGCCTTCAAACTAAAAGACTGTCCCCAGCCCAGTTAAACTGTAGTCATACAAGATGTATCATCATGCAACTTCAGAACTAGTGATAAAGAGAAGATAACCAAAAATTTCCAAAAAGAAAAAGAAAAGGGGTCACACTGGGGTCCAGGTGCCATTCAGAATGATGATTAGAACAGTCCTCAAACCGATTCCCATGTGCCTTTTCACAGAGGATGTGCTCCATGAAAACGGGGAACCCAAGAGGGAGGAAGACTATGGTCCTGGAATCTAGGTTTCAGCCCAGAAGACAGATGAAGGGAATTTTCAGGATGACAGTGAAGGGAGTTCCCATGTGAAGACCAGCACATACAGCAGGTCTAGAGAGCAACTGGTTGGGAGTGGAACAAGGGGACAGAGAGCTCCAGAAGGGATGGTGCCAATAAAGAATGGTGATGATGAATTACCTCAGGTGTTTGACCAAACTGAGAGTCTCATAGGGAACGTCAAAACTGTGTGTGTGTGTACATAAAAAAATACATAGCTTTGATTAAGAAAAAAAGACAGTAAGTGCTTTGAATGCAGGAGAAGGAGAGATCTCAGGGCTCGAGTGTTGGAGTGAGAGGGGAGGTGGCTTCTCCAAAAGGTAGGAGAATATGAAGAGGGGAGGATAGTGTGGGGAAAAGCAAGGAAGTTGGGAAGTGCAGGGCACATTCAGACAAATGGAGGGTGTGTTTTTGAACCAGACAGATTGGGAAAGAAGTTGGTTAAATTGCAAGATAAGAAATTATTTCAATTTTAGAAACCTGAGATCATCTTAGAATGCTTTCGGTTACAGAAAGGTTTTAAGTGATCCAGTATTTTTTTAAGGTGGTACAGAGGGTAGAGGGATCATCTCTTTAGTTGTGAATAATGGTTAATGTTTGCTTTTGTCTTTGAACGTTTTTCTGTATTTTCTAAGGTTACAATTAGAAAACAATGAAAGTTAACGTTTTAGAAACAAACTGAGAAGAGATAAAAGCCCAGTGGAAATAATAACCTATTGATATGAAATAATTATTTTCTGAATAACCCAAATACATATCATAAGCACCATTCTTTGGGACAGTTATCTTCACCTTTTTGGAAGCACATTAGTTACTTTAATAAATAGAGATCTTTTGGCTTGTATTCCTTATTCCGTACATGTGTATATGAAGCGGCGGTTTGTTGGTTGCAGGATTTATCAAGCATGACCTCTGAAATTAACATGGCATGCTTGCATTCAACAGCACCTACTATTTTCCACAAGGTGGGGTGCTAACTTCACACAGTGGACTGAGACTGCTATAACTTAATGGAAACTTCTAACTCTAATGCATTTGCTAACTCTTTTTCATAATTTCTAAGCAATTCTAACAGAAATACGTTTGGAAACTATATAGTTGCGATTGTGGAGTTTCATTTCGGTTTGTAAATTAGGTCAGACTCATGATTTACATTTTTAGAGGGTGACTAACATATATAAGCACTTTTCCTCTTTCTGGTGGACCTTGACTATATTCAATTATAGGCTTAGATAAAGAATACCTCTAATTTGGTGAAGGCCATTCTAAATAAGTGAAATACCTGAATAAAGAAATGTTTGTAGTTTATTGCAAATAGAGATCCTGATGTAGCTATCTCAGTGAATAAAAGATTATTTTCAAAACACTGTATCAGATAGATGTACACATGGTTTTGAAGTATCTTAAATAGCTTAATCTCTTAAATTCCTTCCTAAATCTTAATTATCCCATTCTCCCTTTCTACAACAAAAGCAAGTCAGGTTAAACTTTCTCTGAATCAGATTCTGAATTGATGGAATTGAAGAAAGTGTGAATAACATACTGTGGTTGTTTCAACCTTCTGGTAATTTGTCCAGTTTCCTTATCCAAGTTAAATTTGTGTGAGATTCTTACAACATGCAAAGCCAGTAGCAGTTTAGAATATGGTGCTTCTGTTTCTCCATTTTGAAGCAAAAAAAGATATTCTAATAGCCAGTGTTTGAATGTAAACATTTACATAAGTGTCATAATTTTTTTAATGTATACTTACATTATGGGCCGTGACATACAATAATTTTTTGTTGTCATAAATTCAGGATGTGGCCTATTTCCCTTTGTCCTTCCTTTTGCCCAGATGGAGGTTCTTTGGTCCCTTTTAGCCATTAGACTCCAGGAAATAATTGTGGATCTGGTAGTTAGAACCATGCCAGGTACAACATCATTCCAAGCCATACAAGTAGTGAGGCTGACTATTGTACTTGCAGTTTCAGGATTGACAAAGAGCTGAGCATAGGAAGGAAGTGAAAGTGATGAGTGCAGAGGGATGTTCACGTGTCCTTCAAGAACATGATGGATGCTCAGTTCATGGCAGCTGATGAGGAAGTGCCATGAAGTGACCTATGGGTGAAGAAGCCATAGTTCCAGACTAGGTCCTGCTGATAACCAGCTCTGCCCCCTTGGGTGAGTTAGCCTCTTTGGGCCTCATTCTTTCACTGTGAAGCAGAGACCTGGCTGAGATCAGGGGATCCTCAAAAAGCCACCGTGATCGCCACAACTGGCTCTCAGCTCTGACTTACTAAAGACAAATGAGGCTCTGCTCCAGGCTGTGCCACTCTAGGACCCACTGGTACCTGCCTAGAATCTTCATTTCCAAACACTGCCTTTTCCTAGATTCCTAGGCTGTCTTGCTCTGTCTACTCACCTGCCAGGTCAACCTCTTGCCCCAGTGTTAGGAACAAGCCCCTCTCTGCCCCATTTCAACCGAAAAATTGCCTGTAACATCTCCTAACATTGATTTATTTTGTACTTAGTGTTTTACTGACTCATAAAATTATGCTCAAAACCAGACCGTAGTCAATAATCATGTGCTCTCAGCCTGTTTCCCCTTTCACCATTCATCCCACCTAAAAACCTAAGAATCACCCCAAACTCTCCAGCCTCCTTGAGTCCCTCCTTCCCACCGTTTGCCCTCCCCATTCCTTTACCTTAGTATTGCAAGTGTCCTTTAGGCCTTGGACATCATTCTCCTGATATATTTCAGGAATCTCCTAAATGATTTCCCTTGTCTGTGAGCCCCACCCCTTCTCTGTTCACTGTCTTCATAACTGGCAGAGTGGTAGTTCCTGAATGCAGATCCTTCACATCACTCTCCCTTTTCGTCATCCTGCAGTGACTCCTCATTGTCTTTAGCTTCAAGTACATACTCCTCGGCATGGCTTTGAAGGCCCTGCCTCTCCAACTCTATTTTCTGCTGCCCTCTGCTGTGCTCCTTGTATACCAAAACATAGTTCCCCAAATATCCCATGCTATTTCATGTGTCACTGCTCTGAACCGTGTCTAGAAGACCCTTTTCCCCCCTCTCTGCTATGCTTGGTAAATTTCATATCCTTCCAAGTCAGATCAAGTATCTCGTCCATAAAGCCTGACTTAGTTTATCAAAGTTTCTTACTTGGTGCTAATGTTATATTTAATAAATATATCTTCTCTTGTATTAATCTCTTTGATTGCGATGACTCGTTTTTCTGCCACACTGTAATGAATTCCTTATGAATGTCTTACCCACCCTTGTGTTTCCAGCCCAGTTCTATCACCTGGTAGGTGCACTAGAGTATTTAATGAACGAATGAATCTGTGCTAACGATGAAAAATGCAGCTCTGAAATTCAGTGTTCATCTATGATATTGGTATATTATCTTTTTTAAAAAAAGGAGAACAGTCTTAAATTCATATCATTTTTGTTTTTGTTTGTTCTCTTTAAGTAGGCTCCATGCCTAGCTTGAACTCATGACCCTGAGATCAAGACCTGAGCAGGGATCAAGAGTCAGACGCTTAACTGACTGAGCCACCCGGGTGCCTCGAATTCGGACTGTTTCAAAGCTGAAAGGAAGGGTGTTTCAACTGCAAGTGAAAAACTAAACCCAAACTGGCTTGAACAATAAAGGGAATTTGTCGACTTCTAAAGTGGGAAAAATTCAGTCTTATTTCTGGGCAAGACCTGGACCAGCTGCCCAGGGATTTCAGGAGCGATAGCGTGTCCCTGCTCTGTCTTGTGCAGTGTCAGCTCCATTGGCCTCTCTCCCCACAGTGCTGCCTCCACCAGCTCCGTGCTCTCCCCTCGGGGTGGCAAAACCCAGTAGTACCTCCTGGCTTCCTGTCTTTGTTCTAGCCCGTGTGTAGGGAAGACGGTCTCTTATAACATGTAGGAGACCAAGAGAGCGAAGCTTCTTTTTCCCAGAAGCCCCAGCAAATGTCTCCAGTCTCGTGGTCTTCAGTTGGATTATAGTCCCATCTTTCAGCCAATCGCTGTGGCCACGCATGAGGGTTATTCCCATGTTGCTTAAGCCATCTCAGGCCTACTCTTGGAACTGGAGGTTTGGGGGTGAAGGAGAGGGGCTGAAATCCCACCCAAACTGTCTGCCTGAGAAGGTGAAAGGGGTGAGTTACCCAAAAGAAAGCTGGTTATTGTTGGCAAAAGGAGGGGGCAATACAAGCCTGGGAAGAGGACCATTAATATTTATTAGAAAGGACATTAGAAATTTGGGGGGTGGGGCAGACACCCATAATTGTTTTAAGAACAAATGACTTTTTTTATTTCCCTGAAGCCCACATCTCCAAGTAGGGAAGGGCTTCGCAAGGTAAAGTGAGGAGTGGCTGAAAACCATAGGCAAGCCCAGAGCAACAGCCTTGCTTGTCAGAGCCGGTTGTAGAATCATGGTGGCTTGTTGAGGATCCATGATCTTGCCAGGCCTCCTTTTGAGACACTGAGGTCCAGAGAGGTTGACTTATCCAAAGGGGCAGAGCTGGTTCTCGGCAAGACCCAGTCTGGAACCCGTGGCTTCCTCACTTCTTCGTGGCCCTTCTTCAGCAGCTACCATGAAGTGAGCAACTACCAAGTACTTTAAGGGACATGCACATAAAAACATTTTTGTGCATGCAGTCAATTATGGTCATTTTGATTTCAGAATGATGGAACCATCCAACATATTTTTTTAATATATATTATACTTTGCATTATTAAAAAAATAGTTATGAAAGAAAGCTGAAACCATTTTTGGTTGAATGAAATTTTACCATTTTAGTTTTGTCTTGTTTCCAAGGTTCTGCAATAGTGTGGCATTCATTAAATAATAAACATACTGTACATTTCAGTGTGTGGTAACAGCAAAGAATGA
The DNA here is from genome assembly GCF_054177405.1 of Leptonychotes weddellii. Classification (NCBI taxonomy): domain Eukaryota; kingdom Metazoa; phylum Chordata; class Mammalia; order Carnivora; family Phocidae; genus Leptonychotes; species Leptonychotes weddellii. The sequence goes on along the minus strand of NC_138372.1, from coordinate 73,402,551 downwards.
CTTCATAGACCACTTCATCTGCTCTGTTGTGGTTTATGATGCCATCTGGATTCTTGGTGGAATTATTTCCATCTAAATCACTATAAACTTCTATTTAGGTTGTCACAGATCTAAAGCCAGATATGTTTGTGGGTTTTAGCAGTGATGTAATTCTGGAAGATACTTTGAAAGTTACAAGTTGTCATATACTATTAGCATTTAACTCAGTGTTTCACATAATTTCAGACAAACTAGAAGCCTGAAAAGTAATCCATTTCTCTATTATTTTTTTCGTAAGCGTTCTCCCTTTCTTGTCTGTCTTGCCACTCTACATTTCGTTATGTGTCAGTCAAGCATGCGTGGGAAACACTGGGAGGCCCTGTGGGTACACACAGTACCGTATAGCACACGGCCTCTGCCCCGTCTTAATTAGAACACTTGGATGGATGGAAAGGATGTCTCACCAACCATATAGGTCTTTTTCTAAGATACGGTGGCAAGAGAATAAGGGAAAGAATCTCACTTATATTGTCTTTGATCTTACTGCCATTGGTGTGCTAGAGACTGGATCATGTTGCAGGATCTGCGCGTACTGCAGGATATACATGTTGAACTGCACAGAAAGAAAGGACTCTACTAAAACAGACTTTCTAGGAGCATGTAACCCAGTTGGCTACCAAGCAGGAGCGATAGCAAAACAACAGAACTTGGAAAAGTTCAACAGAAAACTCTGAAGATTTCTAAGGCCCTATGTGTTTTGTTTTATTTTTTTCCTGTTTTTTTTTTTTTTAATCAAAAAAGCTTGGAGGCAGGAGAGGGAAACATTGGCACCAGTGGCAAGTGGGGTTCGTGTGCCAAACCTACAGGGCAGAGCAGGGTACAAAGCAGAAAGTGATGGGAGGAGGCAGGGAGCTCTGTTCCCGCAGAGCCTGCAAAAGAGACAAGCTCTGTGGGTGGGAGGCTGTGGATATATATATGGGATAGGTGAGCTGAAGAACAGAGAGGGAAAAAAAAATGGGTCAGGTTGGGTATATATAGAAGCAACAGAAAGCAGGAAGCACAGCTCCATAGGAAGCTGGTGCAGCTCATTATGTATTGGGGAAGACAGTCTCCTCAGAAGTGGGGTACAGAGATAGAAGAAGGGCCTTTAGAAGGATGAGTCAGCAGCATGTTTCAGGACACATGAAAGACCTGTTCTACTTCTGTCACCTCGGGGAAATTCAGATTTCTCATCTATGAAGTGGGGAGGTTGGATTAGTTGGTCTCTTGCAGCCCTGAGATTTTATAAGGTAAAGAGTCAGCATCTTTTCCAGCACAGACCACAGTCTGGACATCTAGAAACTACACTGACAGTCACTTATCTGTTCAGCAAGTACTGACTGAGCACCCGTGATGTGTGAAACACCGTTCTACACACTGGGATTACAGCAGTGAACAAGATGAAATCCTTTCCTCTCATGGAGCTTGGTTCTGAACAAAGAGGCAGACAACAGTCAAACACACAAATGAACAAGTTAATTGGAAGTATGAATAATTGCTGTGAAGATGGTAAAATAAGACAGTGAGGTGGAGGGTGACCGAGTATCAGGGGAAGGGCCAGTGGGGAGCCTGCCTCCTCTCTGAGGAGGTAATGTTTGAGCAAGACTTGAGTTGAGCCAATCTGGGGGGCACAGCAGACTGCTCAGAATGAACCAAAAAGACCCTCGGGAAGGAATGAGCTTGATGCATTCACACAGCAGAAAGAAGGCTGGTATGACTGGTGAGTGAACAAGGAATGATTAGAAATTTGGATTTTATCACAAGCCTTTGGAGAGTTTTAAAGAATGAAAGGGAAGATCTGCTGTACGTTATAATCTCTGGCAGTTCTGTAGAGAGTAAAGCGTAGGGGAGCCAAAGGAGAAGCAGAGATGAGTTAGGAGGCTATCGTAGTCATGCAGAGAGATGGTGACAGTCAGACCAGGAGTAGCAGGGACGTAGGGAATAAGTACATAGATGCGGAATATGTGTAGAGGTTTTGAAAGAAGGAAACATCAGAGCAGGTCCCCCCACCCTCCATCCCTGCCAAGCCTAACATAGATTTCATGACCTTCATATATAAGCAGGAAATATATTTATGATAGATTGTACTGTTTATTTGTTGGTTTCTGGCTTAGAAATGCAGAATGGCATGTTTTGGTAGCAAAAATGATAGTTCACTTTTGAGTTGTTGTAGAAAAGCCTAGTGAATACAGGAATACTAGAACAAGTATGCATTTCTTGGCCCCAGTGGAATAGATTCAGAGCCAGTTTAACAGCCCACAGTGTCTTTCAAAGAAAGAACTTTTCCTGGGTCCAGAATCCAGGAAAGACTGACCCTGCTTGGGTTGTGTGGCCACTCCTGAATCAAATATTGGGTCTGGGGGTGGTAAAGTGATGGCTGAGGCTTCCTTTATGTCCTGCATCCCATTAGTAGGACATGAAAGAGGGTCAGGGACATTTCCCTCAAGGCAAAAGTACAGACTAACAAAAACAATTTGTCTGTGAAGATGCCTTTATTTGGATTTCTCAGATGCCACAACCCCTAGGAATGTCTGGCCAAAGGTCATAGCCAGGCCTAAATCGTAGCTCTCTGAAACTCTGTCCCATTCTTTTATCTTCAGAGGAATTTGGGGGGGGGTTTGTTTGTTTGTTTGTTTAAACAAAACTTTGTTTTGTTTAAAACCAAAATATAAGCCTTCTATTAATAATTTTTCCTTGTTGACTTCTTTATGTATTTGATTATTTAATATATAAAGTAATCTAAAATCTCTCAAGATTTTTGCCATGGCCTAGCCTTCAGTGTTTTCTTTAGACAATACAGGACATCACATACCCCAGCACCAGTCTCGGTGTGTCAAGCATAACTAATCTGAGAGCCCTATTCTTATCAAGATGGCCCCAGGTTCCCATCCACTTGACTACATGCCTCATAACAGGTATAATACAGAAACTGTGGGCACAGAGTTTTTCAAGCAGTTCTGGGTGCAGATGGGATGCTCCACTTGCTCTAACCTAGCAGGATCCCTTCCCTTTTATGCTCAGAGCTCAAAGCCTCGGGGACACTCCTCTCTCATGGATCTGTTTTCTGGGGAGAGGACCCACAGGGCTGAGAAATTTCTTGAGGCCCTTGTGAATGATCAGTTCACAGAAGAGAAGTGTAGGCTATCTACCTAGGACACATTGTTGGGGTGGTGGGGCATTGGTCTTTGATTCCTTTTCATCCTCCCTCCTGTTTCTCCAAGTCCTTAGAACTTGGTCCCTCCTGGCTCTAGCTGTTTATGAGCTAAAATCCCCCCTGCTTTGCATAGGTTTTTTCCTCTCTAATCCAAGGAATTCCGTTCAGTTCAACCCATTTATTGAGTGGCCTCTACAAATAAGGCCCTAAATGTACAATCTGAAAATCACCTTCTTTCTGCCCTTTTATATTCTCTATCTAAATACATCTCAGCTAGGTACCAGGAAGACTGGATTAATTTATATTAATGTGCGATAAACAACATATTGAATCACTCGTTCAATAAACATTTATTGAGCATCAGGCTGTAAACCAGGTACTCTTAACAAGCACAGATGGCAGTGATTAAATTTCCTGGCCTCCTCAGGTAAGTTATATTCTAATGGGGGAAACAGATAGTAAATAAGTAAGTATATAATATGCCAGTAGAGTGAGTGGAGTAATTTTAAAACATAAAGCAGACCTGCTAATGGGGGAAGGAAGAGTATGTGTACATGTGGGGGCAGGGGGTATCTTAGAAAGTTTAGTTGGGAAAGGTGCCTCTGGGGAGAACAGACCTGCTGTAGCGGGGGGAATGGGTGGGTAGAGACTTGAATTTAGAGAGAAATCTTTTTGGTAGGATTTCCAGTTACCTGAACTTCTCATCAAAAAATAATAATGTAGGTGTGCCTGCGTGATTTAGTCGGTTAAGCATCTGACTTCAGCTCAGGTCATGATCTCGGGGTCCTGGGATTGAGCCCAGCATTGGGCTCTCTGCTCAACGGGGAGCCTGCTTTTCCCTCTCCCTCTGCCCCCCTCCCTCACCTCATGCATGCGCTCTCTCATGCTCTTTCTCTCTCTCTCTCAAATACATGAATAAAATCTTTTAAAAAATAATAACATAGAGATGGAGATGGAGGGCCTCTCCAGTATAGAGCTTAGGCTGGACAGCTGCACGGTACGGACTCTCCTGTCCCCTGCCAGTTGGGGTCATGGTTCTGATCCCTTGCCTAGCTCCTCATCACTGCCCTTCCCCAAGCTTGTCATCACCTGACTGTTTCCCTGTTTATCTCACTGGTAGAACTTTCAGCTTGGCTTTCTTCCCAGCTACCACTTACACTCTTATCCTGAGATCATATGATACATGTCTTTCTCTGATTGACTTATTTTGCTCAGCATAATACCCTCCAGTTCCATCCATGTCATTGCAAATGGCAAGCTTTCATTCCTTTTGATGGCTGCATAATAGTCCATTGTATATATATACCACATCTTCTTTATCCATTCATCTGTCGATGGACATCTGGGCTCTTTCCATAGTTAGGCTATTTTGGACATTGCTGCTATAAACATCAGGGTACACGTACCCCTTCAGATCCCTACATTTGTATCTTTGGGGTAAATACCCAGTAGTGCAATTGCTGGGTCGTAGGGCAGCTCTATTTTCAACTTTTTGAGGAACCTCCATACTGTTTTCCAGAGTGGCTGCACCAGCTTGCATTCCCACCAACAGTGTAGGAGGGTTCCCCTTTCTCCGCATCCCCGCCAACATCTGTCATTTCCTGACTTGTTAATTTTAGCCATTCTGACTGGTGTGAGGTGGTATCTCATTGAGGTTTTGATTTGGATTTTCCTGATGCCAAGTGATGTTGAGCACTTTTTCATGTGTCTGTTGGCCATTTGGATGTCTTCTTTGGAAAAATGTCTGTTCATGTCTTCTGCCCATTTCTTGATTGGATCATTTGTTCTTTAGGTGTTGAGTTTGATAAGTTCTTTATAGATTTTGGATACTAGCCCTTCATCTGATATGTCATTTGCAAATATC
>NC_138372.1:73369471-73397015 GCF_054177405.1 Leptonychotes weddellii | reverse complement strand
TTGAGGGTCCATTTCTGGGCTCTCTATTCTGTTCCACTGATCTATGTGTCTGTTTTTGTGCCAGTACCATACTGTCTTGATGATGACAGCTTTGTAATAGAGCTTGAAGTCCGCAATTGTGATGCCACCAGCTTTTCTTTTCTTTTTCAATATTCCTCTGGCTATGCGGGGTCTTTTCTGGTTCCATACAAATTTTAGGATTATTTGTTCCATTTCTTTGAAAAAAGTGGATGGTATTTTGATAGGGATTGCATTAAATGTGTAGATTGCTCTAGGTAGCATTGACATCTTCACAATATGTTTTCTTCGATCCATGAGCATGGAACGTTTTTCCATTTCTTTGTGTCTTCCTCAATTTCTTTCATGAGTATTTTATAGTTCTCTGAGTACAGATTCTTTGCCTCTGGTTATTAACCATAAGATATCTTATGGTTTTGGGTTCAATTGTAAATGGGATCGACTCCTTAATTTCTCTTTCTTCTGTCTTGTTGTTGGTGTATAGGAATGCCACTGATTTCTGTGCATTGATTTTATGTCCTGCCACTTTACTGAATTCCTGTATGAGTTCTAGCAGTTTTGGGGTGGAGTCTTTTGGGTTTTCCACATACAGTATCATATCATCTGCAAAGAGTGAGAGTTTGACTGAAATGGCTTGAGTCTTACAGTCTTTATTTATCCTACTTAGTGTGAATATTCATGTTTTGCTACAGAAATATTACTATGTTTGGTTACTTCCCCAAACTTCAACAGTTTTAACTGTTACTATGTTTACCTTGGGTATCAGTGGCCTAGTTGATTTGGATTTTTACTGTTTCCTTCTAGCTTCCCGAATACTACATTCACCGCATTCCCAGAAGCCGGGAGGTTCAGCAGTCCTGGCTCTCCACGGTGCTCACCACCCTGTACTCCATGTGGGTCTCCTTTCCCTTGACTCACAGAGTAAAACCAGATTTGGTATGTATAACCATCATTAAGGGGAGGACAAGTCACACTCCCGCAGATCCCTTATTACTAATAGGACCATAATGTTTTCTTCACCAGCTACCATGTCTCAGCGTGCCAGATTTTAGACTAGACCTTTCACTAACGTATGCTAAAATTTATCACGCAAGTACACTTTGCTGAAATAGGTGAAATATTCATCTTCCCTTCCTATCTGTAGCTTGAACTCTAAATTCGCCCTCTTCTCCCCTTCTCTTTGTGGTGATAAAGCCCCAACAGTATACTATCTTTAACCAGTTTGTCTTCCTATTCACCTGTGGTTCCTGAGCCAACATCATGTGCTTATCAACCAAAAGAGAGCCAATTTTTTATTCCTTTTCAGTACTTCTTGTTTTTGTTGAGACTCTTACCAGATATGGTATGCAGTGGGATGAATGTTATACACACCCCAAGTTTTTATAGGAAAGTAATACAGAAAATAGAAATATAAAAACTTAATTATGACACTGTATTCAACCCTACTTTCCTTATCATCTTAAGTTCTCTAAGGTCTTTAGGATGAAGTTCTGTCATTAAATTCTAAATGCATTTTAGTAGACAATGGAGAACAATAGATACGTTATCATGGTAGTGTACACGGTTCTTAAATACTACTTTCATTCCTATTTTAAGAAAGAATCCATTAATTGGTATAGCCTGAAAGGAAACTCTTTACTTGCTCTCCACATACACAAGTTCTGGCACAGTGGATGTTGTTCTTATAAGTAGCTGAACAGAGTGTGTTTAGCTTGATTTTGAAAGGTCTCTATGAGTTTGGTCATGCCCTTCGTAAGCTGGATTACAGTCCAAGTCTGTTCTTTGCATGAGAATTTTATATGAATGTAGTATCTAAATGATACTACATGAGTAAGTTAGATTGTTTTTAAATGATTCAATTTACAAACGGTGAGATGCACAGATCTTTTTTTCCTAAATTTTATTTAAGTAATCTCTATACCCAGTGTGGGGCTTGAACTCACAACCCTGAGATAAAGAGTCACATGCTCTCCCAGCTGAGCCAGCCAGGCGCCCAAGAGATGAGCAGATCTTAAGTGTATAGTTTGACCATATCTCTATCAAGATACAGAACAATTCTGTCACCCCAGAAAGTTTTCTCCTGCTGCTTCTTAGTCAACCCCTGGCCCTGAGCAGCCACTTTCTGATTTCTGTCACCACAGATAAATTTTGCTTATATTTATCTTTAAATTTTTGACAAAATGAATTTATTTCACAATCTCCCACCACATTTTTAGTGTGTAGATTTAGTTATTTCCCTAAAAGATCATTGTTGCCCAGAAAAGTTTATTTTTTTGAAATTTTTTTTAAAGATTTTATTTATTTGACAGATAGTGAGAGCAGGAACACAAGCAGGGGGAGTGGGAGAGGGAGAAGCAGGCTTCCCGCCAAGCAGGGAGCCCGATGCAGGGCTCGATCCCAGGACCCTGGGATCATGACCTGAACCAAAGGCGGACGCTTAACGACTGAGCCACCCAGGCACCCCAGAAAAGTTTATTTATTTCTAAAATTCAAAAGACAGAATGGAAAGGAGAAAAAAGGTCTTGACATTTTAAGTAGGAAATTTGGGATTTACATTTACTGCATCACTAGAGGCATGGCCACCGTCACTGGCAACAGCTAGCTTGTGTGTGGTTTAGGACTCTGAAGGGTTAAGGCTCAGAAGGACGGAGTGACTGGTGGATGATGTCTGTCACAGATAGGGGAGCTCTGGTGACTGCCTAGCCGAAGTATTTGATACCCTCACAGTGGAAAGAGTAACCGGTAGGGCATTAGGACACTTGGTCCCAGGCCCACTTTGGCTTTTATTTCGTTTTAGTCAGTTCCCTTCTGGGTCTCATCCTTTACCTTAAAAAAAGGATTGTACTAGATATCCTCTCAGTTTCCTTCTGGCTTAGTCTAAAATTTTATGAGTGCTATAAATTTGCTCGTAAAAAGTGGAAGAAAAAACTATTATGATGTTTCTAAAGGAATAAGAGTGAAAACGGGTAAGGGGTGTGAAATACTTATTTCCATTTTGAACTGAGTTATTTAAAAAAATTATTTCAAACCTGAGCATTATCCGATAAGCTGTTCTGATACAGTTGGCCTCACAAAATGAATTTGCACTTAATGAAGTCCCCTTCTCTTTACAGAGAAAAGTTAATGGTTCAGAGGCCTTTTTTACTACAACATGTATGTAGATCACTCCTGTAGTCATCCTTGGCTTTCTTATGACTTCCATCACAAAGCACTATTCCTTCTTTACTTGTTACAAAAAAAAAAGAAAGAAAAGTGAAAGAAAAATCCACTCTTAGAAGGGATGGCAGCATCATACCTTAAATCACTAGAGTTATCCGAACGGCCAGGTGCCTTCCTGCTCTGCTTGAAAGTGTGTGCACCTGAGTCGTCTGCGCCACTCAGCTGTCTCCGTACCTCACTCTGCCACCATAAAATATAAACACAGGCACTTTCCTTATTGTTCCAGAATGAGTGCTGAATAATAGAACATTTTAATGTTTTTCAAATGGAAATTCCATCTGGTATATAATAGGTACTGTTTATTGAGAACTTACACATGCCAGATGCGGTCCTGAGAGCTCGCATTCCTGCCGTATGAGAGAGGTAGTGCTGTTATTCACATTTAGTGGATGAGGAAACTGAGGCGCTGAGGCAGGAGGTTTTGCCCAAAGTTCGCACAACCAAAAAATAATGGAGCTAGGACTGGAAGCCAGGCCTTACTGATTCCAAAGCCCAAGGCCTTAACCACTGAACTGTATGCCACCATTTCTGGCTCACACCGTGGACGCTGTGTTCATTTATTCAGACCAATTAAAAATCAGTTGATACATTACTTTTTAAAATAAATTACATGAAATATCACTCCCCCTAAATAGTAGTATAAAATGAAAAGAAATCCCAGCAACTCAAGTACCTGCTTTCACAGCAGATTTAACACTAATGTAATTGAATAATAATAGCATATATTTCAAAATTAAATGGCATGTATATTTGTCAAGATATTTTTAAAACAAAATGGATAATAAAAATAGGGAAATAATACCATTAAAGAAGTATAATTACAGAATTCTACAAATGAGATTGACTTGGAAAATAAAAAGTTTATATTTACCACCTTCCTGTTACAGAGTGTATATTAAAATTCATTAAAAGTATATATTTATTGAGTGTATATTAAAATTCATGCTTGTTTCATCCAAGCCAATTCTTAAGTGAAAAGCTTATCTTAGAGAAAAGTTTATAAACTCCTTTGGAGACCTCAGTCTAATCTCTATCAATAATTAGAAAGGATGGTTTCTTCTTTTACAATGTCATCAAATACTTTTTGGTGGTTCTAATATTTCACACATCATATTTTTTAGGAAATAGGGTTTTGCCAGGCATCTGTGAATAGACATCATAAGTTCATAAGACTGTTGATGAGTTTGAAAAGATAATGGAACCAAAAACAGGTCAGTAGTTGCCAGCATCTGGGGATGGGAGAGGGACTGACTACAAAAGGACTTAAAGGAAGTTTTTTTGGGTGAAAAACTGTCCTATATCTTGATCGTAGTGATGGTGGTTAGTTGACTGTATGTGTTTGTCAAAACTCAGACCTGTATACTAAAGAGGATAAGTTTTACTGTATGTAAATCATATCTCAGTAAATTTTAATTTTAGAAAAGATGAAATGGATTAAAATACGTATCATTGCCAAAAGCAGCACCTTTGGCTTACGTATAGCATTTCACTATCTTTATAAAAGTGATTTGGTGAGTCATTGCTTACCACTCTTGACACTAATCACCCCAGGGTTTATAAAGCCTAGAGAAGTGGAGCAAATACCTGAATTGAGTTGACAGCATTTGTCTAAAATTTCTGACATAAAATGCGGCACCTTTGTATTAAAAATATGGGTCAAGGAGCATCAATAGTAGCAAAAATGACATTTCATCAAATGAACTGAGATCTCTGGTCATTTCAATCACTTATCATTTTCTGTTTTTCTCTGTTACCTTGGAAGCCGCAAATCGAGTTAGTCAAATTTGGAATGCTGTATTATGTTTGATTTATAGATGAGTCTATCCTCAAAGTGGTAGTTTTTAAAAGAATACAGCAAGTGTCTGCTGTGTGCTACTTTTCTGGTTGGATATGTAATAGGCATCTAAAACTTTCTTAGTCCAAAATAGTCGATATTTCCTACTCTTTCCCCATTTTAGCAAATTTGCTCAAGTGAAATCCCCAGGAGACTTCTTTGATTCCTCTTTCCCACACCCTACTTCCTCTGTTCAATAGCACGTCCTACCAGCCATGTCTTTGAAATTTATCACCTGTCTGTTTATTTCTGTCCATCTTCACTGCCACCGTGCTGTCCAGCCCCCCATTGCATGGTCTCCTAACCTATCTGCGTGTGGAAGGAAGTTCAAGAGCACCTGCAATTTCTTTACCACTTAACAATCAATGTAAATTTTCTAATGTAATTTAGATTCTTCACACTTAAAGTCCTCCAGTGGTTTTCTATGCTGTTAAAATAGAGTCCAAACTTAGTGTAGCCTGCATATTCCAGCCCTGACCTGCTTCTTTGACCTCTTCTCCTCTTTTCCCTTAGTTTACTCAATGCCAGCCACACCTGCTGCCTTAAAACAAAACAAAACAAACAAACAAACAAACAAAAAACCAGCTGATTAATATCTCAGAGCCTTTGTACTTGCTGTTCTGTGCTTGGGACTCTTTACTCCTGATCTAAACATAACCAGATCCTTTTTGTTCTTTGAGCTCAAATGTTACCTCCTTACAAAGGCCTGACTACTAGCGCTTCTCCAGCTAATGTCCTCATCCCTCTGTCACATTGTCCCGCTTTGTTTACTTCATAGTATTAATCCCAGTAAAAGTTCTCTTTTTTATGTACTTATTGTCATTCCATAAGAAACCGTGCCTGCCTTGTTCACTGTTAGGAAACGGTGCCTGGCCCATGGTAGCCTCTCAGCACGTCTCCTGGGTAAACGTTCCAGTCACTGTGCTAGTTACTCAGGGTGCAAACGTAACTGAGACATGGGCCTTGCCCTCAGAGAGCTTATACTCTAGTGGAGGAGACAAATGGGAAAGTAATTGTAATTCAGTATGCCAAGTTCCTTAATGATAGCAAGTGAAAATTGCCATAGGAGTATCAGAAGAGGATGTCCATGGTTGGTTCGTTCCCAAATATTTGTTGAGGATCTACTCTGTGCCAGGATTTATACTGTGTATGAGGGGTATAAAAGTATGCACAGAGACAGCAGTCTTGCCTATAGCTGGATGGTTATAGTGTGATAAATCCTCTCTGGGGTGTGGGGTAAGGCTTCGGAGTAGAGATGACATTTAAGCAAAGGTGGGTAAGAGAGAATAGAAAAAGGTCATTTTAAGAAGAGTGAATGATTAATAAGTCAGCTGAGTAAGAGAATTACATAATGTACGTAAAGTTGAAATCTTTAGACTACACCTTTATTAATTGGCATTTTCCATCTAATATTTTATTGTTATTAGAAATTAATAGGACCTGGAACTTAAGAACTCAGGGCAAGTAATAAGTAGTCATTTTTACAAAGCTAAATGTCATAGGTACTGTTAAGATGGCATATTGGACTTTTTTCTTTATAATCCCCACAAACAGACTTTTTTTGTTGAAATCCCAATAGTTAAAGGAAATAACCACTTAACCATTTTATTGATTATAACGTTGATTCATGAGAATGGATCCACCTAAAACTCATATTTTAAAAATCTTTTAGAAAAATAACATTTATTGAGGGGCGTCTGGGTGGCTTAGTTAAGTGTCTGACTCTTGATCTCAGCTCAGGTCTTGATCTCAGAGTCATGAGTTCAAGCCCCACTTTGGAAAAAAAAAATTATTGAGCTATTCCAATATGTCTGGCTCTCTCCTAAGTACTTTACATGTATTAACTCATTTATTTTTCCTTACAGTCTTCTGACATAGTACTCTCTATATTCATTCCATAGATGAGAAGCCCAAAGTCCAGAGAGGTCTAAGTAACCAAGGTCACAGAGCTAGTCAGTGTACCTTAACTCTGGTTCTCTTTAGAAATGTATTGGAATCTGCCAGAATTAGCTAACTTGCTCAATTCAGAACTTAACTAGTCTTTTTTTACCATCTGTATTGCAGTAGGCACTGAAGGGGATTAATGCAATATAGCCTATGTCCTTGAGAAGCTTTTATTTAGTTAGCTTCAAGAAAAATAAAGAAACAACAGGTAGACATGAAATAGTAATTCTCCTGGAAAAAAACTATTTAGATCAGAAATTGTTCTTCCATCTCTGCAGCTACAGCTTATTCTGCTACTTGAGATTCTTTTTAAAAAACATTTGAACACTTTTTAGCTTTTTTAACATTTTGAAATAATTACAGATCCCAAGAAGTTGCAGAAATAATGCGTAGAGGTCATGTACTCTTCACCCAGCTTCCCCTAATGGTGACACATCATATATAACTGTAGTACGGTGTCAAAGCCAGAAAATGTGTATTAGTACGATACTTTTAACCAGACTACAGACCTTACTCAGTTTTCACTGTTTTTTATATACATTCATGTGTGGTTGTAGGTGTGTAGTTCTCTGCTACTTTATTCGTGTATTTATTTGTGTAATCACCACCAAAATCAAGATTCAAAACTGCTCTGTCACTGCAAAAGAACTCCCCAGTGCTTCCCCCATCCCTGTCTCCTGGCAGCCACTGATCTGTTTTCCATCTATACAGTTTGTCATTTCAAAAATGTTCTATAAATAGAATCAAATGGTGTGAAACCTTTTGAGATAGACCTTTTTTGCTAAATGTAATGGTCTTGAGATTTATGCATTTTTTTTGCATGTATCGGTAATTCCTTTCTATTGCTGAATAGAATTCCATTGTACAGATGTACCACAGTTTGCTTAGCCATTCATGCACTGAAGGACATTTGAATTGTTTTCAGTTTTCTGCTGCTATAAATAAAGCTCTTATGAACATTTATGTACAGGTTTTTGTGTGGGTATTAAGTTTTCATTTCTGTAGGCAAATGCTCACAAACGAGATTGCTGGGTCTGATAGAAGGTTCAAGTAAAATTTTGTAAGAAATTGCCAAACTGTTTTCCATAGTGGCTATTGCCATTTTACGTCTTACTAGCAGTGTATGAGAGATCCAGTTTCTCTGCATTCTTTCTAGGTTTTGATATCACTATTTCATAAGTGTGTAGTGATATGCCGTTGTGGTTTTAATTTGTATTTTCCTAGTTGCTAGCATGATGTTGAATATCTTTTCATGTGCTTGTCATTAATATCCCCTCTTAACTGAGAGGTCTGTTCATGTCTTTTTGTCCATTTTCTAACTGAATTGCTTGTTTTACTTTTGAGTTTTGAGAGTTCTTGTCTCTATTCTAGATATAAGGTTTTTGTGCAATATTGTGGTTTACAAATATTTTCTTCCAGGTCATAGCTTCTCTTTTCATCTTCCTAACAGGGACTTTCACAGAGCAGAAGTTTTTATTTTGATGAAGTCTCATTTATCAGTTTTTTATTTTGGTTGTCACATCTAAGAACTCAGGTGAAGAGTTCTAGATTCTACCTAGCCCTAGATTCCAAAGATTTCCTCATCTTTTTTTCCAAAAGTTTTACAGTTTTATGTTTTACTTTTGAATCCATAGATCATTTTGAATCAAATTTCGTATAAAATATAAGGTTTAGATGAAGGCTCATTTTCCAATAGATGTCCAGCATAATCTGTTTAAAAAAAAAAATTCCTTTCTCCATGGAATTGCTTTTGCCTCTTTGTCAAAAATCAGTTGGGATTTTTTTAAAAAAATCAGTTTGGTGTGTTTATGTTTATCTGTTCTCTGTTTCATTGATCTCTGTGTCTGTCCCTCTGCCAGTACCACACTGTTATGAATGATAGAGCTATATGTAATAAGTCTTAACTTCAAGTCAAATGATTTCTCCCACTTTATTCTTCTTTTTTAAAATCGTTTTAGCTATTCTAGTTCCTTTGCCTTTCTGTATAAATCTTGAAATAAGCTTGTCTATATGTACAACAAAATTTTGCTGGGATTTTGACAGGAATTACATTATTTGTATAAATTAGTTTTGGAGAAATTGACATCTCTACTATATTGAGTCTTCCAGTCCATAGCCATGGTATGTCTCTCCATTTAATTTAGGTCTTCTTTTATTTCTTTCATGTAATTTTCAGTATATAGACCATGTACAATTTTTTTTAAATTGGTAACTTGGTATTTAACTTTTTTGGAATTATTGTAAATTATAAATGGTATTATGTTTTTAATTTTGGTTTCTACATGTTTGTTGCTTACCTATAGAAATACAACTGATCTTTGTTTTTTATCTCATATCCTGTGATCTTGCTGAACTCACTTATTAAATCCTAGGAATTTTTAAAATAGATTTCCTGGGACTTTCTAGACAATCACATATTCTGCAAATAGGGAAAGTTTTTCCCTTCCAGCCTTTTCTTGCCTTATTGCACTGGCTAGGATTTCTAGTAATATATTGAATAAGAAGTGGTGAGAACAGGCATCTTTGTCTTGATCCAGGTTTTAGGAGAAATGCATTCACTCTTTTACTACTAAGGATGATGTTAACTGTGGGTTTTTTATAGATGTTCTTTGTCAAGTTGAGAAAGCTTCCCTTCTGTATTAGGGTTCTCCAGAAAAACTGAACGAGAACTAATGGTACAAGATTTTACTCAGCCTTTTGTTCTATTCAGGTCTTCAATTGATTGGATGAGGACCATCCACATTAGTAGGGAGAGCAATGCGCTTTACTCAGTCTACCCATTCAAATATTAATTTCACCCCAAAATACCCTCACAGACATACCCAGAATGATGTTTGACCAAATGCCTGAGCCCCCCCATTGCCCAACTTGACATGTAGCATTAACCTTCACAACCTCTGTTCCTAATTTGCCGCAAATGAAAAAATTAATGTCATTAATGACAGAATGAATTTTGTCAGTTAATACATGATGTCATGTGATTTTTCTTTAGCCTATTAATATTGTGCATTACACTGATTGATTTTCAAATATTGAAACACACTTGCATTCTTGGAATAAATCCGACCTGATCATGATGTATAATTCTTTTTACATGTAACTGGATTTGACTTGCCAGTAATTTGTTGAGAATTTTTATAATGATAGTCATAAGGGGTATTGGTCTTTAGCTTTCTGTTTGGGACTCTCTTTGTCCCATTTTGGTCTTGAGATAATATTAGCCTTATAAAATGATTGAGAAGTGTTTCACCCTCTTTGTTTTCTGGAAGATTATTTAGACTTGATGTTAATTTTCCTTTAATGTTTGGTAAAATTTCCCAGTTAAGCCACCTGACCCTGAAGATTTCTTTTTCAGAAGCTTTTTAGTTGTGGATTACATTTCTTTAATAGTCATAAGATTATTCAGATTATCTGTCTCATATTGGATGAATTTTGGTAGTTTGTGATTTTCAAGGAATTGTTCCATTTCATCTAAATTATTATGTACATAGAGTTGTTGGTGGTATTCCCTTATTATCCTTTTTCTTTTTTTTAACAGCTTTAGGATCTGTAGTTATATCCTCTGTTTCTTTCTTGATATTGGCAAAGTCTGTCTTCTCTCTTTCTCTTTTTACATTTGTCATTCTTGCTAAAGATTAATCAGTTTTGTTGATCTTTTTAAAGAATCCGCTCTGGGGCGCCTGGGTGGCTCAACTGGTTAAGCATGATCCCTTATCATCCTGGGTCCTGGGATGGAGCCCTACATCTGGCTCCCTGCTCAGTGGGAGCCTGCTTCTCCCTTACCCTCTCCCTCTGCCCACTCATGCTCTCTCTTGCTCACTCTCTCTCAAATAAATAAATAAAATCTTTAAAAAAAGTAAAGAATCAGCTCTGTTTCATTTATTTTCTCTGCTCTTTATTATTTCCTTTCTTCTGGTTGCTTTGGGTTCATTTTGTTCTTCTTTTGGTTTCTTAAGATAGGGGCTTAGATTATTGATATAAGACCTTTCCTCTTTTCTAATATAAGCGTATAGTGCTACTAATTTTTCTTTCAGCAGTGTTTTAGGTTCATCCTACAAATGTGGATATGTTACATTTTCATTTTATTTGGTTCCAAGTATTTTTTTATGTCCTTTGAGACTTCTTCTTTGACCCATGGATTTAGAGTGCTTTGCTTAATTTCTAAGTATTGGGAGATTTTTTTTTTCCTATTATCCTTCTGTTATTGATTTTTAGTTTGATCCCATTGTGGCCAAGAAACATGCTCTGTTTTTAAATATGTCGAGGTTTGTTTTATGATCCAGGATACAGTCTATCTCGGTGAGCATTCCATGGGCACTTGAAGAGAATGTGTATTCTGCTGTTATTGTGTGGAGTGTTCTGGAACTGTCTGTTACATGCTGTTGGTGGACGATGTGATTGAGTTCTTCTATATCTTTGCTGATTTTCTATTTAATATGTCTACTGATAGCCATGGGAGGCATGGAACACTTTGTTGGCCCTTCTGAAACCATGGCTAAATAGTCCCATTGATCCTGGCCCTTCATAATCTGATTTATGCCCTTTTTTCCTTAGTGTAGTAGACCTGTTGATCTCTCAGTAATATGAACTCCTTGTAGTTCACTGTTTGCATCTTGAAACCCAAAGATTTTTTCACTATTGTGTCTTTAGTTACTCCTAAAGGTAGGAGCCTTTGAATCAGTCTTTGAGTGAGTAGACTGACCTCATGCTTTCTTGAAAATATACTCCTGAAGAAAAATCAGTTTGTTTCAAGGAGAAGAAGAGGAAGTTGAATTTGAGAGATTGCTAATCATTAAGCTACAGTAAGAGGACTGCTTATGTTGGGGGAAAAGATCTGTACAGTTCTCGAGGACAAGGGCTGTGTATTTTTGTGTTTCCCATGGTCTCTTCCTAGAAAAGTACCTTCCACATATTTGTGGAATGACTTAAAAATAAATGAATGAATACTGGGTGATGTGAGTCATCACAAAAACAAAGACGCCCACTCCCTAAACTGGTACTCTTCTCAGGCTTTATTGAGAGTCTGAAAAACCAGAAGGGTTTCCCGAGTCCGCAGTGTTTGATTACTGGCTTTATGCCAACCTGGCTGTTGTTAAATGAAATACTCAAGGAAAGAGCTCTGCCTACAAAAATGAAACCTAATTTAATTTTTAATCAAGTAAAAAATAAATTTCAGATTCTACATGTATAACAAATTGGAAAGAAATGGACCATTTCAGCCTAATACTCTGCTCTTTGCCTGAAGCTGAAGCTGGTTTAATTCACCATGACAAATTTAGATGTATTTATTACATGTACCCTCATGCTTTGTATGAAAGAAGGCCATTATTTTACTTAGTCATTTTTTTCACATGTTCCATACCCAGTTTGAGCTGTGAAATGTCTTAAGTTCAGTAGCAAATTGATGACATAGAGAGTGGGTTATTGTCCATAAGTGGGATACTGTGATTTTTTTTCATTAGATATTTTCTGTGGTGAGCCACAAACTGGATGGTACTGAGATTATCACTGTTTGCATAGTATATAAAATTTTTATTAGCCTATTGATTGACGTGTGTTTGAAACATTAGGAAGAGTCAACTACCTTCTTGTTGATATGCCAGAATTCTTACAGAAACTTTCTTTTCCCCCTGAATTGCTGTTAGTTTGATTCTCTTCGTGTAATGACCTTCCTCTGGTATTATATTTTTTGGTAATCAAAAACCTTTATAACATGTTCAAAGGAAATCTAGCTGGACAAAGGAAAGTCAGCTGACCCAAGATGCCTATCTATAAATGGAGTTAAATGAGAATAAGATTTTTCCAGCCCAGTCAAATAAGAAATGATTAGACTACAATTGTCTACTGCTTCATGTTTTCCAGGATTAATGAAATCATACTTGGGAGACATTTGTTTAAATTTGTCCAGTTCCTGTACCTCTGTTAACCAGTCCCCTGTAACACATTAAAATAATGCCAGTATTCCTTTCACCCAGCTTGTATTTCTCCTCAGTACATGCATTGTAAACTTAGCAACATTCATAAAGATAGAGAAGAACCAACTGTATATCATACGTGCATTTAGCAAGTCTGATGATGGCCAGAGTCCACTGTGAGAAGTGATGCCATGTGAAAATCCTCCCACATATCTAGTTTCTTATGACTGACAGGCTGCTTTTCCCAGCTGCATGGGGAAATTACCAGCTGTACCACTGACACATTGGCCGGGTGACAACCCGTAGCCGCTTCTATCCACAAATGAGGTATTTAATTTAAATGTTATGACTTCTGTTTCACATTTTGAGTGACCTCAGAACAAAATCTGGGTCAGAGTTAGGCTGTATATAATCAGAGATTGCTTTGAGTTGTTTTTATTTTTCTCCACTTTGGAGGACTCTCCAGAGCTTGAAAATAATTTTTCTTTCCTTTCTAAATTGATCCTTTTTCCACTTGGCAAACATTCCGTTTTTCCTCTCTGCAGAAGCCAGCGTGGCTTTGCCTACCGGTCGTCTCTCTCGTCTCACTTTGCCTGCGTCACTGTCTCAGTTGTCCCTGTTCCAGCCCATCACAGGCACATGGGAGCTCTGGGCCTGGTGGGGCCTCTTCCTTTCACAGTGAAGGCTAGCGTGTTTTCCTAAGGATAACAATGTGACTACGGTGAAAACAAAAATGAACGTTGAAGGAAAAGGAATTCAGTTGTGAGGGGATGAGAAAGGGAAGCGCGATAAAAACAAAGCTGTTTCCAAAGAAAGGACGCATGTGTGGTCAGAGGCCGTGCACGTGGAGAGCCCTGGCCTTGTGGGAAAGGGTGGTGGTAGGCGCTGGCGGCTAAGTGAGCACAGAGGGGTGGGATAAAGAGAAAGCAAATCTTTGAAATGATCTTCAATTAAATATGTGATTCCTAGAGCCAGTCCCAGTTTCACAGCCTCTCAAGGGCCTATGTTAAAGTTTCAAATGAATCTGGATAGCTCTCTTTTTATAGCATCTGAGACTCAATAAAGTGCCATTTTGGGTTAGCATTTTAAAAATCTCTCTTTGGTCTGAGGGTAAAAGGAAAAGAAGGGAACACAGAGAACACAAATAACTGAGTATGGGATGTGAATGCTCAGGTCAAGTGCACTCATTACAGATTTGGAGATGGCTAGAACCAGAGCTGGTATGGAAGCAGCTTGGAGAGTTTTTGGAAATAAATGCAGACCGTGAACTCCTTGAGCAAAGGTAAGGTGTGTTACTCATCTTGGCAATCCCAGCACCTAGTAAAGAGAAGTTGTGGAGGAGGGATATAGGAAGGAAGGAGGCAGAGAAACTATTAAAACTTAGTGATGACTTCTTAGAGCTTACTTAAGTGGGATGGAAAAAATAAAATGGAAAAAAAAAAAAAAGGCATTGCAGAGCTCCTCCTTGGTTAACTTTTGCACCCACTGAATTAATCCCTGGAATTCTTCTAAGGATTTTTTGGTAGTGTGTTTCTAAAGTGTTAAATGTTGCCTTTGTCAAAGAAAGCGAAAGGAAATGGCAGGTTTCTCATTCATCTTAAGCAGAATACTGTTGCTTTATTTTTTTTATTGAGATGAAATTCACACAACATAAAATTAACCATTTTATTTTTATTTTATTTTTTTTAAAGATTTTATTTATTTATTTGAGAGAGAGAATGAGATAGAGAGCATGAGAGGGGGAAGGGTCAGAGAGAGAGGCAGACTCCCTGCTGAGCAGGGAGCCCGACGTGGGACTCGATCCCGGGACTCCAGGATCATGACCTGAGCCGAAGGCAGTCGCTTAACCAACTGAGCCACCCAGGCGCCCCAAAATTAACCATTTTAAAGTGTACAAGTCAGTGGCATTGAGTACATTCACAGTGTTGTACAACCACCACCTATGTTAGGTTCCAAAACATTTTCACGAACACTTGCTTTACTTTAATGCCTGAGTGTCTTGAAACCACTTAGGGCTTTTTTCTTTATAAGAGAAAGAGAGAGAGAGAGAGAGACATGTATACATATCTAGTCAGTGTTTTGTAACAGCCTCTGGAGACTAAATGCCATCTTCTTCATAGTCTGTCTTTTGGATTTCTCGTTTCCCTCCCCACAAGTCAGTGGGTAAAACTGTACCTATTTAGGCTAGCATTTTTGGCAGTTGCTTTTTGGTGATTGCTTTTTCTCCTGGCCTCCTGGTATAATCCTTATTTTTTGTAGCATGAATACAGTGAAACCACCTGGTCATGGATTTCTTTTTCTTCTTTTTTTTAAAGATTTATTTATTTGAGAGAGAGCGAGCACGGGGGTGGGGGTGGGGCAGAGGGAGAGGGAGAGAGAGAATCTCAAGCAGACTCCTGCTGAGTGCGGAGCCCGACTTTGGGCCCCATCTCACGACCCTGAGATCATGACCGGAGCCAAAATCAAGAGTCGGATGCTCAACCAACTCAGCCACCCAGGCACCCCTGGAGTTCTTTTTCTGGTGTTAGACGTGTATGAAGTTAAATCAGCTGTAGAAAACCTATTACTTCTCTACATGCAGCATGAGATTTAAGATCCTACTTACACCAGGACAGCATTTTATAGGAGATGTAAGCCACGTGCTTCCCGCCTTCCATGGAGCCTTTTTCACAGGGTCATAAGAACAAACTCTGATTTTCTCTAAGGCACGGTGGCAAATAATTATAAAATTATTCTTCAAAAGGACCTTCCAAACAGGGTTGAGGAAACTATGATTATCCTAAGTTTACTGGGGGAATGAGTAAACACCTTACAGATTTCAAACGTGGCTTACAGAAAAAGATATTTTAGCATTATTGTTTAGAGGAGTGGAAAGGGTTGTCTTCCAAACAGGTTAGAGAGCTTGCACTGATATTGCACACTCTTAAAAATAGCAAGAAGTTCCCTGCTGATAAGACCTTTGAATTACAGAAAGAACATGTTGTGACTGATCATTCCTTTTTAAGAAATGTGAATACTTGATTTATAAGTTTCATATGTTTATGATGTCAAAATTTCCATATTCTGTCATAAAAAATGAAATCTGCAATGGGATCAGCTGTAGAATTGCAAAGGGCAGCAAATTCCATTTGTTAGCAGAATACCATTTTGCGTTCTTGGTCTTCCTGATTTCACACTTAAGCCATTTATACAAATCTTTGACAAAGCAATTTTTAAAAAATATTTACTGCTGACAGTTTGTGAAAACAAGTTTGCTCTTATGGGCCAAATAATTGCTTTTCTGTAAGGACAGGTGTCACATGCTCAGATCAATTGTGTCCACATCTTCAGAGCTCCAGATGCTGTTTATCAAAAGATTTGCTTACACAATACAGGATTTTGTAGATAGTCTTGTTAGTGGAGGCAGCGCCCAGTGCTCAGGAGACTGGATCTGGTGCTGTTTTATTATTCCTAAGCCAACTGTCCTGTTTGAGCTTTTTAAGGAGCCATGATTCACCACTGTGAAGTGACATGGGAAGAAAAAATTCCTCACTTCTCCCTGCCAAAGGAAGACAGAATTGGGGTGGGATGGGCGCTAGGAGTCGGTGGAGGTATAGAGTTCCCTCCTGTCTATGGGAGCTGGGCGGGGCCTCTATGTGGCCAACTGCCAATCTTCAGCTCACACAAGAGTTCCCTATTTTTTTTTACAGGTTTCATCAAGAACTCCCCCTGACTATTTGTTTTACATTTTTTCTTTAAATTTCCATATTACTGTTTTCTCTGGTCTGCATTCATTTGTCATACCTAAGTTGTGGTATGGGAGAAAAAATGCCATATTGGGAATCAGGAGATTTGGGTTTTACTCTCAGCTTTGTCAATAATTAGGTGTGTGACTTGAAGCTAATCAGTCAGCCTCTCTGAGCTTAGCTTCTCCTCCTATCAGATGGGAATGATATGAAGAACAGTAGAAGGAGCACAGATGTGTCAGGTCTACTTGCTTTTAAATAGGCCACTCTCTCCGCCAGGAAGGTGATTTCCCTACCATTCAAAACCACTAACTCCTATTCGCCTCCTACCAGGATGACTTAACGTTCCTTGCACCTCCTGCACCTCATAGGGTCATAGATAGAGTGGAAGCCCAAAACATGTTCTTAAAATTAGGATGGTGACTTAGCTGTTAGAGTCTGTCTGGGGTTCCTCATGGTTTATTTAAGGAACACTTATCACTTATATACATGTATCTGAAAGCTCGGTTACACACCTCCCATCCTGTCCTACCCAATAGCTTTCTCTCTTCTGTCTCTTTTCATACCTTGACCATTCTTTCTTTCTTCTTCTCACTCATTCACACCCCCAGCCTCCCATTGGGATCATCTTTCCCTTGACATCTCCCCTACCTTGCTTTCTTTACGGAGACCCTAGGGTTTGGCCTCTTAACCTCCACTCTTGGGCAGCTACCTTGATCAGCTTCTATTGCAGAAACTATTCTTTTCCCTCGGGTCTATTGAGAAATAGAACTCAGTTTTAATTTTTGACAATTCTCTCCATTTTTTTCTGTCCCTGAACCTGGCACACTCACCTTTGTTGTAAGGGCTTTCTTGCTGTTGGCTATAGGAAGCAGATAGGTGTTGACAAAAAATATAAGCATTATGGGGGGCGCCTGGCTGGCTCAGGCAGTAGAGCATGTGATTCTCAGTCTCAGGGTTGTGAGTTCGAGGCCCACGTTGGGGGTATACGTTACTTTAAAAAAATTTTTTTTTTAATTATAAGCATTATGGGAGTTAGATATGTAAGAGCTTATGGATTACTGATGGACTTCATTCAAATATGAATTGGATAAGGTCTTTCTGAGTGCCTTTTTTTGTCTACTTCAGTGAGCCCTTTTTTTATTTCTAAGACAAGCACTTCTCAGGCCTTCTGACTTTTCTATCAGCTAATTCTGAAGCAGACTGATGTTCCTTGGGCCACATGTGGATACAAACATGTTTTTTCTTATTCATATAGTTAGTTGGTCAGTATTTGGACCATGTAGTTAATCAGTGTATTTCAGATTGCACAAAAAACCCATGTCTGGCTCTTTTTGAAATATTGGAGGGGAGGATATTAGCCAGAGCTCAGTAGTGACTTCCCCATCCAGGATACGTGCTCTCTCTGGTCTCTTACCACTGTTTCACTTAGGTGGGTTCCATCAGTGGACCACGTTTGTGTCCAGCCTTCACACTTTTTCCTGAGGACCTTTATGGGTGGTAGCAGTGGGAAGGGGTGACTTGTCGATCTCATACACATCATGGAGGACTAGATGCAGGCCATATAAGCGAAGACAGTAGGCTTATTGTGCACAGTAACAGGGCAAACCTGCTATCCCTGAGCCCTTCCTATTTAAAGTCCTGGAGCCGCCACTGCTGGTGTGGAAGAATAGTTAATACTTACTAGATTACTTATTATCTTTGTGGATCTCTAGATACAAAGATCGATGTGGATCCTCATATTTCCCTTCCTCAGTCACAGTAAGTCATCCCCTGGTGGAGAATCCACTTGTACACTTTGAACCATAAACATATACAGATAATACCTTAGCAATAATTTAATCTCACATGCTTTACTTATTTTTAATTTTTAAACTTTTTTTAGAGAGAGCGAGAATGGGGGCGGGGGGTGGAGCAGAGGAAGAGGGAGAGAGAGAGAAGGCTCCACACTCAAGCACGGAGCCCGATGCACGGCTTGATCCCCTGACCCAGAGATCATGACCTGAGCCAAAATCAAGAGTCAGCTGCCGCTCAACCAGCTGAGCCACCGAGGCACCCCCTCCCCCCCCACTCTCTTTTAAAAGCTTAAATAATAGGGGCGCCTGGGTGGCTCAGTTGGTTAAGCGACTGCCTTCGGCTCAGGTCATGATCCTGGAGTCCCTGGATCGAGTCCCGCATCGGGCTCCCTGCTGAGCAGGGAGCCTGCTTCTCCCTCTGACCCTCCCCCCTCTCATGTGCTCTCTCTCATTCTCTCTCTCTCAAATAAATAAAATAAAATAAAAAAATCTTTTAAAAAAAAGCTTAAATAATAGAGTCAAGAGGGGGAATGCCTTGTCCAGAGTCTTGGGATTAATAGCAAAGCATGAACAAGAAAAACCAGTTCTTCTCACTCCCAGCTCCAGGCTCAGCTCTAGGCCACACTACAAATGAAATAGATTTCTCTTCCCTCTAAGGGTAACCAAGTATATACTCTTTACAGGGAACAGAGGAAATGGGCTTGGACAACACACATACTGGGGTTCAGAATCTAGGTCTGCCATTCTGATATTTGGGCAAGCTTAAGTAAGTTGTTTAATCTCCATAAACTTCCTTTTCTTCATCTGTAGAAGAGGGACCATAATGCCTACTTCATGGTCTATGTGAACAAAACTAGGATGTGCAGAAGGGGCTTCCGTGGTAGGTTCATAGGTCTTCCTCCGCCCCCTTTGTCACTAGGTTAAATATTCTCTTCCAAAAATTGAGAGGCTAACAAAGAGTTAATATTTTTAAATTTAAGCCAAGGAATGTCTGCACATTGCCCAGCTTGGATGATGTGGTATGCCTAACTGTTTTCATGTTGATTTTCATGCCACAGTGAGCCCCTTCAGGCATGAAAACAACCAAGGATTATTTGCTTCTCTGTTCTTTCTTTTTTGGCTCTCTTGTTGTATTTTCATCACAGTCTCCAGCCCTTCCAAAAGCAGTCTGTCAGGATTTACCAGTGAATCTCAGCTTTCTTCTGCTCAGCCACCATTCAAGGGCATCCTAAATCTGCCCCTCTCAAAGAGGAGCTCATTGGCATGGGCCCGATTCTCAGTTACATAACTGATTTCCTCATTTTCTAGAAGCTTCTTCTGAGCTTTGCTTTGCACTATCATTCCATCCAGATCTTTCCCTTTTGTGAACTCCTCTTCAACTTCTTTTTTTTTTTTTTTTAAGATTTTATTTATTTATTTGACAGAGAGAGACACAGCGAGAGAGAGAACACAAGCAGGGGCAGAGGGAGAGGGAGAAGCAGGCTCCCCGCAGAGCAGGGAGCCCAGTGCAGGGCTTGATCCCAGGACCCTGGGATCATGACCTGAGCTGAAGGCAGACGCTTAACGACTGAGCCACCCAGGCGCCCCACTCCTCTTCAACTTCTAAGTTAGCATTTAATTGTTCTCTAGTCATCGTAGCTCCATTACTTTTCTCCTTCCCCAGATTAGATTGTGAGCAATTTAAGGTCCAAAAACAGTCTTCTGGCTTTATCATGACCCACTACGGAGTTTAGCAATGTGTCAGGTGCTTAGCGAGGTCTTTGATTAATAACTGGCTTGTAGGGAACTGGAACACACCATGACAGAAATTAGCAGCTCCTGATCCCAGCTCCCACTGGAACACTGCACTGTCTTCCTCCTTGGTCAGCTAAATATCTCCTCCTTAACTACCACCCTCTTGTCCCTCTTGATCCCACTGAAGGTGAATGGAATTCAGGGGCCCCTTGAACTGCTTCCTGGCTCATCTTTATTAGTGGGACTCCCTCCCTACTAGCCAGGTATGCCATGTCCTCTTACTTATCAGAGAGCACAGGACCTTGGACCTCCCCTCCTCTAAGAGTGCCATGGCAAGTTCAAAACCACTCAGTTCCCTTCAGATTGAAAAGGATTAGGAAACATAACCAAGCCTTAGGAACTCAGGTCTTCCTTCATTGCCATTCTGCCAAAACGCCCACTTGATTCTTAAGGAAAATGTTATTCATTGAATCATTTTTTATTTTTTAAGAGGATCTGCAACCATCTATGTCAAATTGCTTTCTTTTGCCATTTCCTTAGATCACAAGACCTAGATATCAGAGCAGGATTTTACTGATCGTAATCTGAATGCCTATCCTTTGAAGTTATTTATTTCTGAATTTGTTACTATTTTTTAAAGTTATTATTATTTACAAATGGTTATAATTATTTGTAATTAAATTATTCACAAATTTGTTACTATGTTTCATTGAATAACTGCAGTGAGCTGGGCACTGTGGATGGTGGAGATGACTATGAAACATGGATGGCATTTATGTTCAGAGGAGTATAGAATCTAGGAGATGGGGCACCTGGGTGACTAAGTTGGTTAAGCGTCCAACTCTTGGATTCGGCTCAGGTCATGATCTCATGGGTCATGGGATTGAGCCCCATTTTGGGTTCCGTACTCAGTGGGGAGTCTGCTTCCCCCTCTTCCTCTCCCTCTGCCCCTCCCCCTGCGTGCGTGCACGTTTTCTCTCTCTCTCTCAAATAAATAATAAATCTTTTTTTTAAACAATTCTTTTTTTTTTTTTAAGATTTTATTTATTTATTTGACAGAGAGAGACACAGCGAGAGAGGGAACACAAGCAGGGGGAGTGGGAGAGGGAGGAGCAGGCTCTCTGCTGAGCACGGAGCCCGATGCGGGGCTTGATCCCAGGACCCTGGGACCATGACCTGAGCCGAAGGCAGACGCTTAACCAACTGAGCCACCCAGGCGCCCCATAAATAAATAAATCTAAAAAAAAAAAAAAAAAGAATCTAGGAGACAGGCATGGCCCCAAGTCCAAGGCTAGGAAGGAGGGATCATGTGGACTGGGAACGGAACTGACTTGCCTCACGGTTCAAGCCAGAAACACCAGTGTGATTATTTGGAGGTATTTTAAATCCTTGGCCCTCTTTTGGAGGTGAGAGCAGGTTAATGAGCCATTATCCCATTATTCCCAGCTGCACAGACTACATAGTAAAGAATATGGCATGAGGTTCAGGATGTCTGTCAGAATGATTCCACAAGGCAGGAG
This sequence comes from Leptonychotes weddellii, assembly GCF_054177405.1. Classification (NCBI taxonomy): domain Eukaryota; kingdom Metazoa; phylum Chordata; class Mammalia; order Carnivora; family Phocidae; genus Leptonychotes; species Leptonychotes weddellii. The sequence goes on along the minus strand of NC_138372.1, from coordinate 73,375,310 downwards.
TATCGAATATACTTCAAAGAACCCAGAACAAATAGCCCTTTAGGTCAGTTTTTAAATCAATAGCAGATCAGGCACTACAAGAGGAAGCCTGTTTCCCAGCCAAACAGTGAACAATCCAAAAAGTCCAGGCTCCCACAGTCTCTGGGGGGTAATTAGAACTTGTTCAGTAATCAGCTAATTTGGATTTCTGAGAATGATTCTAAACACAAAATGATAAAAGTTGGGTAAAGTAAACCATTGCTTTCTAATCGAATCACATAATTCAATTAGAGAATCATAAAGTTAGAAGTGCTGGAGGGTATTTTTGGAGGGTTTTTTTTTTTTTTTTTTAAGGAAAAGTTATTTAAAAGCAATGCTATTAAAATAAAACAACTCCCAGCTAAAAATATACGGTAAAACATTTATCTCACTAGGGACCTGAAAAAAGTTAAGTATCCAAGTTGGAGTCTAGCCCTCATTAGAGTAATAAATTAGTTTTGGAACTCTGAAGTCATTATTTGATTTCTTTTGTCCGCATAGCCAGTTCAGATTTGGCGGGATTGTTTGCCTTATTTGTTGGCAAAACACTGTAAACATCCAGGTTGGTTGCTGTGTTTTTATTATAAAGCACAGGAAAATTACTTTCATCAGAAGAAATGAAGGGTTAGGATAAATTGTGAGTAAACAAGAGTTTGGGTCAAGTTCAAATACGGCCTCTATTTTATCCTACACTGGAAAAATGAGACAATTCTATATTTACATTTAGCAACCCTAATACTTGTAATGAACGGGAAAGATTCTTCTGTATTGTTTGCTTAATTTTGTTTTGTTGTTTAATCAACAGTACAGACACAAGAAAGGGTTGAACAATATCTTACCAGATGATACTTTTTCCTGTAATATCATTTTTGATCTTTAACTTTCCTTCCAACTTTAAGGAGTCTTTGATTCTTTTTTTTTTTTAAGATTTTATTTATTTATTTGACAGAGAGAAAGAAAGCGAGCACAAGCAGGGGGAGCGGGAGAGGGAGAAGTAGGCTCTCCGCTGAGCAGGACCCTGGGATCATGACCTGAGGCGAAGGCAGACGCTTAACAGACCGAGCCACCCAGGTGCCCCAAGAGTCTCTGGTTCTTGATTCTAAAGTGATGTACTAGGAAATTCCACCAAAGAAGGGCTGCTTGGAACAGGCCCAGTTGGCCCTGGAGCATAGATGTTCTCAAGAGGGGAACCCGGTATATGATGATATAGTATGTGACTAACTTACAGAATATTGCCTGACTAGAGGTCCCTCAGAACTTTCCCTAACTCTGCTAACACACCCTCGGGGACCACCAAATCTGGCATTTGCATGTCTTAGTAACAAATATGGAGAACTAATTATTATTTAATGAGCAGCAAATTCTTACTGAGCTCTCCTACAATAACCTGGTAGCTTACTCTAATAGGAGAAAATGACTATAAAATAGTTCATAAAAGTTTAGTTCCAACTCCACTTCTGATTGAGTTTGATGGTATTATTTCCCTAAACTAGAGATTTGGAGTTACCATGACATTCACCAAAAGATCCAAATTACATTTACGTGAAAGTTCATATGATGAAACAATAATGAAATTAAGTTGGGTTAAATGTTTTCATTATTTTTTATTTTTATCACTTTGATTCATTAAAAGTGAAGACTGAAACAATAATCAAATTTAGTTTTTGAATTTCAATGATAAGGGATGATAGAGAATCTTAATCCTGTTTTATATGGAAGTAATGGGGATCTGTAAGTTACTAGGCTAATTTAGATGCCTGCACCATCCCTCATTCTTTTCTGAGTTGGTTTTCTGATCATAGTGTGGCCAGATCAGCACACAGTAATCTAAATATATGGTCAAAACAATTCCTCTGACTTTATTCAATTTCTTTGTTTATATAATGAAGAATTTTGCTTGTTTTTATTTCTGCTAGGCCCTGTTGGAATTTGAATCCTATCTTCCAAATTTGTACAACTTTTCACTAACTATGGAATGATATTCTGATATTTTTTTCCCTTCCAGTCAGCAAGAACTTCCTTTTCTTTGTAGAACTTAGAATAGCAAAAAGAACTAACTCATCCTTGTAGTATTTCTAAATCCATAATCTACAAATGAGTAGCTAATGGCTACCTTAGCTAATAGATAGCTAATAGAAATACCAGGATACTAGCTTGTTTCTTTCTCTCATGTTTTTAAATAGATTTCATTTTTTAGAGTAGTTTCAGGTTTATAGCAAAATTCAGCAGGAGGCACAGAAATTTCCCATGTACCCCCTGCCCCCACTCAGGCATAGCCTCTCTCATTATCAGTGTCCCCCACCAGAATGGTACATTTGTTACAACTGATGAACCTACACTGATAAATCATTATCACCTACAGTCCATAGTTTACATTATCTTTCACTCTTGGCGTTGTACATTCTGTAGGTTTTGACAAGTGTATAATGACATGTATCTAGCATTTTAATGTCATGCAGGATGGTTTCACTGCCTTAAACATCTGTGCTCTGCATATTTATACTTAGTATGTACCCATTCTTATGGGTTGTTTTATTTGCATTTCCCTAATGACATATGATGTGGAACATCTTTTCATATCCTTATTTGCCATCTATCTGTCTTCTTTGATGAAGTGTCTGTTAAGATCTTTGGTCCATTTCTTCTTTAAAAAAAAAAAAAGATTTATTTATTTATTTATTTGGTGGGGGGACAGCACTAGCAGGAGGGGCAGAGGAAGAGGGAGAGAGAATCTCAAACAGACTCCACTGAGCGTGGAGCCTAATGCAGGGCTTGATCCCAGGACCCTGAGATCATGACATGAGCTGAAACCAAGAGTCGGATGCTTAACCGACTGCACCACACAGGCACCCCTAGTCCATTTCTTAATTGGTTTGTTCATTTTCTTATTGTTGAGTTTTAAAAGTTTTTTGTATATTTTGGATACCAGTCCTTTACCAGATATGTTTTTTGTAAATATTTTTTCCCAGTCTCTGGCTTCTCTTTTCATTCTCTTGACAATGTCTTTTGAAGAACAGAAATTTTTTTATTTTATTGAAGTCCAGCTTATCAGTTATTTCTTTCATGGATCATACCTTTGTTGTTATCTCTAAAAAGTCACCAGCAAACCCAAGGTCACCTGGATTTTCTCCTATGTTATCTTCTAGGAATTTCATAGTTTTGCATTTTAAATTTAGGTCTATAATACATTTTGAGTTAGTTTTTATGAAGAGTGTAAGATCTGTATCAAGATTCATTTTTTTGCATGTGGATATCCAGTTGTTGAAAAAACTATCTTTGCTCCATTGTGTTCCTTTTGCTCTTTTGTCAGATATCAATTGACCCTATTTATGTGGCTGTATTTCTGGCTCTCTGTTCTGTTCTTTTAATCTGTGTGTCTATTCTTTCACCAATATCACACTGTCTTGATTACTATAGTTTTATAGTAACTCTTGAAATTGGGTAGTGTTAGTCCTCCAACTTTGTTCTTCTTCAGGGTTGTGATGGCTATTCTGTATCTTTTGCCTCTCTATTTAAACTTTAAAATCTATTTGTTGATATCCATAAAATAATTTGCTGGGATTTTGACTGGGATTTCCTTGAATCTGTAGACCAAATTGGGAAGAACTGACATCTTGACAATATCAAGTTTTCCTATCCATGAAGATGGAATATCTCTCCATTTATTTTGTTCTTTGATTTTGTTCATCAGAGTTTTATAGTTTTCTTCATATAGACAGGTCTATACATATTTTGTTAGATTTATACCTAAGTATTTCATTGTTTAGGGTGCTGATATAAATGGTAATGTGTTTTTAATTTCAAATGTCAGTTGTTCAGTAGGAAAGTGATTGACTTTTGTGTATTAACCTTATATTCTGTAACTTTGCTATGATCACTTATTCTAGGAATTTTTTGGTCAGTTCTTTCAGATATTCTACCTAGATGATCATGCCATCTGCAAAGACAGTTTTTTATTTCTTCCCTCTTAATCAGTACACCTTTTATTTCCTTATCTTATTACATTGGCTAGGACTTCTAGTACAGTGTTGAAATGGAGTAATGAAAGGGGACATCCCTGCCTTGTTCCTGATCTTAGTGGGAAGACTTCTAGTTTCTCACCATTAAGTATGCTAGCTGTAGGTTTTCTGTAGATATTTTTTATCAAATTGAGGAAGCTCTTATCCCTACTTTACCAAGAACTTTTATCACGAACGGGTGTTGGATTTTGTCAAATGCTTTTTCTCCATCTATCCACATGATCATGTGATATCTCGTCTTTAGCCTGTTAATATGATACATTACATCATTTGGTTTTCAAATGTTAGAGAGCCTTGCATGCATGGGATAAATCCCAGTCGATTATGGTGTATTGTCATTTTTAAACATTGTTAGATTTGATTTGCTAATATTTTATTGAGGACTTTTGCATCTCTCTTCATGAGAGATATTGTTCTGTAGTTTTCTTGTAATGTCTTTGGTTTTAGTATAAGGGTAATTCTGGTATCATAGAATGAGTTAGGAAGTATTCCTTCTACTTCTGTCCTCTGAAAGAGATTGCAGAGAATTGGTATAATTTCTTAAAAATATGGTATAATTCATGAATTTCCATGTCATCCTTGCAGAGGGGCCATACTAATCTTCTCTGTATCATTCCAGTTCTGGTGTATGTGCTGTCAAAGCGAGCAGTTTCTCTTTTAAGGAAAAAAAAAAAAATGCATTTTCAACAATGAAAATGCTCTGAATTTCCCAATACTACTTTCCACTTTTTTGGGTACAACTTCACTGTGTGTATCAATCATAAAGATGGCTGCATTTCAACTTTATACTTTAGTGAATGGAAGATAAATGTACTACAACCAAGATATCGCTTAGGAGAGGGGGTGGGGATGATTGAGGACAAGTCTAGGCTGAGTCCTATGTTTCTGATTTGGGTAAATGAGTGAAATGATCTTAAGGGAAAGGCTCTCAGCTTTTCCCCATTGAGGATGATATTCACTGTGGGTTTTTCATAGATGGATTTTATGAACTTGAGGAATGTTCCCTCTATCCCTATACTCTGAAGAGTTTTAATCAGGAAACTGCATCAGTTGAGAGGACCATATGGTTCTTCTCCTTCTCTTATTAATGTGTTCTATCACACTGATTGATTTGCGAATGTTGAACCACCCTTGCATCCTGGGGATAAATCCTGCTTGGTTGTGGTGGATGATCCTTTTAATGTATTGTTGGATCCTATTAGCTAGGATTTTGTTGAGAATTTTGGAATCCATAAAGGAAACAGTCAATAAAACAAAGAGGCAACCCAAAGAATGGGAGAAGATACTTGCAAATGACACTATAGATAAAGGGCTGGTATCCAAGATCTATAAAGAACTTCTCAAATTCAACACCTAAAAAACGAATAAGTCAAAAAATGGGCAGAAGACATGAACAGACACTTCTCCAAAGAAGACATACAAATGGCTAACAGACACATGAAAAAATGTTCATCATCATTAGCCATCAGGGAAATTCAAATCAAAACCACATTGAGATATGACCTTACACCAGTTAGAATGGCAAAAATTGACAAGGCAAGAAACAACAAATGTTGGAGAGGTTGTGGAGAAAGGGGAACCCTCTTACACTGTTGGTGGGAATGTAAGTTGGTACAGCCACTTTGGAAAAGTGTGGAGGTGCTTCAAAAAATTAAAAATAGAGCTACCCTATGACCCAGCAATTGCACTACTGGGTATTTACCCCAAAGACACAGATGTAGTGAAAAGAAGGGCCATATGCACCCCAATGTTCATAGCAGCAATGTCTGCAATAGCCAAACTGTGGAAAGAGCCGAGATGCC
>NC_138372.1:73349301-73368971 GCF_054177405.1 Leptonychotes weddellii | reverse complement strand
AACTTCAAGTTTATTATTACTATTTCTGATTATCTGGCTTAATAATTTCAGATGCCCATTAAAGTTCAGAGACTATAGTTCATAGCTTTTTATTTTGGAATCATTTAAAATTTACACAAAAGTTGCAAAAATAGTAGAGAATTCCTATATATCATTTCATCCAGCTTCCACTAGTGTTAGCACCTTTTGTAACCATAGTACAGTTATCACAACCAGGATATTAACAGTGGTACAGTATATTAACTAAATTACAGTCTTTATTTGGATTTTACCAGTTTTTTCACCATTGTCCTTTTTTTGTTCCAGATCCAACCCAGGATCCTACACTGCGGTTAGTTATCAGAGCTCCTTCGTCCTCTACTTTGTGACATTTCTTCAGTCTTTTCTTGTCTTTCATAACCTTTACACTTTAGAAAGGTACTAATCAATTATTTTGCACACAAAAGAGGCTACCGTAGTATGTATCCTGGGATTCATTCTTACACTATTTAGGAATGAAAGTTTTAGGTTTTCTAAAGACTGTTTCATGTTTGTGAAGATCCTGATGTTTACATACAGCTGCAATTATTGTGATGTCTTACTTCCGTGGGGATCTGTAGTTATTTGCAAATTCCTTTTCCCTCCTTTACTACAAGGAAATGATGTATCTTCTGTCCTATTTAGTACAGCAGTCTCTCTGTCCCCAGTAATGATATGTGAAGGATCAGGTGAGGAATAACTTAGTGCCTATACAGTTCCTAAGTTAATACATTTTTACTTTATAAGTCATTTTGAAGGCCTTATACAGGTTCCTCAAAATGTTAAACATAGAATTACTATATGATCCACCCAATTTCACTCCTGGGTATACCCAAAATAATTGATAGCAGGGGCTTAACCAGGTGTTTGTACACCAGTGTTCATAGCACAGTAGCCAAAAGGTGAAACAACCCAAGTGTCTGTCAACAAGTAAATGGATACCAAAATGTGGTAGATACATATAATAGACTATTATTCAGCCACAAAGGGGAATGAAATTCTAATATATGCTACAATATCTATAAACCTTGAAAACGTTGTGCTAAATGACATAAGCCAGACAAAAAGGGAAAATATTGTATAATTACAGTTATAATTCCAATATAATTCAGTTATGTAATTCTAATAGGCAAATTCATAGAGACAGAAAGTAGAATAGCACTTACCTGGGGCTGGAGGAGGGGAAAAGGGGAGTTAGTGTTTAATGACTACAGAGGGGTTTTTTTTGTTTTTTGGTATGATAAAAAAATTCTGGAAATGGTAAGTAGTGATGGTTGCACAACATTGTAAATGTACTTAATGCCACTGAATTGTACACTTAAAAATGGTTAAAAGGGTAAATTTTATGTTATATATATTTTACCACAATTTTTAAAAAGCCTTAAATAACCATAACTTTCCTGCCCCCCATTTGTTGGATTATTTTAATCCAATATATATTTTTTTCATATTTCACAGATTAGATTTTTCCCGAGAAACCTTAAATAGAATTATTATAGTAAAGCTGACATTATAAAAATTGTATTTCATCTATCATTAGAAATTTGAAAAAGTGTTATCTCTAATTTATTTGAATGTAAGATAAATTCTGGTACTGGTGATTAATTAGATGAAGATCAATAATATTAGAAACATAAGTTTATTCTGACTAGAAGTTCAGTTTACTTGTTGGCTAGGGTTTCATGATGACCATTCTTATAAAGTTTAGTTTCTGAATGATCTGCCTGCAGAATATACCACTTCTGTTCATCAACCTCATGACAGTATGCCTCACATTCTCCAGAAGTAAAGAGTGAGATACATGCTTAACTGCAGGGACTAGGGACATGCAGATTAATGAGCTTCAGATTTGTCACACAGTTTGCTAGCTTGTTGAGTGTCATGAATTCCATCAGAATAACATGGGAGAGGGAAGAAGTAATTTCTCAAAAGAAGGGAATGCTGGGTAAAACAAAGATGTCTACCATATCAGGTCAGTTCATTAATTCATTAAATGAATATTTATTGAGCATCTGTTATGTGCTAAGCACTGTTCTAAGGGCTTGGGATACATCAGGTAACAGACAGATGTCCCTGCTCTCGTAGTTTATCTTCAAGCTGGTCTGGCCAGCTGCAAAAGCTTGTTGGAACTTGAGCAGCCAATAGAAGTGACATAAAGTGCTTAGACATCTGAAGTTAATCTGTCCCTTATTTCTTGGTCAGTCACTTGAGGCCACTGCATTAATGGTGGATAGCAAGCTAGTGTTTGTGCCCTAGTGATGTCTTTGTAGAGTTCTGCTGTGGCTTCCAAAGTTTCAGACCAGTGGATGGTGTCACTGTGGTTCAAGAGTCTCTAGCATCTAGAATGGAGAGATGAACTGGCACTGTTTCAGCCCCAGGACACAGCATGTTGGCAAGAGCCAGTCAAGTTATTTCAGGGTTTCAGTCTTGGACCAAAATGGGATGAAAAATCTGGAGCCTAGATGGAATTATCCATACAGTGGGACTCAAGCAGAGGTTCATTGGATACACAGGAATGCAGGGGCTTTCCACACACACATCAGATCCATGCTTAAGGGAGAAATACTAACTCCAGTTTATGGGCCAAGCCCCTGGAAAGGGTGGCATACCTGCCAGTCTTGGTTAGATTGACTTGGGACATGGGCAGGCCCAGTCTGTTAAGAGAAAAATGATGTCTTCAGACAAGAAATGACTGTAGAATGGCAGGAAGCACACACTGTCAGCAAACAAAAATAATTGTGAGTGTCTATTAACCAGACCCACATTTTCATTTAATCCTCAAAACAAAAACAAAGGAAAAAAAGGCACTGAGATCAGAACTGTAGTTGCAAGTATTAAAAATTCAGATTTGGGCGCCTGGGTGGCTCAGTCGTTAAGCGTCTGCCTTCGGCTCAGGTCATGATCCCAGGGTCCTGGGATCGAGCCCGCATCGGGCTCCCTGCTCAGCGGGAAGCCTGCTTCTCCCTCTCCCACTCCCCCTGCTTGTGTTCCCTCTCTCACTGTCTCTCTCTCTCTGTCAAATAAATAAATAAAATCTTTACCTTGCTTAAACAAACAAAAAATTTCAATATTGGCAATACAGTGATGATTAAGACAGATCCTCCCCTGCTCCCTTCTCCATCCTAATCTCACTGTGTGGAGTGATAACGCTTTCCCCTTTTGGGGATATTAGGAGATTGTTTCAGTTCTGGAAATCACATTTAGTTCTAGGCACCACACTTTTAAAAGGCCACTGACAAATTGGAACATGTTCAGAGGAAAATGACCCAGATGATGAGGGAATATGAAACCAAGTTATATGAGAAACAGTTGGAGGAAGTAGGGAGATTTTAGCTTGAAGAAGAGATTAACCAGAGAGTATTACAGAGACCACAGTTTTTAGATTCTGGAAAAGATACTACACAGGCTAGGGATTTATCATTCTCTACCTACTGGAGCCTCCCAGAACAAGGGCCACTGTGGAGAAGATAAAGGAAGAACATCAAAAAGAACTTGATAAAAATCAAGGGCCATGCCAAAAGAAATGGACCTCATTGGAGGCGTATCCCAAGGCCCACATCTCTGGAGTTATTCTAACAGAGGATGTCAGTCAGTGTCAGCTCACATTATACTTCCTCCATGGGTCTTTTCAGATCCCCCACGGCTAGTAATATCTCTTTCCCTTGTTCTCCCTTTGTACTTTTACCTCTCTCAGGTGCTTCCATGATTTGCCTTGTATTTTAGTTCCATTTATATATGTCTGTCTCTCACTAGTGATTCTCAACCCTTTCAACATAATGTATCCTTTATATAACAAATACTTTATAATATGCCCTTTCCTATCCTGAACTGAAACTCAGAGTTAATATAACCCTCCTCTGCATCACAGAATTCCAAAAATGCAGTATAATGCCCTAGTTGTAATACAAAGGAGAAATAAAAAGAAAGTAATTAATAATCACATTACATGTTTTACAGTATCTCCAGGCATGACCGCACGAGAAGACACAATCAGGTAGATAGATTAGAATGTGGAGTCACCATGATTAGGACAGCCATAATGCAGACTGATGCAGGTGCATTGTATTGGTAACTCAAAAACTGTGAGTGGCTTTGCTGCCTGTCATGTAATTATCTTTATTCTTGTTTTTTTTTTTTAATTTATACCTTTTTTATTTTAAGATATATATAACAGGAGCACCTGGGTGGCTCAGTCGTTTAAGCGTCTGACTTTAGCTCAGGTCATGATCTCAGGGTCCTGGAATTGAGCCCCACATCAGGCTCCCCACTCAGTGGGGAGTCTGCTTCTCCCTCTCCCGCTGCCCGTCCCCCTGCTTGTGTGCTCTCTCTCTCTCAAATAAAATCTTTAAATATATATATTGTATATATATATAACATATATATATGTTAAAATTGACCATTCTAACTATTTTTAAGTAGACAGTTCTGTGGCATTTAAGTACATTCCCATTGTGGTACAACCATCGCCACTCCCCATCTGCAGAACTTTTTCAACTCCCCCAATTCGTGATGTAATTTTCCTAAATAGTGAACAGCTAGCTCTTGGTAAAGGTCCAAACAAAACAAAGTATAGTCTTTGCTCAGTTCCCATGGTAGTTCTATTTGGGAACATTCAATGTGTATATGAAACATGCAAAAAATGTTTTTTATCTTTCTATGTGAAAGAGAATTAGGTTCTAAGCTCAAATAATTATAAGTGGAATATCACCTATACGGACATCCAGTGGGACACAGGATAGTGCTTTGCTGTCTTAAACAGTCCCAAATATTACAGAATGTCTGTATCCATGGCCCTTGTCCACTAAGCGCAAATAACATCCCCCCACCCCTGCCATTGTCACAACCAGAAATGATCCTATTAGTTTCCCAATACATTGTCACCATTAAGAACCAGACTATACAGTACATAAACTCCGGGAAGGCAAGACCCAGTTTTGTTCTCTTATAACCTCCTTAGTACCTGCCACAAAAGCACTCAGTGTTTGTTAAAGTTGAGAATGCCGCAGAGAGGATGCTCAGATATCCTTCAGGTTGTCTCTTAACTCAGCTTTTCTAAAACTGAACCAAGGTGTCATCTTCCTTTTCTCTACCCCCACTCCCAGCCTGTCTTACCTCCATCATTGTTAGTCTTTACAACAATCTAAAGCATTAGCAACTGTGGGCTCCCCTCCCTCACTGCACACATCCAGCTGGTCACCAGATCTTTTCACCTCTGTCTTTCGTCCCTGGCCTCTATTTCCCCTGCTCCAGCCTCCTTTTATGTCTTCACCCAGGCTATTGTAATAGCCTTGTTTCCCACCCGCATACTCTCCCCGCTTCAAATACACACTCTGGGCACTCCGCACACACGCCAAGCCCTCCATGCTTTTGTAGTATGGCTTCCTGTGCCTAGAGCAGTGTTACTTTTTCACCTAGAAAACTCCACCTCGTGCATCAAGACCTGGCTTAAATGTCTCCTCCTCAGCTCCCAGACCAAAGACAGAATTACTCAGTCTGTGTCTCTGTTCCTATCTTTGTTGTGGCATTTCTTGCATTAAACTTTATTTGTCCACATGCCTGTGGTCTCTGCCAGACTGAGTTCCTTGAGTAGAAGTTAATTGCTCAGGCTTTGGAGACAATGGCTAGAGTTTGAAGGTCACATGATTTAACAGTTCCGTGGTCCTGGGCAAAGCCCTTGATCTCTTGAAGCCCCAGTTTTCTTATCTGTAAAATGGGGATAATGTGGGACACCTGGGTGGCTCAGTTGGTTGGGCAGCTGCCTTCAGTTCAGGTCATGATCCTGGAGTCCCGGGATTGAGTCCCGCGTCGGGCTCCCTGCTCAGCAGGGAGTCTGCTTCTCCCTCTGACCCTCCCCCGTCTCATGCTCTCTCTCTCTCTCATTCTCTCTCTCTCAAATAAATAAATAAAATCTTTAAAAAAAAATGGGGATAATGTAATGCTTATAACATATTTAAGATAAAGCTTGAAATGTTAATAACCATTATCACTGGCTTTGTATCTGTCCAGCATCCCCAAGTAAGCATAATAGAGAAGATGCTAGCCAGCTGTTTGGAATGAAGGAAAAAAAGAACTGCTGCTCTTGTCAAATTCTAGATTTTATTATTTAGTCACAAAAGCGAATGTTCTCTTTGGCAGTTGTAGCCAATTTTGTCATGAATAAATTTAACCTTGGAAAATATTTTTTTGAAAGTGTTCTATCTTCCTCCCTAACTTTTTTAGGTGCATTAAAAAGTATTCATTCTGAAACAGTAATGTACAAACTCTTGCGCTTGTCAAGTCCATGCCCACTGTGGAAAACTATGTGCCTAGAAACTCGCATGTTTGGGATTTTGACTTCTGTCTTCCAGCATGTGAAGTGCAGGGAATGTCGGCTTTCCCTTACTAATCTGGGATGGTGAAGAACAGCGAGTGCCACTGGTTTGGTGAGCTGAGCTCAGTAACTCACCTTCAGTTAAAAATATATAGTTTTATTCAGCTTATGGCTCAATTGTTTCCTTGCTTTAAAAAGCCTTTCTTTTATATGTCTCAAGTGCTGCTTGCAATATAAAACTAAATCCTAAATTTTAAAAACTTCCATAGCTAATACTCTGCTAAATGTTTAAAGCCTGACATTTAATCTGCGTGACCCGAAGCTCTCTGATTTCACTGTTTGCGGCTAGTAAATGTCACTCTAAACATTGTTGCTTTCACTCACACTTAAGCCTTTCATCTGCAGTGGGGGCAGTGTGTCAGAGAATTCTTTGTGTGCCACTCTAGCAATGGGGAGAAAAAAAGACTCAGCCCAGCCTTTAAACAGAGTGAAAGAAACTGCTTGGAAGGCAAAGACGACCCTGTTTTTATATGGTGTTTGTGAACGCACAATCCTGACTTCTACCAGATACTCTTAAAAAGGAACTGTATTAGCTCGGTCTGAACAGGGTTCCCGCTGAGCTCATACACAGTTGCCAGCCAGACAGCTCCCCACTCTTTTGTGACTGGAGGGGGATGGGAGGGCAGGGGGAAAGGGGTAGGAGATGTTGTCATTACTTTACTTCACTTTTGCCTGCAGGAGGAATCTTGTCATCTTCTGGCTCCCCAAACTATTTTCAACCTGGGTGTTTTATTTCTTAGTTCCTGAAGGCTACTGGCACACAGATCAGCTCTCACTTTTCATCATCTTGACATGAAATGGAAAATCAGTTTGTGGCTATTTTCATAGCCAGTGATTTACTCCTGTTCTTTTATCGGTCTCCCCTTTATGTTCTTTGTTTGGACATATTTTATTTCCCGTGTCTGCAGCCTTTTGTTCTGCTGGGATCTCTATGGCCGCTCTTCCTTCGCCTGCCTCCTCCCTGGCCCCCAGCTCCCTGCCCCTTTTGTGTGCTTGTTGCTTCCTGCTCAGCTGCCCGCCTTTCCCCTCTCTATCTGTTGCATGCCCTGCTTTCCCCTCTCTATCTGTTGCATGCCCTGCAGGTGCCACCTTCACCGCTTCTCCGTATCTTCCAGGTCCCTCGTCTTTGTGTACCCACAGGGCTCAATCAGGAGTGGCCCAGGCTATAGCCAGCAGCAAGCAGACATGCTGAACTCATCCCTAACCACTGTTGTGGACAGACAGATTATCAGCTAAATTCTTAGGCGTACATGGGTGTTTACGGTGGCTGATGCCACTGCTTCCAGTTTCCTGGCAGCCGTATGGAAGCATGAATTGAAACCTGGAAATAGAACGTTCTACAGGAAGCACTAGAGTGGAATTTTAGGAAACCATGGGCTTTTCCATCAGACATAGATTCACATTTCTATTCTGTTGCTTATTAGCTTTGTGGCCTTGGACAAATTCATTCATTCATTGAACAAATATTTATTGAGTGCCTGTTATGTGCCTTGTGTTTAGCTTTTAGGAAACCAGTTAATGGCCCTCTCTCTTCCCCTTTTATGTTTACAACCAATTGAGAAATACGACATAGGAAGGAAAATATTAGCTTTATCGAGTGATAAAAGCCAGATTGGAGGATTTGGCTTTTCTATGTGGCCGCTATGGGTTTCCTAAATCTTCTCCCCTGAATTAGACTGTGGGCTTGCCTCTCTCCTCTACTCAGCACACAACCCAGGGTAAAGGATAGGTATGGAAGATGGACAGGCTAGAAGAAAGAGAGTGAAAAAGCCCATGGGCCTGCCAGGGCCAAGCATCCTGAGTCTGTTCTAAATTCACCAACCAGGCAAGCCACTCCTCCTGTGCAGGGAAGGGTTGAGTGAAAAGACAGAAAAAGGCACTTCGCTCTTCCCTCCAGGGAGACGGGAGGGGTGCATTTTCCCCCTTAACTGTGAGCATTACACTTCATTAGTGATTACCATAGTAAGCAAAATAAATCTTGCTGGTCTGTTTCTTCACCTGTAAAATACAGATAATCATACATATCTCTTATTGTGGCTATGGAGACTAAAATGAAATGTTACTATTTACAAATAATCTGAGGAGCCGTTAATCGTCTTTCTTTGGTCAGGACCAGCCTGAAGTAGAATCGGTCATACAGGGGTCTGACTTGTCTTTGTTGCTCCCTCTCTCTTCTCTTTCTGAGCCCTAATTTGGCCATTTTTTTCCCCTCCTCATTCCTGTTTAAAAAAAAATAAGTGGGAATACTGGTCCTCAAGCTTTTGATTTCCAGTAAGCGCACTGCCAAATCTTTTCTAATCCTGGCTTATGTGTTAAAAAAAAAAAAAAAAAACTCATTAATGTGGACAAAGAAAGCATTTGGAACAATTAAGTCTACTTTAGCACTACAAAACTGGCTGTACCTGCAGGGTCACTAAAGGACAAATGCGTGGCTACAAACAGGTATTATTCCATGGGAAGTATGTGCCTTGATTCCTCATGTTTATTGTTGTTATATTAACTTGAGCAATGCTCATGAGTTTCAGTATTACTGTAGAAAATAATCCAGGTGAGCCTTTAAACCATGGTGATGAAGGAAAACAATACAGATAGGGAGTTTTAGGAAAGAACTTTTAGGGTGTTTGGACTTTATGTTGGGGGCAGCAGGAAGCCCTTGATGATAAGTGATAACACGATCAGGTTTGTATTTGAGGAAGAAGTCTCATGTATTTGAGGGAAAAGTCTCGTGGCCACACTGTGGAGAGTGGAGTGGAGGAGGAGGTGAGCCTGGAAAAGCAGGTAGGAGGCTCTGAGGGAACCAAGTGAGAGGCTCATCCCAGGTAGTGGAGATCAAGGGCAGTGCCAGATTGAAGAGGCTTTAGAAATAGAATTGGCAGGGTTTGGGTGAGAAGGGGGACAGAGAAATACATCCGACACTGTTTTTTAAAGTTAAAATAAAAAGGGAGCACCTGGGTGGCTCAGTCGGTTAAGCATCTGCCTTTGCCTCAGGGTCCTGGGATTGCGCCCTTCATCGGCTCCCTGCTCAGCGGGCAGTTGCTTCTCCTTCTGCCCCTCCCCACTGCTCGTGTTCCCTCGAGAATGCTCTCTCTCTCAAATAAATAAATAAAATCTTTTAAAATATGCATATATAAAGTTAAAAAGATTTCAAATGGTAGTGCTGCCACAGGCCATTCCCCAACAGATGAGAGGGTTAGCATGGGGAATCCAGCCTGGGAAGACAGAGCCAAAAGAGAGATGGAGTTAGCCAGCAAGAGGGGGTGGACCACTTCCCCAAGAGGGAGCTGGAGAGGGAACCCCCTGGCAGGTCAAAGCTGCAGGGTATAGTATAACACAGGGATTTGCCTTCCACTGACTGCAAAGAGGAAAAAAAGGAGGAAAAAGGAAGACAGCAAAAAAGTAAGCCACTGTGTTAGGAACATTTGGGGGCCACATGCTTTCTAGAATGTGAGGAGGTCATGGACTCTCCTGCCTCATACACAATTATGTCTAACCAGTTTTTTCAAAAAACAGATATAACAAAAGTACTTAATCAGATACTTAGCTAGATGTTATATGTACTGTGGACTATATCTTTATTGTTTTTTTTTTTTAATTGCATTCTTCTTTTGCCTTAAATTGCCTAGGTTAGAAAGAATTCAGGCCCTGGGACAGGCTTTCTCCTTGTAGTCTGTTTTTATAGGATGCTACAAGAATTTGTGGATTTTAAAACAAAGATCTAAAAACTGTGAATAAGAAAAGATCAATGAATACTCTTGCAAAGTGGAAGGAGAAGGAGAGGGGAATGATTTTATGGCATTAGAACAGTCGGTGATGTTCTTCTCTCACCCTTTGCTATCTACAGATCGTCTAAAGGTTGTTACTGATTGAACGTAATAGCACCCACTGGCCCTCATAGCAGAGCACTATTGGGCAGATCAATGGTGAACACACTAAGTTTTATAAGCGATTATATAAGGCAATGAAAAAAATATTTCCTCTGTTTAAAGACTAAAACTTTTCTGTTCGTTTCATAGTATCAGAGTGGATAGTTTTTTTTTATTTTTTTAAAGATTTTATTTCTTTATTTGACAGAGAGAGAGAGCACAAGCAGGGGGAGTGGCAGGCAGAGGGAGAGAGAGAAGCAGGCTCCCTGCAGAGCAAGGGAAGCCCGATGTGGCACTCGATCCCAGGACCCCAGGATCATGACCTGAGCCGAAGGCAGTCGCTTAACCAACTGAGCCACCCAGGCGCCCTGGAGTGGATAGTTTTTAACTAATGACATGTTATCAAAAGTTTTTGTTTTTCTTTGTACAGAGGCAATGTACAAAGCCATTGTTGTTTTTTGGGTTTGTTTTGTTTTATTTTGTTTTGTTTTGTTTTTTGAGGCATTTTGTGATGTTAAACCACCCACCACCACTGGAGACCCAATAGTGAATCAGCAGTCTCTGCCAGCCCCCGCAAGACTTTTTTTGTGCACCCATTCTGTGCAAAGTACACGAAAGGAGCTGAATGCAGTACTGCGTTTGTAGATTGTAGACTCCCCGATGGTTCGCTCATCTTCCCAGGCCCCCCCCCCACCCTGCCAAGAAAAATGCCAGGCATCATTATAATTCCTTATCCATGTTAACTCACTCAATCCTTACAGCAACCCTACGATTTAGTTACCTGCCATTTTCAAGCCCCATTTTGTGACTAAGAAAATTGGGGCATAAGGAAAAAAATTTATTTTCTCCAAGGTTTGACGGCTACTAAGTGGCAGAGATAGGATTCAAACCCAAATAGTTCGAAACTGCAGCATCCGCGCTGTAATCATTGTACTGTGCTACCCGCTCTGCTCAGGACGTTACTGTTGAATTTGTAAAAAAATTTCCTAATAACGACATACAGGTGAGACAGCCCAGAGTGATGGGCTAGTGGTAGCTATTAGAACTACAACAGGGATTTTAACACACTCGATCATAATTAACATCAGATTTAAAGTTAGCGTCTGTCACGTGTGTGAGTGCCTTGCTCCAGTTCTCTCGAAATCCCCTTGCCAGCATCTTCCCCAACAAAAAATTACCCCAGGTTTGTTTTTGGACCCAGCGCTCTGTTGGAAAGGCTCAAACCACAGTGAGCTGGCAGGGGAGGCCGAATGGGCTGGACGGGCAGCGGGGGCAGGGGTCAGGAACAACAATGAAGGAGCGACATTGAAGGCTGTGCGACGCTTACTCTCCCTGGAAACGCTCAGTCAGACTCAGGAAGTGTGATTTAATCCTGGCGAAGAGAATTCTGTTTTATACCCTAGAATGGACCTCTCACAGAATTTTATTTTCAGTCTTGCCCTGGGAAGCTTTAGCAGGAAAGAATTTGGTGTACGTTACTTGTCCTCTTCACCGGACTGCACAAAATAAGGGTTTATTCTTCTCTCAGCCCACCTCCTTTTCCCAAACAAAGCTCTTAATAGAGGACCTGAGAACCTGCTGCCCCAACAGAAGATGTCTGGACTGGGGCCCAGCAGTGCCCTCAGCAGGGTTTTGGGGGAGGAGGAAAGACCCTTAATGAAGTCAAAAGAGCCACTGTTGATCTTGAAAGAACATCAGCCATACAGATGACATGAGGATTCTTTTCCCCCTTCGGCTCTAAGGCTCATCTTTTGGTATTTGTTGTGAGACAACCCTAGGCAGAAAGACTGAGAAAAATAATAGCAACTATGCGTAAGAGACTTGCTGAGTTCTAAGTGCCTTGCAGACCTTACCTCACTTATTCCTTACCATAATGCTACATGGAAAGCACTACTTGGATTCCCCTTTTACAGATGGTGCAACTGAGGCCAGAGAGGTGAAATAATTAGCACATTCACACAGATAGGAAGTGGCAGAGCCAGGATTCACTCCCAGGCAGTGTGGCTCTAGAGTCCATGCTCTCTCCTGGAGTCATGCCCTTTCCCTGGACAGTCAGTTGCTCAGATGCTCCATCTTGTTCACAATTAGAAACTATTGTTCACAATTAGAAACTATTGTTGCCAAAAACAGGGGTTCCATATTTAAGTTAGAAAGCCTGGAGGTTGGGTATTCTCTCCGTAGTAGTTGAGAATCTCTCCTTTAACAAAATTTGGCTTTTGGTCAGGTAGGGTGTTTCTCCGATTACCTGCTAGATTAAAACCTATTATTGCCCCTGCCCTTAAGATGCAGAGCCCCACCCCCGATGCCCTGCTTGTCTAGCCCTCCCCTCCTCAAAGACCCAGGTTGTCATGCCAAAAAGTGTGCGGCAAACCGTTCCCCCATGTCTGCAGAGATGCTTCTTTAGCGTGGGTGAGATGGGGCACCTTGGTAGTTACGATGACTCTGAGTGGCAGAGGATATGCAGCCTTGCCACCTGCTACCTCCCTATTAATTAATGTCCCTTTCTGTCCTCTCACACCTCAGGTGCCTTCTCTGTATCCTGTCCTTATTCTCAGAATGCTGTCAACTAATCCTTTTTAGAGCATTAACCGACAATTAAGGAGCTAAGTTCTAGTCCTTTAAGATAGGTCTCCCCAGACTACTTGATTTCTAAGAGTCTAGCCAAAAGAGTTCTGTCAGCTCTCTCTGCTGGTAGGAACCTCAAGCTCACTGAAAAGCTCCTCCAGATGAGTTCAGCTGGGCTCCTGCCCCCAAAGTGGTCTTGCAGGGTGAGAGAGAGAATGGCCTTTGAAGGATCACCGGTAGCCACATCTCCTTCTCCCTTAGCACACACAGATCCCTTTTGCAGTAATAAGTAAATGTAGATGGGGTGCCAGTCCTCTTCCTGTAGTGTAGACCAGAGGTTTACAAGCTATAGTTTCCAGCAGAATGTGGGAGCTCGTTTAAAATGCATAGACCTGGACTCTGGGCCCAGAGATACTGCTTTAGAAAGAATACTTGGGGCCAGAGCCCCTGGGTGAATGTGATGTGGAAGGCTGAGAAATACTAGCATAGTATTCAACCTTTGCTGGTTGAAAGGGAACTGGGATAAACTCATTGCTTCTCTCAGTTCCTGCCAAAGTAGCTGTCTTCTGAGTCTCTAATAGGAGAGAGTCATACTTAACAAAACTCGGCTGAAGGTTGAAGGCAATAAAAACCTCAAAAAACACGCTGATTTTGACAAGCAATGTCATTCTGCTTCTGCACGTTACTGATGGGGTCAGGTGCACCACTGCTAGGATTTTGATGAATTGTGTGGTGGACCACTAAAGGGCAATAACTTGTGAACACCTGAACGCACAGAGTGAAGCGCATGTTCTTTGGAGACTTTGACAGCTTATTCAAGGTGTGGAATGTAAGCTTGGCTGCAGAGTACCATGTTTAACCGGTACTACAACTACTTACTGCATCTCAATTTGTTGAATAGGATCCTTTGCCTTTGTTTCATTGTCTGAATGTCTCTCTTTTACACACACACACAACCAGAATCTCATAAACAAGTGCTTCTATATATCCCTTTGACTCAGAATTAAGGAATCAGATAATCCTCTATAAAAATTCATAAACATTTTTTTATACAGGCATAGCTTAAAGATATGGATTTGGTTCCAGACCACAGCAATAAAGCAAATGTCACAATAAAGCAAGTGAAATGAATTCCTTTGGTTTCCCAGTGCATATAAAAGTTATGTTTACACTATACTATAGTGTACTAAGTGCAATAGCATTATGTCTAAAAAACTGCCCATACCTTAATTTAAATATACTTTATTGCTAAAAGATGCTAACCATCATCAGAGCTTTTAGTGAGTTGTAATCTTTTTGCTGGTGGAGGGTTTTGCCTCGATGTTGATGGTTGCTGACTGATCAGGGTGGTGGCTGCTGAAGGTTGGGGTTGTGACAATTTTTTTTTTTTAAATTATTTGAGAGAGAGAGAGCATGCTTGAGCAGGGGAGTAGCAGAGGCAGAGGTATAAGCAGACTCCATGCTGAGCATGGAGCCCGATGCAGGGCACGATCTCACAGCCCTGAGATCATGACCTGCGCTAAAATCAAGAGTTGGACACTTAACCGACTAAGCCATCCAAGTGCCCTTTGACAATTTCTTAAAATAAGACAACAGCGAAGTTTACCACCTTGGCTGATGCTTCCTTTCATGAACGATTTCTCTGTAGCATGTGATGCTGTTTGATAGCATTTTACCCACAGTAGAACTTCTTTCACAATTGGAGTCAGTCCTCTCAAACCCCGCTGCTTTATCAACTAAGTGTATGTCATATTCTAAATCCTCTGTTACCATTTCAGCAGTTGTCATGGCATCTTTTTTTTTTTTTAAGATTTTATTTATTTATTTGACACAGAGAGACATAGCGAGAGAGGGAACACAAGCAGGGGGAGTGGGAGAGGGAGAAGCAGACTCTCTGCTGAGCAAGGAGCCCGGTGCAGGGCTCGGTCCTGGGATCATGACCTGAGCCGAAGGCAGCCGCTTAACCGACTGAGCCACCCAGGTGCCCCTCGTCATAGCATCTTCACCAGCAGTAGATTCCATCTCAATAAACCACTGTCTTTGCTCATCCATGAGAAGCAGCTCCTCAGCCGTGAAAGTTCAATCATGAGATTGCAGCCGTCCAGTCATATGTTCAGGCTCCCCTGCTGCTTCTAGTCCTCTCCCTGTTTCCACCGCATCTGCAGTTCCTGCCTCCGCTGGAGTCCTGAGCCCTCCAAGTCACCCATGAGGGCTGGAACCAGACTCCTGTTCATGTTGATATTGTCACCTCTTCCCATGAATACAAGTGTTCCTAATGGCACGTAGAATGGTAAATCCTTTCCAGAAGGTTTTCGATGGACTTCACCCAGATCCATCAGAGGAATCACTATCTGTGGCAACTATAGCCTTAAAATGTATTTCTTAAATAAGAACACTTAAAAGTCAGAATTACCACTTGATCCAGGGGCTGCAGAATGGATGCTGTGTTAGCATGAAAACAACAGTCATATCGTACATCTCCATCAGAGCTCTTGGGTGACCAGGTACATTGTCAATGAGCGGTCATATTTTGAAAAGCATTTTTTTTTCTGAGCAGGAGCTCTCAATAGTGGGCTTAAAATATTCAGTACATTACGTTGTAAACAGATGTGCTGTCATCCAGGCTTTGTTGTTCCATTTCTAGAGCACAGGCAGAGTAGGTTTAGCATAATTCTTAAGGGCCCTAAGGTTTTCAGAATGGTAAGTGAACATTGGCTTTGACTTCAAGTAGCAAGCAACATTAACACCCAACAAGAGAGTCAGCCTGTCCTTTGAAGCCTTGAAGCCAGGCATTGACTTCTTTCTAGCTATAAAAATCCTAGATGACATCTTCCAATAGAAGGCTGCTTTGTCTACATTGAAAATCTTGTTTAGTGTAGCCACCTTCATGACTTACTTTAGCTAGATCTTCTGGATCACGTGCTACAGCTTCTATATCAGCATTTGATGTTTCACCTTGCACTTTTATGTTATAGAGATGGCTTCTTCCCTTAAATCTCATGAAACAACTTCCGCTAGAATTGAATTGCTTCTCTCGGTTCCTACCAATGTTCCTGCTTTTGAGTGTATAATAGGAAAGAGTCATTAGTGTAGGCTTTGGCTTAAGGGAATGTTGTAGCTAGTTTGATCTTCTATCCAGACCACTACAACTTTCTCCATAACAGCAATAAGGCTGTTTTGCTCCCTTATCATTTGTGTGTTCACTGGAGTAGCACCTTTAATTTTCTTCAAGAACTTTTCCTTTGCATTCACAACTTGGCTGACTGTTCAGCAACTTTTGGCCTGTCTTGGCTTTCAACATGCCTTCCTCACTAAGCTTAATCATTTGTAGCTTTTGATATAAAGTGAGAGATGTGAGACTCTTCCTTTCACTTGACTACTTAGAGGCTCTGATAGGGTTATTAATTGGCTTAATTTCAATATCATAATGTCTCAGGGAACAGGGAGGCCCGAGGAAAGGGAGAGAGATGAGGGCAATGGCCGGTTGGAAGAGCAGTCAGAACACACAAATTTATCAATTAAGTTTGCCATTTTATAAAGGTGCAGTTTGTGGCTCCGCAAAACAATGACAATAGTAACCATCATGATCATTGATCACAGATCACCATAACAGAAATAATAATAATGAAAAAGTTTAAAACATTGCAAGAATTACCAAATGTGACACAGAGACCTGAAATGAGCAAGTACTCTTGGAAAACCAGCAATGATAGACTTGCTCCATACAGGGTTGCCATAGACCTTCAATTTGTTGAAAACAAAAGCAAAAACAAAAACCACAGTATCTGCGGAACACAATAAAGCAAAGTGCAATAAAACAAGATATGCCTGTACCGCCAAAATAATCTGGGCATAAATTATCTAAGGAAAACTGCTGACTAGTTTTCGTTTCAGCAAGATAGATATTTTATTCATAGCTACATGGGGAAAAAATTAGAGAAGGATCATGAAGAAAATATCACTTATCTAGTTAAGAGGAGGCCTTGATAAAAGTCAGGAATTATATAATTGCTCTGATCAAGCCCGTTTAGAAAGGATACTCCCTTCTCTTATAAAAATGTTTACCATTTTTCCTTTTTAATCTGCTGAAAAGCTTTCCTAATCCATCCTAGTCCAGTGGCATGTTACAGTCTGCCACTAATTTCTCTATTAAAGCTATAAAATATTAGTAACAATTGCCAGAATTTCACCTTCAGTTAAACTCCCTGCATCATATCTGCCCTGGAGCCAACCTTGCCTTTAGCCACTTGCAGCTAACGCCAGATCTGGTTGACAGGTGTAGGACAGTGCCGGAACAAGACGGTGGACAGGAGAGCTCCAAGCTTGTCTTCGAAAAGCTGGGTTTGAGTCTCGGCCGTGTGATCTTACAGAGGTTATTTGAGTTCTCTGTGCCTTAGTTTTCTTGTCCAAAACATGAGGATAACAGCACCCACCTCAAGGTGAGGGCGATTATAAGGTTTAAGTGACGTAATTATGCAAAATGCCACACAGGCTCTGTGTCTGGCAATAGTAGGTGCCTGTAAAGGTCAAGGTCTTGCCCTTCTTCCTCAGGTGACAGGGAGAGGATTGAACTAAATGGCTCCCAGAGGTTGCATATAGCGCTAGCAGTCTTGCTTCTGGAAGAGCAACTGAGTATAGGGCGTGGGGAAAGCAAAAGGAAAAAAATACTGAATTAGTACAATTCAGAGATCTCTGTAAAATCATTTCAGACAGTTGAAAATATAATGAAAACAAAAAAAAATACCAAGAAGGCAAGAAATGTCACCTTGACCATTTGGTCCTGAGAACAGGAAAACTAAAAGATTCAATTTCCACAACTGCTTCCAGGAAGGGTTAGGAAAACAATGTTTGGTTGGCCTGACAATGATCTAATAACGATACAAAGCAGGCGTGGCTTAACCAGACCAAAAAAAAAAAAAATCCAAGTTTAAATTTTATGTATTTACTTTTTTTTTTTTTAAAGATTTTATTTATTTATTTGACAGAGAGAGAGTACACGAGCAGGGGGAGCAGGAGAGGGACAAGCAGACTCCCCATGGAGCAGGGAAGCCTGAAGCGGGGCTCAATCCCAGGACCCTGGGATCATGACATGAGCCGACGGCAGACGCTTAACCAACTGAGCCACCCAGGTTCCCCTGTATTTACTTTTTTTATGATGGAAGATCAGGGAAAGGCAATGAAATGCCAACCCAGTGTGTCCCCTGACAACCGCTGAGTTCTTTCACCTACCCTGCACTTACAGTGGGAGGGTTGGCTGTCAGCATGTACAGAGTGCCAAACCGTGCAGAGCCTTCGTCTGTGGGACCTTACTAACATGCACTGAAACTATAGTTGAGTGTCCCTGAGTTGTGGAGGAGACACTGGAGCCTGATGTCAGCGTGTCTCTGCCACCTGTTTAGCTAGCATCCCTGTTGCTGAACCCAAACCCAACAAATCAGGAAGGTCACCAGAAGGTTGGGAAGTCTAGTTTCCCATACAAAGGGAAAATAGCCAACCCCTGTTTTGAAATGAACAAGATCAGGCTTATTCATCATGTTATCAGGCTTGTTGACCATGTTGCGGCCCTCAGCTTTCACGGCCACTTGGCCACAGGCCGAGAGGTACACTGCTGGGGCTCTGCAGACCCAGAGCAGGGACACTCAAGAATCCTTCAGTCATCTACCATCTGTGCAAATCCAGAAAATACCAGTGCTGGTCATCCGGCTCCTTCCATCATTTTTTTACACAGGCATCACTTGGAGTAGAGCCCGCAGGGCAAAAAATATGACTGGAAAATAAAGAGACCAAAATGGATGGTTGGGTTGCTCTTACAAGGTATCCTCTGAACGGTAGGATAAATCATGCCAGGTCAGTGCTACTATGCCTGTGACAGAGAAGAGCCTTATGAGCACTCCTTAAGAGTTTGAAAAATGCCACAATTACACTACTTGACCTTTGGATGGAGTATAGTACTAGCTGCCATTTACTGGATTTTCACCATGGGCCAAGCACTATGTTAGATGCTTTACATGTATTATCTTATTTAATCTTCACAGTAACACTATTACGTAGATGCTGTTTTCCTCATGTTCTGTTTGTTTCTGGTTGATTACTCTTTCTCACCCCTAACATTCTCTGCCTCACCACTACAAACTCCCAAGAAGGAGAATACATTACAGCTTATTATTCGCCTCCCCACAAGGACATCAGACTAGGGTCATCTGGCCCTGCGTGTCTTTGTTTCCAATAGGTACCACTAGAAGTCAAACTCCTGAGACAGAGCTTAACAGCTCTGTTAAATTATAATCTGTCTCAAGCACCAACCCCTCCCCAAACCCCAAACCTCTTCATTGGCCCTCGGTAACTAACAGTCAGTCCACAAAATCTGCCTCATCTTTCCTGCCTCTTGCTCTAACTGATGTCTGATTCACTCGGAAGACCATACCACTTCATCAGATATTTGCTCACAGATCCCCTCCTCCCACATCTTCCTTGACCTCCATATCTCCTATTTCCTTATCCTGCTTTATGTTGTATATTTATATGTGCATCTGTTATTTTCTGTCTGCCCACTGGAATGTACACTGTGTGAGGGCACAGACTTCTGTTCACTAGTACATCTCTAATACCCAGAACAGTACCTGGCATATTATCTTTGCTCAATAAATATTTGTTGAATGAAGTAACCCATAAATGAGGAAACTAAGCCATGGAATGGATGAGCAGTTTGTCCCTGGTCACAGTGCTGTGACACAGCCAGCCCAGGTCTGTGTGATTGCAAGTCCCTGGCCCATAAGCGCCATGTTGTCCAGCTTCTTGATGGATCATGTGAATGCAGTATGAGCAAGAATATTCTGGCTGAACTGGAGTAATCA
>NC_138372.1:73329374-73348801 GCF_054177405.1 Leptonychotes weddellii | reverse complement strand
GCTTAACCAACTGAGCCACCCAGGCGCCCCGGGGGGGCTGGTTTTTTAAAAGCTGTCAGTTACAGCCATTATGTTTATGAGGAGTGCATATGATAGAGTTACAAACAGAGTGGAGTGTAGCAAATAGAACATTGGACTCCATATACAATAGGCAAAGAAGGATTCCCTCCTTTACCCCTCACTCCTTCCTTTGAGCAAAATTTAGTGAGTGTCTTTTTTGTTCCAGGTGCAGAATATAGATTGTCCTAGACATTGACCCTGCCCATAAGGAGTTTACAAGGTAGTGAGGAGGAGAGAGAATAAAAGCAAGGCCCCCACATTGAGTGAGAATGTACATTTTAAGAAATAAAAATATGAAGAGTGTTCTGTGTTTTTTATAAAACTACAAGGACAGTGCCAACCGTTGTATTATTTAACATTGTTTAACATCTTTTTTACTTAATTCTGTTTTGTTCAATGCTTGGAATAAGTCTTTCTAATCTGCTTCATTAAATAGTGGAAACTCCGTGATCCACAATTTTTTAATTTTTTTGCCTAGGCTTCTGTAAAACTCAGAGTTAAAACCTGTGGTTAATTAAAAATAGCTTTCCTTAGCCTAAGTTTTCCTTGAAACTAATTTGCCCTTTTTTAAAAATACTTGATGTATAGTTTTGTAGTTTTATCGTACCTAGGACTTTTGTAGTAAGGTGCTTCAAAATAGAGATATGACAGAGATAAACAAATGAATACCTTTAACTTTTACTTTTATCTTAACAGTCTCTGCTTCTGATCTATAGCAGGTTGCTAATACATCTCCCACCAATGCCAGTCATTTCCCTGCGTGTAATACAGACATTTCTATCAGAGTATTCACAGTTTGTGTATACAGATAGTGAGATGAACACATGTGGATATGTACATTTTTTAAAGGCAACCAACATGAAAATATTTTTGTGACACTGAAGACCCAACAAGTAATGTTTACATTATTTTTTACCTGTAGGTTTTATTTTATTCTGTACAATGGAAAAAAAGAGAAAAGCAACAAATAATCCAGGGTTTAGGGAATACGTTCATGCAGTGGTTCTCCACTGGAGACATTTGGCAATGTCTGGAGACATTCTTAATTGTCTTGACTACTGGAATCTTGTGGGTAGAGGCCAGGGATGCTATTAGACATCCTACAATGTGCAGGACAGGCCACCACAATGAAAAATTATCCTGTCCAAAATGTCAATAATGCTACTATTGAGAAACCTTGCATTAATAGGATTTTTAGAATTCTAAACCCTGAAAGGATTCAGAACGATCTTGTAATTTAGGCATAAGACAACACTAGAGGCAAATTAAAGTCATAGAATTAAAAAAAAAAGAATCGTGGAGCTGACAGGGAAGGTCATTTAGTCCAGTCTCCCTTTGCATATGGTAACTGAGTCACAGGAGAAAAAGTGACTGAAGCAATAGAACTCCTCCACTCCTGGGGCGCCTGAGTGGCTCAGTCAGTTAAGCGTCCAACTCATGATTTCTGCTCAGGTCATGATCTCAGGGTCATGAGATCGAGCCCCGCATCAGGCTCCATGCTCAGCAGGGAGTCTGCTCCAGATTCTCTCTCTCTCTCTCTCCCCCTCCCCACTGTGCGCTCGTGCTCTCTCTCTCTCTCTGTCTCTCTCTGTCTCTCTCTAGCTCTCTCTCAAATAAATATGTAAATCTTTAAAAAATAATAATAAAAAAAAAACTCCTCCACTCCTAAACATGTGATAAGGCAACTTCCCCAGTCTCTCTGTGCCTCAGTTTTCTATTCTACAAAAGGGACAATAAAACTTGCCTCAAATGATTGCTGTGAGGAGTAATGGAAATAATGCATAGGAAATGTTTAGTTCCGTTCCTGGCCACAGTGAGTTGTTGATAAAAAGTGGTGGTAAGAGCCGAGGTGGTGACTGTCATTACTGTTGCCCCAGCTGGTTGAACCCTGTTCCCGACTCTCAGTCCCATTTCCTTTCTATTGCACTGCCTTGAAAGGTTATAGGGGCAACTCAATAGGGACTAAAGAAGACTAGTCTGAAAAAGAGCTTAGTAGCTGGTAATTCAAGAAAAACTGAACAAAAATTCTTCAGAGAGATAGGGGATTAAATTGTAGGTAGACACTTTAAGGAAGGCACAAAAAAAGATTGGTTCCCACCTGAAACAGGCTACCTTCTCTCTTCCCAAAGTTCTGTGAATGATGTGCCAGGTGGTCATAGGGATCAGATAACCTTTATCAAACCCTTAGAGCCCTGGCCATGTCTTAACAGCCCTGACAGGGTGTCTGTCCATCGGGGAGAATCTGAAATGCCAAGATGGTCAGGCATTGTATCTGGGGACCCTTTCAACTCTAAGATTTTCTGATGTCTGATAAGTTTTGTGGACTTTGTGCTGGAAAGATCATGTGACATTGTAGATAATGCCCAACGGGCATACATACACAACCACAAATCTCCTGTTTTATCATTTGTGGAATTTAAAAAAATGTTTTATTAGGGGCATCTGGGTGGCTTCGTTGGTTAGGCGTCCGACTTTTGATCTCAGCTCAGGTCTTGATCTCAGGGTCGTGAGTTCAAGCCCCAGGTCGGGTTCCATGCTAGGTATGGAACCTACTTAAAAAAAATGCTTTGTTAGGTTTTACTAATTCAGTTGATCAGTACGAGCATATGATTAAGATGTTTCTGCAAATACTTTTTTCTCTGAAAGTAATAATAAATTACCTTGCCAACAATTCTGTGAAATAGGTTTCCTCTCATTTTCTTAAAAGACTTTTAAAAATTTTTTGCAGTTGCTCTAGGAGTCAGTTTTTTATTTCTCTTGTTATTTTTGCCAACTAAATTGTTTTTAACCAGTGGCTGTCTATAAAAATTAGCAGAATTCAAAAGCATTAAACTCTCTGGACCACAAGCACAGATTAAATTTTCTGGAGGAAAAAATCTCATTCATTTAGTAGCCTTCTCTCAAATATCCCATTTGTTGAATTGAACTCCTGAAATGATTCTATACCCCACAAAGACACTCTACATAGACATTTTCTCCTACATCTTACATGTCAGTGCTCCAACTATTCTAAAGATTATTTTAAAAAATCAACAAGCACAAGTTGATACATGAGAAAACAACTACTCATAGCTGACTTTATCTGTCTTCTATGTTTCTGTGTGACATTCAAGATCCACAGAACATCTGGAGAAGAGCAGCACACACACGTCCAGTGAATGCGGGCTGAGCACCGGGCACTGTGCTAGACACCTCTGGTAGCACAGGGCACGCCACCCAGACCCAGAGAAGTTAAGCTGTTTGCCCCAAGCCACACAGTTGATAAACAGGAGAGCTAGCAACACAGCCCTGCCTGGCTCCTGAGTGCATGGGTTTTTGCTGCATACTAGATCTTTACAAGGAATAACTCAAGGCTTAGAAAAATAAAAAATCTCCCATAAGATGTGACTGGAATTTTTTCATTTTAGATGCCTCATTTAGATGTTATGTTAATTTGACCTTCAATTTTTTTTTTTTTTAAGGTGTTGTGTAATGGACCAGGAACATGTGTTCCTATCTGCATATCTGCCCTTCTCCTTGGGATACTAGGAATAAAGAAAGTGATCATTGTCTATGTTGAAAGCATCTGCCGAGTAGAACACTTATCCCTGTCCGGAAAGATTCTGTTTCACCTCTCCGATTACTTCATTGTTCAATGGCCGGCTCTTAAGGAGAAGTATCCCAAGTCTGTGTATCTTGGGCGAATTGTTTGACGAATGACAACTTCTCTAGAATTTTGCAGTCAACCATATTTATTGTAATCAGGGTAGGAAAAAACCATGTTTATCATAAAGGCTTCTGAAGGTCCTGAGAATTATTGGTGGTGAAGAGTAAAAAATGTGTAAATAATCCAGTAAGGAAACTGAAGGTGCTCTTATAAAAAAAAACATTAAGGGGCGCCTGGGTGGCTCAGTTGGTTAAGCGTCAGACTCAGGTCATGATCTCAGGGTCATGAGATCGAGCCCCGTGTCAGGCTCCCCACTCAGCATGGAGTCATCTTGAGATTGTCTCTTTCTCCCCCTCGGCCCCTCCCCCGACACTTGTGCTCTCTCTCTCTCTCTCAAATAAATAAAATCTTTTTAAAAAATTAAATTAAAAATAAAAATGAAACAAACATTAATAAACCATTAAGTATTTATGCCTCTGTGTACCAAATTTCTTTTCTTTTGTATCACTACCTGCAGGTTATCTTCTGACTTGTTTTAGTAATTTTTTCCTACAGCTAAATATAATATTAATATGATTAGTAACATTTCCTGTTCTGCAGCTCTTTTTTTTTTACAATATTCTGCATTGTAAAAAGAAAAGAAAGATATTTCTTAGTTTTTGTTCAGCTACAGCAGGCTCTGTTTCCTGTGTGGAAGCAGTAAAGTCCCTGGTGAATCCTTTTAGCATAAAGGAAGCAGTCATATGACGTGGGCTTCATGACAAGTTGCACTCCGCAGGCTTCCAGAACTGTGAGCATAAACCAGTATCTTTTTTTGTTCTTCAGTTTTGCTCTGTGAGCCATTGCCCTCAATCCAGAAGATCCTTTGAAATCCCTTGTTGAATCGTTAAAATAAATTAAAAGGTGATTCTGTTTTTCTGGAACCCAAACTCTCAAATTCACAATGGCATGGCTGTCATCATCCCTGGCATTTTGAGATGATTAGGCTCGGTAGAGTGTATTTTTACTAAACATTTATGTGAGGGCTTGCTATGCGCCAGGTATTCTTCTAATCACTTTTCAAATCTTAACTCACAGAATCCTAATAACAACTCGGTGAGGTCGGGACCGTTATCATCTCCCTTCTACAGATGACCAGTAAGTGGCAAAGCCGAGATTCCAGCCGGGGCAGCCTGGCTGGAGGGCGAAGCCCGTTTCCCGGGCGAGCGACCTGTGACGTCACACACAGACCCACACTCAGGAGGGCCCTGCACTTGCTTTCCTACTCTGCTGTCACGGGTTTCTTAATGGACGTGGAACGGGAGACCCGTTCCCCACAAATCATTTCGTTGGTCCTGCTTGAGAATCGGTGCGACCCTGCCGAGTACCAGCAGTACAGCCCCGAGGGCCGGGCCGGGCAGCTCCTCATCGAACGGAAGTCCCGTCCCCTCCCGCTAAGCTCTGTCCTCTAACAGCGAGACGTCTCGTAGCGTTTGAGGTGTTCCTTTACTCAAATCTGTTTCGGAAGTATGATGTGCATCTCATAAATGGTAAGAAATTAATGACGAGACAGAGTGTCCGTGAAAATGCACGAATACCTGAGAGGTTGCACAGTGAGCATGCTGAGGCCGATCTAGCTTTTATCACTCTTTGGGCAAATCTTCTCTGGAAAAAGTAGGCACATCTGTCACCAGGACATTTTCCTAGGTGTTTGGCTGAGAAGACTCTCGGAATAGGGAAACTATGTTGCTGTCTGGTTCGGTGGCCTTGGGACAGCCAGGAGGTAGTTCGTCGTGTGCTTTGACTTTAATCATCGAACGTCAGGTGCTGCGCCTGCTTCCGTTGATGGCAAGGCCCGGAATGTCAGATGAAATAAGCCTCTACTTCTCTAGAGAGAAAGTGATTTTTTTTAGGGATAAGAGCATGTACATTTTTTCACCTTTGAGTTTTGTTCTGCTCTGCACTTTGTTCCTAAGTGGCACTGGGTCCATAGTTGACGCATGAAATTGGACTGCGTTCAGTCCCAGTTCCGTCCACGCCTGTCTGCACGCCGGCACAGCTTGCCCCAGCCCCCGCAGGTGATCCTGCTGCCGAGGCTCCTGTCGGGCCAGAGTGCGCGAGGCTTAGGCCACGGAGAGTTGTTAGAAAAGATGCCATCATTTTTTCCAGAAATGTATGTCCCAGATGTTTTGCAGAGCCTTAACTTAGACAGTGGTTAGCCTGGAATGTCAGAGGGAAAAAAATCTCATGTGTGTTATATCACTAAAGATTTAGGACTATCTTCCCGGATTGCGACTGCTGTGCACACGTTCAGAGTGAGGTTTGCTTGGTTCCAGATTATTTGGTAAACAAGCGCCTGCTCTGCTCTGTGTTGTTGTTATGGCTAATTCAGGTCCTCAAGGTCACATTAGCAAAGGGGCACAGCTTGAAAAACATCATGCTCTAGTCTCAACTCAAACTGAAGATCAGTGGCTAGCTTGTCCTTTTGCATTGCTCTTGAAACACTCCGGAATGCAGCTCTTACTGGAAGAGACTGTTCACGAAAAAGTAATTGCATCAGTCTTTAAATGAGAGACAAGGAAACCACACATCCTGCCCACACCTACTTCCCTGGAAGATTTTTATCTACAGTTCAGTTGTCTTAAAGGATTTCAGCAGCTTGCCAGGCTGCAAGTCTAACTATTTCAAATAGGACATCCAAAAGTCATCACGGGAAGCTTTAGCCAGGAACTTAGAGTGCTGTGAAGCCGTGTCAACAAGAGGAATGTTGTACAATTTTAGACTGAATAGCAAGAAGTCCTTGCTAGAAAGGAGATGACCCTAGCTTTCCCGTATAAAAGCAACTTGAAACGTGTTTATTTGGCCTTCCAAAGTGAGATTCAAACTGAGAAATGTACTACCCCCTTACTGTGCAGTTCCTTAGATTGAATCAGTGCTTTATTTCTTCTGAAAAGCCCCATCTCACCAAAAGGAGTTTGACAGCAATGTCTTAAGCCTCTTTTATCCACAGGAAGAACATCATCGTGAGTGTTAAAGTAGATTGTCCTTCTCCATACAGCTCACTCCATATAGTGGGGCCATGTGGAGTTTCTTCCCCATGATTTCAGCTCGGTCCAGCAATGAGCAGACACCCAGATTTTCTTGTCTGCCCTGAACTTTCTTCTGCTCAGCCCGCCACTCTAGTGCTCTAAAAACAAATTGTCTACACTTATGTTCTTCCTGCCGACTCATTTTAAACATGGATTTGACATAGCTCCCCCTTTTTCCCTTCTAGGGTATTTAACTGACGCTAGCCTCTCTCTCAAGCAACAAACTTTGGAATAATTGTTTTGTACTCTCTTTCCTTAATCCATATAGAATTGGTTTCTCTCCCCTTATTTTTAGTATCCCCAGAATTTTCCCTTGTCTTTCCATCCTCTTCTCTCCTTGTCATCTGAATTCACCTATTGATTCTGCCTTTGAACCAGTTCACACTCAGCCTTTCCTCTTCAGTCCCATGGTCACAACCTAAGCTAACTCTTCAACATAAATTCCTTGTTTTATTAGCACATTTGTTGAGGAACTGAGGCATAGGGAGATTAAGTATCTTATCCAAGATTTTATAACTAGAAAGTGGCAGAGCCGGGATTTGAACAAAGGCACTCCAGCTCCAGCCAGACTTACCTTAACAGCTAGGTTAGGTTTAAAAAAAAAGTGCCAGGAATGGGGATGAACGGGGCGCTGTGATGGAGAAGAAGGTGCTGGGTGCTCTAGAAAGGGATATCAGGAAAGGCCTCTCTAAGAAGGATGTTTTAGCTGAAATCTGAAGGATAAGCCTGGAATATTTGTCCTCCTCCTTCCACTTCCCTTCCCAGCTTATATTTCACCTCCACCACAAACTCATCCCCATCTCCCGCAGCCTTGTTTCAGCAACTTCTTCTCTAAACACCTCGGTGACATAGCCACCCATACCTAAGGTTAGCACTGAGCTACAGACCATCATATTGCAGTACCTTGTGCTTAGAAACACCTGTAGAGGGAAGAAATGAATGCTTCTGATCATTATTTCTTTATGTTCACCTTACATCAGGGATTATACCTCATACTTTCATGACCTTGCTCCACTCTTGGTCACACCTGCCACAGTTCTGGACCAAATGTAGGCATTGACTACACATATAAATTCTCATACATTCAGACTTTGTCTAGGCCTACTTAGTTACAGCTCATCTAGACCAACGTTCTCAAACTTTTTGGTCTCAGGACCTCAATACACTCTTGAAAATTATCGAAGACCCCACAAACTTTTGTTTATGGTGGCTATATTTGTCACTATTTACCACATTAGAAATTAAGACAGGGAAACTTTTTATTTATTTTTTTTTTAAAGATTTTTATTTATATGAGAGAGAGAGAGCACATGAGAGGGGGGAGGGTCAGAGGGAGAAGCAGATTCCCTGCTGAGCAGGGAGCCCGATGCGGGACTTGATCCAGGGACTCCAGGATCATGACCTGAGCCGAAGGCAAGTTGCTTAACTAACTGAGCCACCCAGATGCCCAAGACAGGGAAACTTTTTAAACACAATAATACACAGGACACATATCATTAGCCATCAGAGCAATGGTATTCTTACACATCATGAAGCATCTAGAAAACTATAAGATCATGAGAGAATGAGAAGGAAAAAGGGAAATGACATCTTTGCATTATTATGGACAATAGCTTTGACCTCATGGACCCCTGAAAAGGTCTTGAGGACCCCCCAGAGGCCCCTGGGCTATATTTGGAGAACTGCTGCTCTACATAATGGTGCATCAATAACTTCATTTCTATCAGCCTTTAAACAGTCAATGATCTACGTACTAGTTTTCTATTGCTGTGTAACAAATAGCCACAAATTCAGTGGCTTCAGACAACACCTGTTCTCTCACTATTCTATAGGTTAGAAATCCAGGCAGGGCATGACTGCTTCTCTGCTCAGGGTCTCACAAGGCTCTAATCAAGGAGACAGCCACGGCTGGGTTCGGATCTGGAACAGACAATGGACCTTCTTCCAAACTTGTTCAGGTCGTTGCTGGCAGAATTCAGTTCCTTGCAGTTGTAGGACTCGTGGTGACCTGTTCCTTAAAGGCCAGTGAGAGTCTCTACTGCTGCTTGTCTCTTTTAAGGCACTGATGTGACTGGGTCAGGTACACGTAGGATAATCTTCCTTTTAATTAACTCAAAATCAACTGACGAGGGACTATAATTACATCTGCAAAGTCCCTTTTGCTGTATTAATGTAACATAATCAGGGGAGTGATAGCCCATGATATTCACAGGCCCCACCAATACTTGGGGATTATAAAGGTGTGGATGCGACAGGGTAGGATATTGG
Source organism: Leptonychotes weddellii (assembly GCF_054177405.1). Taxonomy (NCBI): domain Eukaryota; kingdom Metazoa; phylum Chordata; class Mammalia; order Carnivora; family Phocidae; genus Leptonychotes; species Leptonychotes weddellii. The sequence continues at coordinate 73,339,759 of NC_138372.1, read as the reverse complement.
TGGCCATCAAGAATTCTGCCAACCACAATCTGCCAGAGGTGTTTTGTTTTGGCAGGGGGGAAATGTTTTTCAAATCTTTCATTTAGACTATAAACTCCTACCTTAGTGTCCCAAGTTTTGTAATTTTTTTTTAATACAGGAAATGCAGGTCTTCCAAACTGCATCACTTTTCCAGCAAGTTCTTCTGTGCTTGGTTTGTTTACCTGTCAAATAGGCATAATGATGGTCCCTCCTTACAGACTTGTGTGCACTAAACTAAGATGGCACATGTACCCCCTTTAGCACAGAGCCTGGCACATAAGAAGCCCTGAGTAACTCTGTGTCTCCAAGTAAGCACGTGACTCCCATGGTATGTAAGTGGCCTGAAGGAAGGTGTCCTTAAACTAAGTACAGCAACCATTTCCCACCCTCTAGGATAGCTATCATAAAAAGTTGTCTTAAAAGAAAAGAACAAGGGTTTCCAAGGATGTGGAGAAATTGAAACCCTCATACGTAGGTAGGTTCGGCAGCTGTGGACACCAGTTCCACAGTTCCTTAAAAAGTTAAACATAAAGTTACTGTATGGCCCAGCAATTCCACTCTTAGGTATATACCCCAGAGAATTGAAAACACACGTTCACACAAAAACTTGTACACAAACGTTCATACCGGCATTACGTAATAGACAAAAAGCAGAAACAGCCCAAAGGTCCACTGAGCAATGAATGGATTAAAAAAAATGTGGTATATCCATACAACGGAACATGACTTGGTCACAGAAAGGAATGACGTGATACGACATGGGTAAATGAACCTTGGAAGCATGCTCAGTGGAAGAAGCCAGTCAGAAAAGGCCACATATCATACGATTCCCTTTATACGAAATGTCCAGAATAGGCAAATCCATAGACGGAAAATAGAGCTACTGTTGCCAGAGGCTGTGGAAGGGGCCATGGAGGTGACTCCTAACGGGGGTGGGATTTCTTTTGGGGGTGATGAAAATGTTGCGGGATCACACAGTGCTTGTGGTTGTACAACTCTATACCAAACGACTGAACTGTATGTACACTTTACATGGGTGAATTTTATGGTACGTGAGTTATTTCTCCACAAAAAGGGTTTCTCCATCACCAATAGTAAAGGAATCTATCCATACATATTTGTGGGTGAATATATAGATGGAAAAAGGCGAAACAGCAAACTAAGCACAGCCGCCAGGAAGTTGCTACAGGGAATGTGCTTGTTTATTGTGATTCTACCTCTGCCCACGGCCAGAGACGAAACAAAGACTGAAGGTGCCGGGGACAAAGCATGGCTTTGGGGAAGAGCTGAGTAAGAACTGGATGAAATAGCCTAGTGAGGGGGAAGAGACCATCTTCTTCCTTCCTACTGGAGGAAGAAGATGGTCTCAGCATGAAATAACTCCTTCCCCGACCTCCTCACTAGAGACGCCTCATGACACGGCCTCACCCCAGCAAAGAGCCAAGACGACTGAGTCATTTGTATTGTCCACAGTTGGCCATTCACATGCCTTCTGCAGGAGGACCTTGACTTCTCCATCAAGAGGTAGAGTCCGGTGGCTCACCCCTTGAATCTAACTAAACTGGCCTGAGGGGCTTGTCGCACCACTAGAATGCAGCAAGAGTGGGAAGTGATGTTCTGACTTGGTCTCTTGAATGTCCTCTCAGTACCCAGCCACCATGCTTCGAGAAGCCCAAGCCACACTCAGAGACCATGTGTGGGTGTTCTGGTTCCCGGACGTATCTGAGTACAGACTTTGCATCGCCTCGATCCAGGGTGCTAGACGTGTGAGGAGAGAAGCCTCCCGACGATTCCAGTGCTGCCGTTCTCAGCACTCCCTGCCTTTCTAGTCCTCCTGGCTGAGGCTCAGGCACTATGCCCTGTGAATTTCTGGCCCACAGAGTCCCTGAACAAGACGAAATGGCTGCTATTTTCTGCCACTAAGTTCTGGGGGAATTTGTGACAAAACAACAGGTAATTAGAACAGTAACCTTTCAGAAGGAGCCAGTCTCTCCAAAGCTTGGTTACTTTGGCTTAATATTGGAGAGGAAACGATTTCTCGCCCCTAAGGCAAAAGGAAGAAAACATCTTTCTACACCATGGGTAGGAAAAGGCTTTTTTTCTCCTTGCTCCTTGGCCTGCATGTAGCAGTGAAACAGAAACCAATGGATTCTTTTAAATCTTTTAACCATATGCAGATGAATAAGCAAATGGTTGGACTTGGTTCCTAATCTCTTGTCCTTTCCTGAATAACTTTTTTTTTCCACTCTAATAAACTTTAGCATTTAAACAGAAGTCATGTGTCACATATATGACGATTAACAGCAAGAATGTAGAAAACGAGATAGCTGCTGAGCACGAAAACTTAATTAATAGCCAAGCCATTCAACCGAAAACCAGAACAGTGTTTCTGGCAGGGAAATGTGAAATCTTTTTTTTCTAACTTGGAATTCTTTTTTTGTTTTTTTTCGCTCTCAGTCTTTTCTAAGATCGTGATTTAAAATTCAGTGACTACACAGAGAACTTTTTTAGGTTCTCAGTTGAACTCCACTGATTGAAGTGCAATAATCTTTCAATGACATGAGCAGGGCCACCCTCCCCATCCCTGGGTCCCCCGGGGGAATTGCCAAAGCCCAGAATACACAAACCAAGACTCATGGAGGAACAAAATGGCAGGAAAGCTGAACAACAGCAAGGAGGATGAAAGAGTTTGGAACGACAGGCTTCTCTCTCACAAAGAGGGAAAAGAAGTTTCATTCTTAAAAAAAGGGGGGGGCGGGAGAAAACAAGACCTTTATGGTAATACCATATACAGAGTTGGCAGAAATTCGGCAAAGAATAAAAAGTATCCAAAATGTTCCCTTACTCAGTTCCCGCCTGAGGCTCCATTTTCAAGCTGATTTGCCCTGAGTTCTCTGGACGTGGAACCGTGCAAGGCTTCTAGAAGGGCCCAAGTGTTGGTCTCTCGACTCACCAGCCGAACAAGCTGAATCTGAAGTGGCCAGATAGAGAGCTTTAATGTTCACCAAAATCGTAGAGAAAACAAGTTATTTATGGATGAAATGATAGAAGGTCTGAGGTTTGATTCAAAGCCCATTGCCGGAGTGGGGAAGGCAGGGGAGTTTATGGATGAAACAGGATTGGCCAGACATAATCACTGCGGAGGCTGGGGACAGTGGGTGCACAGGGCCTCGTACACCAGGCTCATCATATTGTTGCCTCTACTTTCCTATATGTTTGAGCATTTCCATAATTAAAAGTTGTGGGGTGCCTGGCGGGCTCAGTCAGAGGGGCGTGAGACTGTTGATCTTGGGGTTATGCGTTCAAGCCCCACGTTGGGTGTCTAGATTACTTAGATAAAAATAAACCTTTAAAAACAGTTTTAAAAACAGAAATCAATTTTTAGTGAGAGTGAGCAATCTTCAGATGCTAAAACGTCAAAGAATATATTATGGATAAAATGAAGCAAACTAGGTTTTACAATGAGAACAAGAAAGGAAATTTGAAAATTACTTTTATTTCATGTTTAACTCATGAAAAGAAATTCAGTCAGCCTGTAAATCTGATTCCTGAACCAGAATAGGTTTTTCTGACTTAAAATATTCACTCTGGGGCCTTTCAATACACTGCTATGGAGTATAAAATGTCACCTTCTTCTTTATCCATATGCTTCTCATTGTGCAGTAAATATTTGAGGTGTTCCAACACCAACATGGAGAACCATTCACAGGAGGCCTAGGAGCGTTGACTCCCACTGAAGGTGCCCCTTTCTCCAAGGACACACTCCCTGCCCCTTTTCAGAAAATCACCACAGCACCAGTCACCTCTGTGGACCTTGAACATTAAAGGTGGTTCTGACCCCACATCTTCATGTTGCTGAAGAGAATGCATTGCCAAGCAGAGAGAGGAAAGGCAGCTGGATGGTAAGAGCCTCAGGTCCAGGTTCTATATGTGTTTAACAGTGGTTGATTTTAATATTTCTGTGTTTCCTCGCCACATCAAATAAAGGACTTGGACGAGATCATGCTTGAGTTCTCTTCCCATAACAGTATGGCCGCCACAATCGTAGCATCCTTCGTTTATGGAGCGCTAGCAACATGCCACGTGCTGTACTAAGCCCGGGTCAGGCACTGACCCAGTTAATCCTCAGATCCAGGCCACAGAGGCCCCACACTCTAGAGACCCCTCCACGGCCCACTTCCCTCCTTGTGGGGCCAGGATGATGCGAGCACCCGGAGCCCACACTCCCTTTCTAGAGGAAAGGGCCCTCCCTAGGACCGCAACCTCACCTGCCTCAGTGGCCCAAGCCTCCTTCTCGGGCTTGCATGGACCTCTTCCTCAGTTACACCCTCCCAAGGTCGGCTTACTGGCCAGTGAGGGGTGAGAGGGAGGGAGTGTGGAAGGATCAGGACCTGCAGGTTGGGGTGTGGACGCTCTCCACAAAGCTCCTCATGGTGTGAGACGGGACCAAGTCGAAAGAGAAGGGAGATGTGGGCTGGGGATGCTTCATTTATGCTTGGCTGAGGTCCTGTAAATGTTAGGGGTGGGCCTAATGAGGTACATACCCATTATTATGATTACTACTATTATTATGATTATTTTATTACGTCTATTTTATAGAGACCAAACCCGAGACGCAGAAGCTGGAGTAATTTGCCCTCCGTCGCACAGCTGGTTAGTGGCTGGGCCAAGGCTTGGGTTGCTACCCCTGTGATTCCACACTCCTCCCTTCCATGCCGCCACCCAACAAAACTGCAGAATCCGCCCACCCCGGGGCTCTCAGAAGACAGAGGGGGTCCAGAGAAGCTGCGGGCCACCAGTGGAGTGGCTCTTCGACAGCATCTTACGTAATCGGCGCCGGACAGAGAAGGTAGCAGAGAGCAGTGGTGGCAAAGCTTCCCCCGAAAACAATTACCATGGGAAGCTGATTCAACAGAAAAATATTTGATACAAGAGTATGACAGTTAATCCTAGGATTTCACTTTTTGTTCTGAACTTCTGACCCACAGCTGCTGGTGCAGCCACGGAATATCAAGAAGGTAACCGAACTAGATTTTCACCCTGTCCAACAAGCATGTGGCCAATCAAATAAGTCGGTCTTTGTTGACTTCCTTTAAACTCTAAAGCCAGGAAATCACTTCTAATATGTGAAGACCCCCACCTTCCCTTCAAGGACATCCTGAGGCACAGAAATAAAATCTAAACAAACATCCTTTCAATTACTCTTCATAATGAAACATCCAGCAAATTCTAGGTAATTTGAAAAAGCAAATTTCTGAACAAAGCTCTAAAGATATCCCTAGAGTGTTTTTAGAATGCATAATTTGATGTACTTAATACCAAGCACTCGATGTAGTTCTGTTTGGGTACTAACCACAAATATCTGAAGTCAGTAGTAATAATAGTAGCTAACAGTGTTGAGTGCTTATTATGTACCAGGCATGATTCTTCATCTTCCACGTGGTCTCCCTCGCCTGACCCTCATGACGGCCACCTGAAGAAGTTCAGGGTATAGCTTCTTTACAGACAAGGAACAGAGAACCAAGAGCATATATACAAAGGGCTTTATCAAAGTACCATGTGTAATAGAAAAAAAAAATCAGAAACCATCTTAATTGAATAAATTATATGTCCAGACAGGGGACTAGTGTGCAGTCATTAAAAAAATCATATTGTTGAGGAATATTTAACGGCATAGAAAAATGCTGAAAATGTTATATTAAGTTTTTTGAAATCACGGAAACAAGTGTATATTATGAGCACAGTCTGAGACTCTATGTAAATAGATGCAAAGTTTTAAAAGGGCTACAAATATATAAAAGGTTTAAGATGGATTATCTCTTAGTTAAGGAGTTACATATAAAGTTTATTCTGTGATTTTTTAAAATTCTATTTTGATTATGAATAACAGAATGAAAGAAAAGAAGGTTTTTTAAAAATGACTGAATTTTTGTGAACCATTGGCTCAGGGAGTAGAAAAAAGGAAACCATAGTATGTCCACAGAAATCCCATGCTGGCAAATATAACAGATAATAATAGAAATAACTACTTACTAAACATGTGTCTCAGACTTCCTGTTGTACATGCAGCTTTCGCAACATCTCACTTGATCCTGCAAAGGCACTGAGAGGGAGGAGGCTTAGCTCCCATTTTTCAGATGATGAAAATAAAGCTCTGAGAGGCTGTGGCTTTTCCAAGGCTGCACAGCTGGTAACATGGTCAAAGCAGGGCTAGAATCTGGGGATATTCAGTCCCAGTGCCGCATCTGTGAACACAGGCCCAGTGTGTGGGCAGCCAGAAATGTGTTGTCCTGACCACATTCTGACTTATTCAGCATGAAATTAAATAAGTATGGCAGCCGACTAAGCCCCATGCCAGTTTATGGAAAGGCCAGTGAAATAGGGATCTGGAGATCTGAGTTCCAGTCTGCCATTAATTAGGTCCGTGGGCAAATCCTTTGACCTCTCTGTTCATCTAGATCCAACACAAATGTAATGGAGCATCTTAGGCTCAGCGCCTGTCCTGGAGGTCAGCTGCCTGCATTGTCACATGCCAAAACCCCTTAATACTCTTCCAGGAGATTTGAATGGCAGTGTTCATTTCTACTGAACACGAGGGGGAGGAGGGTTGCATCACATATCGCCAGCAAAACATTCCTTCCGTTTCCTTTAAACAATTCCTTTCCCCCCCCAATTCCCTCTTCCCTTACCAGCTGCCCAAATTCTCTTTTTCTGTTTCTTTCTCCCTGTAAAACAAAAACAAAACAAAAAATCTTTTCATCCCTTCTTTTTCTGAGCCACACTCCTCAAGATTTCTCCCTATTCCAAGTCTATTTTCATTTAACAAATATTTATGACATGATTGGTGTCTCCCAGGACTGTTCCTGGTGCTGGAGGATATGGTAGTGGACTTTACATCCCATCCTTTCTTGCATAGAATAATCCCACCTGGTCTCAGCTTCTGTTTACATCTAGCGAAAGACAGCGTAAGGAGATGGGGGAGCGGGGATAGGGAGTATTTTAATTACTAATCATTTTTTTAGTGTTACATATAAAACAAGAGGTGAGGACTTACTGTTCTTAAAGAACCCCCTGCCTCCTTTTTTTTTTTTTTTTTAATGATTCTATGATTTCATTAAAGTAAATTCATCATACCTTCCTTACTTACCTGGTAAGACTGCCAGGAACATTGTAAGCAAAGTACCAGGCCAATTTTCCCACGAGATTTTATTGGCTCCATAAAGCCAACCTTAGTTCCTTAAAGCTGTCTGATCATATCTGAGTCCATATATGTCTCTCTCAAACATGACATTCCAGTCAATGTCTTGGCAATATAACCAATGCTTCCAGTGTCCTGTTATAAGGAGAACAAATTCTTGGGGCACCTGGACGCCTCAGTCATTAAGCGTCTGCCTTCGGCTCAGGTCATGATCCCAGGGTCCTGGGATCGAGCCCCGCATCGGGCTCCCTGCTCAGTGGGAGGCCTGCTTCTCCCTCTCCCACTCCCCCCGCTTGTGTTCCTGCTCTGTCTCTCTCACTGTCAAATAAATAAATAAAATCTTAAAAAAGAAAAAAGAACAAATTCTTATCAAACCCATATAAATAGCTCTATTGCCATGAAAATATAAGAATACTCAGTGAGAGTTTCCAAATTCTAGGGGGATGAAGTGGGGAGAAAAAGATATGTGTGTCATATTTGGTCACAAAGGTATATTTTACCAAATTGCTCTAAGGCAGAGTTAGCTTAAGAGAAAAGAGGAAAAGTTTTCCTTAAATCTGGGAGAACAAAACATTTTTAAAATCAGCAATGTTTCAAACAAAGGCATAAAAAATTATAATCATCCTCCTCAATTTATTCAGTCCCACTTAATTACCTCTTGTAGCTTAAATCCAGTTTTTCTATTAGTTCTGGAAATTCTTACCCAGTTCAGTTTGACGATCTTAAAGTTATCAGAAACCTATATTCTAGAGTACTTGTCAGAGTCTTTTCCATGAGCCTCTCTGAAGATGAAATATATTTGCAAAAGTATCAGAGTAAAACAATAACCATCTGTAAATGACCAGACTTAAAAATGCCCATGGTTAAAGATCTGATGAGAGTTCATTACAATGCAATTGATGAGGAAATTTGGTTATTTTTATGCCATGCAACATTTTAAGATAATAACTAAAATTATGACTGATAGTATTATACTAGACATATCAGAATTTTAGGAATTTTATATAATTTCTGAACACTTATATTAATAACATTCACCCATATAATATAACCTAGGAAGGCTTATCACCACTTATTTGGCAATGCTTCCCATGTAATTTAAAATAACAAATAAGGCTAATCAGTGTAACATCTCTCTTTTAATTAGGAGAGAGAACAAATCCTTTGACTTGTCCCAGGAACCCTCTGGAAATTCCCAAAGTTTGTTTGAGGTCAAATAGACTCCGTCTAGAATCTGATTTGGGGAAATTTTGTTAAGAATATCAAAGAGGGGGGCGCCTGGGTGGCTCAGTTGGTTAAGCGACTGCCTTCGGCTCAGGTCATGATCCTGGAGTCCCGGGATCGAGTCCTGCATCGGGCTCCCTGCTCAGCAGGGAGTCTGCTTCTCCCTCTGATCCTCCCCCCCTCTCATGCTCTCTCTCTCTGTCTCATTCTCTCTCTCAAATAAATAAATAAAATCTTTAAAAAAAAAAAAGAATATCAAAGAGGTTTTAAAACACTTGGTCAGATAGGATCATAGGTCACTGTGAAAACATGCTTAGTTATCCATTTAACCATGGTGATAATTAAAGACTTCTCAGGCAAATACCAGAAGTTAAATTGTTGTAAGTAAAACTGAGCTCTTTTAATAAAGAAGACTCAGTTGTTGTTGTTGTTGTTGTTGTTGTTGATGATTTAAGTAATCAGAGACCTGAACATTAAAACACAAAATATTTGCTTTCTAGGCAGATTACTTAAAAGGTAAGGAGAAACCTTTTACAATCCCAATTTTACAAATTGGAAGTCCAAGCAAACTTTGTCCTTCTAACACCTGAAAGAAAACTAAGTTCTAGTGTTACATAAGTACACTATTGCTATTAAAGCTTTCTTTTAAAACCCTTGTAACAAATCCATTCAGTTTCATTCAGTTTGATCACACATTAAATTCCTTTCCCAAGATCCTTTTTTTCACAAACCTCCTACAACTTTCTATGTCCATTTTAGTTTGTCCCCTGTCATCTTTCCCACTCAGAAATAATCAATTTTACTTTAGGACAACTACTTTCTTTTCCCTCAACAAAAAATTGCATCTCCATTGCCCATACTTTTTCTCTCCAAAAAAACATATATCCTACATTCCTTGCATACAGAATTGTTTCCCTTAGTATTTCAAGTAACTTTAATTATATTAATTAGACTTCTTAATCCTAAGAAACCTTACTTTCTAGTGAAAACTAAAAAGTAAGCAATTGTGAACTGTTATACCAGCATTCTTTAGATTGGCAAATTTATGAATGTTTCATAATTTCTAGAAACGTGCATTTCCTTATAGCAGAGTTTTTTAATGTGACACAAGACATGTTTACTAATCAACCCAAATATCCTTAGTTCCTTTGTAATAAGAGGTCAAAAGTAGGTAAACTGGGACTTGTTTAGCAATTAGTGTTTCCATATTTTTTTTTTTTGGAAATGCTCCAGACATTCAATGAATTCCCACCATCTAATTTAACTTAGATGGTGGAAGTTGCCAAAGAGATTTGGAAAACTATTTAAGCAAACATACCATAAAATAATCATTGCAAAAAAGTGCACCTAAAGACTCATCTCATTTACATGTATTCAGTTCATTTATTCCTAACAATTATGCTTAGATTACTCCTCAAGATTTCATGAGACATTAGTTAGTCATCATCTTAAGTTATTTTTCTTGCGAACAAATTCTTGTAACAGAGATAACATGAGCTTCTTTGACTTTTAGAAAACCTAGGTAAAATAAAATTATTCTACTTAATGCCAATAACTCTGAAAGTATAATACGTGTCTGTATCGATTAAACCAACAAACTTAAACTTTTTCTTTTTTAAGCTTTTGTATTTATTTACTTGACACAGAGAGAGAGACAGCTAGAGAGGGAACACAAGCTGGGGGAGCGGGAGAGGGAGAAGGAGAAGGGAGAAGCAGGCTCCTGGCTGAGCAGGGAGCCAGATGCAGGGCTCGATCCCAGGACCTGGGATCACAACCTGAGCCGAAGGCAGACGCCCAACGACTGAGCCACCCAGGCGCCCCAAACTACATTTTCTTTACCAAAAATTATCCTGGATAATGTGAACTTGAAAAACATTTGGGTTAGGGGTGCCTGGGTGGCTCAGTCGGTTAAGCATCTGCCTTCGGCCCAGGTCATGATCCC
>NC_138372.1:73303160-73328874 GCF_054177405.1 Leptonychotes weddellii | reverse complement strand
AGATCAAGAGTCACGCAATCTTCCAACTGTGCCAACCAGGCACCCCTAATTACACAATGATTAACGAACGGAACTAGGGGCACCTAGCTGGCTCAGTCAGTGGACCATGTGACTCTTGATCTCAGTTCAAGCCCCACGTTGGGTGTAGAGATTACTTAAAACTAAAATCTTTCAGGAAAATTAATAAAATAAAGGGACTAGACATCAACTTGGAAAAAAACCCATCAAACTTATTAATGTCCTTATCATGACTATCGGTAGTCTACAGATGGCGTTTGTGCAGAGAAGAATTAACATAGCAAGCCTGAACTGTGAGCCCCAAAGAGGCCTGCTTGCAAGGTTGGCTCTTGGCAGGTGTCTGGAACTTAAGCTTTGAGAAAGTTCCCACCCTTAACTGATAAGAGTGGCTCGCTGTGCCTAAACTGTTTATCCAAACAACGTGATTTATGCTGAACACCTGTTTTCCTTCTACGAGCCCGGCACAGACCCTGATGCTGGGCTCTCAGAGGCTCTCTCTTCATCTGGGTGTATGCCAGGCGGAGACTGCCTCCATGACCAGCCTCCAGACAAAACCCTGGCCACCGAGTCTCCAATGGGCAACATTTTTATGTGTGCTCTTACGTGGAGAATTTGTTGCCGGGAGGATTAACATGTCCTGTGTGGCTCCACGGGGAGAGGGCCCTTGGAAGCTTGCGCCTGGTTTTCCCCAGACTTCATCCATATGCTTCTTCCCTTTGCTGGCTGCTTGGTATCCTTTGGCTTTAATAAAGCAGAGCCTTGAATACAATGGGATGCCGAGTTGTGTGAGGTCTCCTCAGGAATCACTGAACCTGGAGGTGGTCTTGGGGACCTCCCAACATAGCGCTAAACTAGGTGCCTCTGAACGAAAAACAGGTTTTGGGAAAATACCACAGCACTATCTAATGTAATGTCAGTAAATGAACACACCATTTCATAAAAAGCCTCAGAAACATAGGATCTGGAAAAAAAAAAAAGGTTCCTGAAGAAGTAAAGGATAAGAATGCTGCCAAGCAGCATAATGTCCTCAATGACCATTCCCTGAAATTAGGAGCTGTTCGGAACCTCTTGGCACTCTAAAGGCTTACTGTAGTGTTTAGAGGAAAGCACAAAGTGGAAAGTGCTGTCATTTACAATTTTTAGATCACTGAGCTTTAAAAGCCCTCCTGCTCCACTCATATCCATTCTTCCCCAGTGGACTTGATTTCATTCCCACTATTAATGAGGCTCATTTCGATATTCATTCACAAATCCTGTGTGTTTGAAGAGTAAAATGAATGTATCCTGTTACAGAGATTTCTAGACTAATTGCTTTAGCATCAGTTTGAAACATACTTATTCAACAAGAATTAATTGAATACCTTCTACATGCCAGGCAGACTTGTAAAATTCTTGGGTATAACCTGAATCCTGCTGTTCTCATTATGACTACCGCAGAATGCAGCTTACAGGCCCTTGTTAGGCAAGCCTCTCAAAATCCCTTGCTTCATTTTTCTCATAAAGATGATCAACAAAAGCATGGATTTGGGGTATGTTGTTATGCTGGGCTTTGGATCAAATGAACTAGTCAAGTGTATTGTTTTCCATCCCTTTGATGAAATGCAGATTTTCCATTAAAGAAGCAAATCCTCCATTTAAAAAGCACTTAATAGAATGGTACTTCTTTCCAGCTGGTAAAATTTAGAACACCGAAAACAGTTTCATGTAAGACTCTTCTCCAAGTTCAGGGTAGAGCGGTTTCATTTGAGGGTGAGCTGGAGGCACTGGTATTTAACGCACACATCACGAGAGCATTTGTCCTGCACAGCGGGGAGGAACACCCTCTAGTCCTAGTTTACATAACAGTGGGTGAAGATCTTTGTTGCGTTATTGTTGTGGAGCATGGCCCCTCCCTCGGAGCGCTGCCAGATTTCAGGGAAGGGCCTGGGCCAAAACTGTTAGTATTTTCCTCTTTAAGTCTCAAATCATGACACTCTCTGATCCTCCTGCAGGCCCAACCTTTCTGTTCTTTGAAGTAATTTGGAAGTCTACAGACTATAACAGGTGAAAATAATGGAGACGGATAGTAAATGCTCCCAGCTGCAAAAGGGTACGTTAAGTTCAATCAGGATTTATCCACAGAGCATCAGCACCGTGGAAACCCTGAGCTGGAAACAAAAATGTGGCCCTTGCCTTCAAGGAGCGCGTCCTCAGGTTGATGGTCTCTGGCAAGGCTCTTTGGTGTCAAGGAAGAGAGGCCCCCTGGGCTTGCTTATGCAAAGCCAAGGATTTATGATAAGCAAGGGCGAGCAAGCTGCTGGGAGTTAGTAAGAGAATGAAACCAAGAAGTGGGTGCCAACTGAAAGCAGCGTGGTTCTCCTTGTCTCAAGGGTCCCAAGTGTCTCACTGCTGCTTTTTCTCATGGTCTCTATTTCTCGTTGACTTGCTAGTGACCAGCTAGCTGTGTGAGCTTGAAACCAGCTAAGATTGCTCATTATTCTCCCCTTCTATGAGGATAGACTTTTAGCTGGACGCAAGGCTACCCAGCCAAAGGCCACCCTTCCAAGCCTCCCTTGTTGCAAATCGTAGCCATTTATTAGGCTCTGGCCAATGCGATACGGAAGGAAGTGATATGTACAACGTCAGGGTATGGTATTCAGTGGAAAGGAGTGAGCTCCTCTCTCCTTCCTTTTTCCCTCCATCCTGCCTAGGCGTGGATAAAGATGGCAGGAGATGAAGCCATTGCCTTTGACCCGGAAATGAAAGCTGCCAGTAGAGGCTGTTGAAGGCGTAAGGCAGGAGCTTGGGTCCATGGAACTCCATGGAACCATCATATTAGTGAGGGACTCTTACATGAAAGGAAAACATGCTTCTATCTCATTTAAGCTGGGGTTATATTGGTTCTTTATTTTTTTTTTAAGATTTATTATTTATTTGAGAGAGAGAGAGAGAGCACAAGCAGGGGGAGGGACAAAAGGAGAGGGAAAGAATCTCAAGCAGACTCTGCAGAGCGCAGAGCCCAATGCAGGGCTTGGTCTCAGGACCCTGAGACCATGACCTGAGCTGAAATCAAGAGTCAGACACTTACCCGACTGAACCACCCAGGTTCCCCGTATTGGTTCTTTATTAAAGAAGCTGGAACCTGTAACCTAACTAATAAAACCTGCTGTGTCTGCTTTTCTACCTATAAAATGGAACATGCTCACCTTACAGCTTCTACATTTGTAAGACTTAAGTTAAAGTGACTGACCTAGAATCAAATACCCAGGCAAGAGAATCAATCGCCCCATCTGGGTCTTCTAGTCAGCTAAGCTGTCCGGGGAGAGTCAAGGAATCCACGGCTCGCAGCTGGGACTCAGCCTGTGGGAGGGGTGAAGTGAGAGGGGTCTTCAGAGGAGGGCTGTCTACTTTACTGACCTTAGCTTCTGTCCTGAGACTAACCATTCCTAGAGACATGTATGTATTATTTTAGAAATAAATAATTCATAACAGGTCAAAGCAAAGTATACGCATTAAGTAGATTACTGAGTGAGAAGGAAATCTTCGAAATTGGAAGAACAACCAACACCACTCTCCTAATTAATAAAGTCTCCTGTGGATGTGAGGTGGACTGGCCAGCTATGGGGTGACCTCGTCCTCCCACACACATGTTCCGTGGCTGCTTGTTCTGCCAAAGAGGATGACAGCCCTAAATAAGAAGAAAGACTCTCCGGTCATGCATAGTCAAGGAGCTATGTTCTCCTGCTGGGCCCCCAAACCACACATAATTCACATGGGAAGTTTTGGGTAGATAAGGGGGTGTTTTAGCTGGAAGCAAGGAATGTCAGACTGAAGAGCAGCACTCTTAGGGTATTGGTGGGTCCCCTGGGAAATGAAATGATAGTAATAAAGAATGCTTTTCCCAATGAGGGTGGAGGATTCTGTGCATTCATCCTCTTGTCTCCTCCCCCCATGCTCTCTGCCCTTGCAGCCGGCAACGAGCAGGAGGGTGTGATAGTTCAGAGGATGCGCTCTGGGCCCCTGCTAAGTCCCCTGGCAGGCACCCCCTCCAGGCCAGTTTCTCTGATTTCTCCTATAGAAGGACTATGAGAGTACTGTCACAGGGTAATGTGAGGACTGACAGAGGTAATATGTGGGAAGTGCTCCAAACAGTGCCTGGCACAGACTCAGTGCTGTGCATGTTAACTATCACTATTAATTAAACTTCCAATAATCATTATTATTCTTTCATTAAGCAAATGCTTATGAAGCCCCTGCTTGGCTCCGAGAGGAAGAGACCCAGCCGAGGTAAGTAACGTGCCCAAAGTCTCACAACTGAGAAGTATTGGTGCTGGTTTGGACCAGGTGGGTCTAGTTCCAAAAAGGGGGAAGTCGGGGGGGGGGGTTGCTCTGAGGGGAATTCTTATCAATTTCAACACATACCCTCCCTTCTTTCTTTTTTTCCTTGCTTTTAATATGGACATCATAGATGTAAAAGAATTAGTCTCTAAATTTCAGGAGCACACAGTCCAGTGAAAAGAGAGACTAGACCATTATAATATAGTGCTGTCATGTCTATGACAGAGGTCAAAAACGAAAAGGCATAGGAACCCAGAGTGGGTGCTTAACCAGACTCAGAGGAGCAGGGAAGGCTTCCTGGAGGAGGTGATTAATGAGCCTAGTAGGCTAAAGCCTTGTAAAGCAGAAGATGACATATGGAAAAGGCTTTATCTGGACACAACTGTTTTCCTAAATTACTAAAAGCAGGTCATTGCCTAGAACACAGAATGTGAAGGTGAAATACACAGGCTTGGAGAGCATTTTTTGGTTGTTTGGGGTGTGTGTGTGTGTGTGTGTGTGTGTGTGTGTGTGTGTTTCCAGGCTGGTTATTGCTGAGACATTCCATGTGAAAAGGACTTTGTAAACTCCAAGAGGTTTGGAGTTGATCCTGGAAGCACAGGTGAGTCCTACAGTTGCTGGAAAAAGTAACTGGATGCACTGCTGTCCTTGGGCACCTGGGTTTTGGTTAAATCAAAGATAGAAGGACAAACGTCTTGACTTTTTCTGAATCAGTTCAGAGAGTAAAACACAAGCAGGGAAAGCCATGACTGAAGTTGTGGGCTTTGTCTTGCTGACTCCTGTCTCTCCAAATTCTAGGACAGAACTTGGCACACAGCAAACACCCAACACACATTGGTTGAATGAATGAATGAGTTGGATGAAAAGATGTGTATTTTAAGAGCACCCTTTGCCAACCTTCATTTATCCTTTGTGGGTTGATGCTGCCTAGAACAGTATTTTTGGCTTGCATCTGAAGGAGCTGACAAATTATTAAGTTATATATTAACCAGTCTTTTGGTTATATATATGACTCAGCAGTTCTGAGGAGCTAACACTGCATTTTTTTTAAATTGAAGTATAATTGACTACACTGCAACTTTAACTCATAAATAGTTAAGTGTGGCCACCTGTTTGACACTCAGAACTCGGCTATGAACCAGTAAGGAACAGATCCATAACATGACCCCTGTCCCATGGAGGTAAGATGTCATAGGAAGATGGGGATAACATATGAAGAGGATCAGAATATGCCACCCCAAAATATGTAGCTTTGGCATAAGAATTATTTTGAGGTGAAGGCAGTTAAGAAACAACAGACGTGGGAGGAACCCTCTGTCCTCCCCTCTTCTGCCTAATATCGGGGCACAATTTCCCTTTGTGAAATTCTCCCCCCTCCTCTCTTCTGTACCAGGAAGGGAAGAGCGATTCTTAATCCCTGGAGAATCTTATCACTGGAGTTTGCATAACAAACCTTACTAAAATAACCCTTATCTCCATTCATTTCCTTCATATATTTACCTTCCCACAATATAACACCCCTAGAAGCCAAAATCTTTTAACTTCCCGCCTTGTCCCTTCTCCACAATTTATTGCCCCTTATTAAAATGGTATAGAAGTTCTCAAGCCCAACCTTGTTCTTTGGGTTTTCACTTCTCCTCTGGGAAGCTCCCATGTGCATGCAGATAAATCTGTGCTGTTAATCTGTCTTTTGTTGGTTTAATTTACAGTCATCATTTACAAAACCCAAGAGGTTAGAGGAAAAGTTTTTTTCCTCCCCTGCACATGCATGATAGGAGGGTGATCACTACCAAGGCTAATTGTGTGATAATGATGAATGGTGCTTTAACTCACAGGTACCAAGATAAGAATATGTGAATAAATGGAGTGTAAGATAAATAATTGAGGGTTAGGTTTTAATAAAGTAAGTGCAATTTCCCCTTGGGAACATATGTTTAAAAAGTAATAATATAGGGGCGCCTGGGTGGCTCAGTCAGTTGAGCCTCTGCCTTTGGCTCAGGTCATGATCCCAGGGTCCTGGGATTGAGCCCCACATCAGGCTCCCTGCTCAGTGGGGAACCTGCTTCTCCCTCTCCCTCCGCCCCTCCCCCCTGCTTGTGCGCGCGCTCTCTCTCTCTCTCTCTCTGTGTCAAATAAATAAATAAAATCTTTTTTAAAAAGTTATATACAGTTGACCCTTGAACAACATGGGTTTGAACTGTGTGGGTCCCTTATATGCAGATTTTTTTACAGTGCAGGACTATAAGAGAAAATGTATTTTCTCTTCCTTATGATTTTCTTAATAACATTTTCTTTTCTCTCATTTGTTTTATTGTAAGAATACAGTATATAAAAACATATAAAAATGTGCTGTTTATGTCAACAGTAGGCTAATTATTAGTTAAGGTTCTGGGGAGTCAAAAGTTATACATGGGTTTTAGAGCATGGGGGTGAGGTAGGGGGTCAGAGTTCCTAACCCCTGCATTATTCAAGGGTCAACTGTCAAAGAAATTTCATGTCACCACGTGAGGAAAATATTTTTGTTTCATTTCTCCTATATGACTTATGGCAGGCAGGAGTAAAACCAAGCAACTCAAAGGCAAATTTTAACAGCTGAAATGGATTTTTTTTTTTGTATTGGGAATAATGCCTATAAATCCTACCCATACCTTCTTCATGCTGTAAGTAAAGTGTACTTACATCACTTTACAGAGCAATTTCCTTGAAAACTTTTTGCAAAAAGACTAGGTGAGGCCAAAATGTTTTTTAAACTTGTGATCATGATCCAAGCATTTTAAAGCGCAAAACTGGAGAAAGAAATGGAAACTAGTAGAGTAGCCAATTTGAAACACACAAAAAAAAGAGTGGAAAATTTTTTTCCTACTGTGTCGACCACATTCCTCCCCTAAGTAATAAGGATTTTACTTGAACAAGCATAATAACATAATAGGGGCTTATTTATTTAGAATGGCTGGAAAATGAGTCCACGTACTTAATTTCATTTTTTGGATGAGTTATCAGATACACCACTCAAGAATTTTTTTTTTAAGATTTTATTTATTTATTTGACAGAGCGAGAGATAGCGAGAGCAGGAACACAAGCAGGGGGAGTGGGAGAGGGAGAAGCAGGCTTCCCGCTGAGCAGGGAGCCCGATGTGGGGCTCAATCCCAGGACCCTGGGATCATGACCTGAGCTGAAGGCAGATGCTTAACGACTGAGCCACCCAGGTGCGCAAGAATTTTTATTTTTAAGTCACCTCAATACTTAAGTTATCTGGGCTTATTTTAATCTTTCTTTAATTCAGAAAACAAGCACAGAAGGATTTTTCAAGACCTTACTCCTTCAAGGCCGAACTCCTCAGTAGCCTTCAATATCTTGCTTGATCTGGCCTCTGTGGGGCAGGCTAAATCGGTAAAAGGGATTAAGAGGTACAAGGTTGGAGTTATAAAATAAATAAACTATGGGGATGCAACGTACAGCATAGGGAATATAGTCAAGTACATTGTAATAACCTTGTATGATGACAGATGGTAACTAGAGTTAGTGTGGGCATCATTTCAAAATGTATAAAAACATCAAATCACTATGATGTGCACCGGAAATTAATAGGATATTGTATGTCAATTATACTTGAATTAAAAAAAATTTAACTTATAGAAACAGAAAGTAGATTAATGGTTACCAGGGGTTAAGGAGGTAGAGGAGATAGGAAGATGTTGGTCAAAGGGTATAAACTTCCAATTATAAGATGAGTAAGTTCCGGGGATCTAATGTACAGCATAGTGACTACAATTAACAATAGTGTATCGTATACTCGTATACTCGAAAGCTGCTCTGAGAGTAAAACTTAAATGTTCTCACCACCACCACCAACAATAAAAATGGTAATTATGTGAGGTGAGGGATGTTAATTAACCTCATTTCACAATAGATAAGTGTATCAAAAAAACATGTTGGCCACTTTAAATGTATACAATGTTACATGTCAATTATATCTCAACAAAGCTGGAAAAAAGCTGGAGGAAAGGGAAGAAAAAAATGCTTTCTACAAAATCCATTCTGTTAGAAGCTTTATGTATTGAGCGGCTACTGTGTATTAAATGTGGGGATACAATATTGAAGGGAAAGGGCTCCTGCCCTTCTAGAGTTTATAATCTAATGAAAACTGAAAGAAAACTTCAGTTAGTTTAGTTTTCTGTTTACTATATTAATGCTTTTAACATTATTGAACAAAATGCCTATTTTCCAGATGTCTTCATTGCCAAAAGCTAAACACATTTATTTCAAGAAACAGGTGCTGAGCAACTTTCAGCATAATCTGGAAGTACTCTCCTTTGTCAGAACGGTGCTACGTGCTGAAATTTAGACAATTAGATCCTTAGAAAACGATTCCCACTGCCTCCTAGAGTGAAAAGAGGTTGCATTTCAATAGGAAACCCTGGCCTTTACATTTTGGAGTAAACAAGTTTACAAAGGAATTAAACTGCATTAGTATTTTGATACCATCTTAAATTACCTGCGATTTTTGATAAGCAACAAAGACTGGAATGTGACTCTGGAACGTGAGTCGTTCCGTACTTCGACATGGTTGCTGAGCTGAGTTTCGGGATGTTAATCCTACTCCCTACAAGCAGAAGCTTTTAAACCACATCCTTATCAAAATCAAGAGCACAAGTTGTTATAAAGAAGCTAAAATTAAGCAGCTGTATTTGATAGAGGTGAAAGGCAGTGAGATCCTGAACCTTTCTGATCCCTTTTTCCCTTGAGAATTAATGAAAGGAGTAGGATCCTTTCACAGAAAAATGTAGATGAGCACAATACACACACAAAAAAATCATTGTATGAAAGCCCTGTGAAGGTTATGAACGCCTGACTGGGGCCTCTCCCGTCTTCCTAAACTCCTTCTCCGGACTGCCAAGTTCTATGGCAGCTGGTGAAGCGTTCGTGTGATTTTTGTGCTCCACACTGCCAACAATCAGCAGTTTCTCTGATCCGGAATGACGATAGATAAAATGACTAGGATATTGCCGATTGCTTCAAGTAGATAAAATGACTAGGATATCAATAGATAAAATGACTAGGATATTGCCGATTGCTTCCTGAGGCAAGATAAAGGTAAAAGGAGACAGAAGACAGAGAGAGAATGAGTGATGCATGAACGAATATGGGAATGAAGAGAAGGAAGAAAGAGATAAAGAGAAGGGGATGTGGAGGCAGGAGGTGGGTGATGGGGACAGGTGGCCGGCCCTCGCTTCCGAAAGTCTAGAAGAAGCCCTTGCCTCCCTCAGCTCCTGTGAGCCCCCATGAC
Source organism: Leptonychotes weddellii (assembly GCF_054177405.1). NCBI lineage: Eukaryota > Metazoa > Chordata > Mammalia > Carnivora > Phocidae > Leptonychotes > Leptonychotes weddellii. Next base: position 73,319,251 of record NC_138372.1, on the reverse strand, counting down.
TCAATGAACTCTCATCTCTCCAGCTCTCCTGGCCCCCTGGTTCCTTCGTACCCCTGTGGATGCCCCCCCCGCTTCTCTCTCAGCCCAGCTGCGTGCTTGTTAAGGACTGCCCCGCTTCTTTGCTTCCTTCCACTATGGATGGACTTTCTACCTCAGCTGCCTCCATTGCTTCACCAGCTCCTCCCTTTCTTGCCCAATAATTAGATTTCTACTGTACCCGTGTCCTGAGGCTTCTCAATGAGGACCATTGTGAAAAGTAAAATGGTCTTTTTTTTTTTTTAAGTAGGCTTCACTCCCAATGTAGGGTTTGAACTCAGGACTCAGAGATCAAGAGTGGCATGCTCTACTGACTGAGCCAACCAGACGTCCTTAAAATGGCCTTTCTTATCTTCATTTTATGTAGTTACTCACTTTTCCCCTTAAAACTCTCTTCTATGGGGAAAAATAATAAAGATTTGCTTTGGGGTGCCTGGCGGGCTCAGTTGGTAGAGCATGCAACTCTTAGTCTTGGGGTTGTGAGTTTAAGTCCCATGTTGGATGTAGAGATTACTTAAAAAATGGATAAGTAAATAAAACCAGGGGTGCCTGAGTGGCTCAATTGGTTAAACGTCCGACTCTTGATTTCGGCTCAAATCATGATCTCAGGGTCGTGAGATGGAGCCCCAAGTTGGGCTCCAGGCTGGGTGTGGAGCCTCCCTAAGATTTTCTCTCTCCCTCTGCCCAACCCCACTGCCCATGCCCCCACTCCTGCACACTTAGGTGTGTTCTCTAAATAAATAAATAGAACCATGTTATCAGAAAACTTAAAAAATAAATAAATCTTTAAAAAAACCCCAACTCTCGGGGCGCCTGGGTGGCTCAGATGGTTAAGCGTCTGCCTTCGGCTCAGGTCATGATCCCAGGGTCCTGGGATCGAGTCCCGCATCGGGCTCTCTGCTCCTTGGGAGCCTGCTTCTCCCTCTGCCTCTCTCTCTCTCTCTCTGTCTCTCATGAATAAATAAATAAAATCTTTAAAAAAAAAAAAAAACACCAAACTCTCTTCTATGTTGTTTTCTGAGTTCATTTTAGTGATTTTCTTTGTACTTAGTTATGTCATTTGCTCCACCTCTTTTTTTTTCCCTCCAAATCTAAGCCACCCAGAGCTGACCTCTCTCTTTTCTATATACATGCCAGCCCTGAGGAAACTATGGATTATAATGGCGTAGCATAGTGTGGTAAGAAAAACGTGGATTTCAGAGGCAGAAGAAAAAATTCTGGTTCTAGTATCACTGCTGTGCGACCTTGAACAAGATACCAACCTCTCTGAGCCTGTTTCTTCCATCTGAAAAAAAACTGAGGACTGTCATATCTCCCTGGAATTTTGTGAGGATTAAATGGGGTAACATTTGTAAGAAAGTGCTTGTCATGGTCTTTCATTGAGCAAACGTGTTGACCAGCAGCTATAGGCTGGACTCAATATAACATACTGAGGAATGAAGCAATCAACGAGACACAGTTTCTACCCTAAATAGACTCACAATCTGGGACAGACATTGGCATGTAAACACATAAATCGAATACACTGTGTCAGGAGCAACAATAAGAACATTTATGAAATAGAAAGGTGACACAAGAAAAGGGGACGAATAAACCTATTGGAGGCTTGTGAGACAAGGAAGCCTTTTGGGAAAAGGTGAAATTTGAGTTGGATTTTGAAGAATCAATTTTTTTTTAAAGATTTTCTTTGAAGGATAAATGTTAACAAATAGAAGCAGAGAGAACCGCTTATGTAGACACACCCAAGTGTGAAACAGCCCAGACTATTCAGGCTGGAGAGGTACAGAGAGGCCAGATACTAGGATGGTAATAATGATGGCAGTGACATCCAATTGTCGAGCGACTACTCTGTGCCAAGCACTGCCACATAATTAAGCACTTTGCATCCATGACTTCTTGAAATCCTCCTTACAGCCAGCCTGTGAGTAGAGAGAGCTTGGCTCGGCCCTGGGGCCAAACGAAGAGCCACTAGACTTTTAAGTAGGGTAGATACCATACTACTTTCTGCCTCTATGAATTTGACTACTCTAGGTACCTCAGAAAGTGGAACCATATAGTATTTGTCCTCTTGTGACTGGCTTATTTTACTGAGCATAACGTCTTCAAGGTTCGTCCACGTTGTAACATGAGTCAGAATCTCCTTCCTTTTCAAGGCTGAATAATATTCCACCATATGTTGAAGGGCAGCAGATTTTACCACCTCAAAATGTGTCTCTTTGTGGCATAAGGATTATTTTGAACTAAAACCATTCAAAACCCAGCGGATTCGGGAAAAAGCTCTTTACCTCCCCTTCAATTGCCTAAGTTTATGTTGGAAAGGGGGCCTATACCAGAAAGAGAACTATTACCAGAGATAACTTTTTACCTGAGAAACTTATCTCTGTAACAGGGTAGCGTTTGTTTTCCAAACATATCCTCTGCCTTCCTGTGAATGGCCTTTCTTCCCTTTGTCTCCCCAGATCCTTACCTTTTTCCTTAGCTCCATGATATATAAACCTCAACTGAGTCTTCAGATCTTTATAGGGCTCCCACATGTATGCAGTTAAGTTTGCTTTTCTCTCTTAATCTGTCTTATATCAATTAAATTATTAGACCAGTTGAAGAACCTAGCAGGGAAGTAGGGAAAATTTTTCTACCCCTTCAATGTATGTAGCACATTTTGATCATCCATTCATTCACTGATGGACACTTGGGTAGCTGCTACCTTTTGGCTGTGGTGAATAGTGCTGCCGTGAACCCGATGGCCCCAGCATCTCTACACCATGCTACCTCCAAGTGTTTGGGGTATATACTCAGGAGTGGGATTCCTGATTCGTATGGTAGTTCTATCTGTAATTCATTTTTTTCTTTGTCTTTTCTTGTATTGTTTTCAGAAAATCCATGCTATAAGAAATCAGTTTTGGAGACGAATCTGGGAGAGGAAGGCTGAGGTCGGGATGTCATTCGCCGGCCACAGATGAGAAGAACCTCAATTTCAGGCTGTCGAGAAGGGAAGGAGAAGAAAAGGTAAGCAACTGGTGAGAACTTGATGCCTAACTGGCTGTCAGGGAAGGGGGCAGTGGCATTCTGAATGACTTCCTTATAGGGTCTCTCCAGATTTGGGGGAGCTGGAGTTTAGACAATTTTAGGTGTCATCTTTGAGAAAAGGAATAAAAAACAATGGATAAAAAATTAAATGCAGGGCTCTGACAGGTGTCCTGGGAAGCGAGGGGGCCCTTCTAACGTACAGCTGAGAAGAGCATGTGCAGGGGGCATCACGTTTATTTGGCCTTCCAACATCAGTTTCCTCCCGTTTTCCTTTGGGGTTGTGCATCTACCCTCTCTCAGCTCTTGTGCTGCGGGGGGAACCGCCTCCTCGCCTCGCACTGCATCTCAGACACCTGGCCCAGACCTGTCAGTCAGAGCTTTCCTCCCCGAGGCTGAGTGATTGTGGCCGAGAGGGGGCTGGTTGACCCACACCAGGCCAAGAAGACTCAGTTCTAGCACTTTTGTTGGAACCGTTGGGAAATTGTTCACTTTTTTGTCATGCTCTCTTTTGTGTCGTGGCTGCTGAGAGGTTAGGATGCAAGCCTGGATCTTCTGGTGGTAAATTTGACATCAAGGGGGGGAAGAGAGTCAACAGAGGAGGTATGTGGTGACACTGGCTTGTGATCCCTGTGACTGGGTCCCTGAATCCAGTCATGCCTAAAGTTCTATCTTCTCCAGACTTTTCTGTCACATAAGCCAATTAAGCCCTTTTTTTTTTCGTCTAAGTCAGTTTGAGTTAGTTTTCTGTCTAACCAAAATATTCGACTTCCATATTTGTCACTTGAAACCAGTGACTGTGCCTAGGGAGCAAGCACTTTGACAGGTCTGCCCCATGCCTGCCTCTGGTGTGGAAGGAGGTGGCTATGGGACTGAAAGATTCACAGTATCATGGGGAGTGAGTGGTAGGCACTCCTCAAAAGGACATGCAGTGCAGCCAAAAAAAAAAAGAGCGGATATACCTTGCAAGAGTGATTTCAGATTCTTGAGGGATCTAGGAAGTTGGTTTTTGAGAAATCCTAAAGCAGGCCTGGTTTCAAATCCCAGTTCTGCTCTCTATTAACTGTTTGACTTTGGCCAAGTTGTATATCCTTTCTCACTGAATCTTAGTTTCTGATTGTGAATGGGAATAGATAATATCTACCATTACAGGGTTATTGTGAGTGGTATCTATAAGTGAGGTGACCATATAATTTATCAACTAAACAGGGATACTTTTGAGAGTGAAAAGGAAAACTATTCAGGAGACTTACCAGGACTGTATGAGACAAAAAATAGTAGTAGTACCATGTTTCACTCTCAAAAGCATCCCTATTTGGGTAATAAATTATACAATCTCACTGCGCATAATACATCTCTAATGGTGCTTAGCACAGAGTAGGTGCTGAAGTCTTAGCCTCCTGTGAGCCTTCTAGGGTCCCCTCTGCCTTTAATAAAACTGTTCTTTGTAATTCTCCTGCATTGTGGATTTATAGGATGTAGCCTCCAAAACATTTGTTACTATTGTCCTGGTGGCAAGATACGTGACAATATGATCCACAGATTTGTATCTGTGAAAGCATCTTTTCTTACAACTCCCCAGCAACTGCTTAAAATAGGAATTTGGAAAGGTAGCATTGACCTCTTTAAGAGCCTTTATTTCAGCTCAAAGTGTTCTGCATGTTAAAGGCGTTTCCAGCTAAAATACTTAGGATTGTTGGGACACACCCCGGAGGCTATTTTGAAATGTGAAATTTTACTTAAACCTGAGCATTTGCTGACACATCCTATTGGTAGAAGTTGGTCAGGATTTTCTAAATCTAGCCTAGCAGGGAAAAATTAAAGAAAACACAAAATATGGGCAGAAGACTGAACAAACACTTGGCGAAAAAGATACATAGATGACAAGCACATTAATTTATTTATTTAATTTTATTTAATTAAAATTAAAACTACAATGAAATACCACTTCACACCTATTAGAATGGCTAAACTTAAAAAGATTGATCACACCAAGTGTTGGTGAGGATACAGAGGAACCGGAACTCTTATATACTGCTGATGGGAAATGCAAAATGGTACAATCACTCTGGAAAAATTTAGCAATTTCTTAAAAAAATTAAATAGGTACCTCTCATATGATCCAGCCATTCCACTCATATTTATCCATGAGAAACGAAAGCATAGGTCCATAAAAGACTTGCACGTGCATGTTCATACAGCTTTATTTGCAAGAGCGAAAAACTGGAAACTCAAATATTCAATAAGGGAATGGATATATACACTGTGCTATATCCTTACCATAGAATACTACTCAGCAATAAAAAGAAATGAACTATTGATATATGCTACAACATGGATGAATTTCAGAGTGATTTTGCTGAGTGAAAGAAGCCAGTTAAAATGGAATACACAACGTATGGTTCCATTTATGTAAAATTCTAGGAAACACACACCATATGTAGAGACAGAAAGCCTATCAGTGGTTGCTTGGTCAGGTAGGGTAGCAAAGAAGAGAAAGAGGGAAGGGTTACAAAAAATCCACTTTGAAGTAGATAGTGGCATTGAGTATACTTACAATGTTTTGTGACTATCATTGCTATCCATTTCCAGAGCTTTTTCATCATTCCAAGCTACAACTCTGTACCTATTAAACAATAACGCCCATTAAACAAAACTCACCTTTATGTCTGTAAGTTTGTCATGACAAAATTGAACATAGTTCTTGAACATTCTATAAGGAATGAACTTCAAGTAGATTAAAATGATTGTGACTGTATGTTTTCCATCTCCACTGTACCTCAAATCTGGCCACCACTTCTCACACTCAAAAGAAAAGTGGGTGAGGTTTTTGGATGACACATGGCTACTATCACACTACTGGAAAAACAGCCCAAACCGCTTGTCTCGCTAATTGTGGGTCAATTGTGTCATTTGTGTGGGAAGAATGACCTAATTATCATTACTTCCTCCTGTCTAAATTAGCAAATCACATATAAATCATTCACTTTCCTCCCTATTAGCCTCCCCTATCTTCCCACCCCCCACCCCCAGTCATTCCAAAGTCCATAGCCGTTTTCTGCATTTTCTCTTAAAGTTGCCTTATTCATTCCTGTTCCAGGATGGCTCAACTGCGGTAAGATGTTTGGCTTCTCTCCTCCCGATTCCATGATCTCTTCTGGCACAGTAGCTGGGGTTTGGTAAACAAAACTCTTATACTAGGATCTCAGGGGTGGAAACATGTCCTAGGTGTGCCCAGGAAAGTGATGACAAGAGGTGAAGTTTTGCAGATGGGCAGACCTTGGCCAGGATACTTAGGTCTCTGAGTTTCATTTTTCTCATCTCTCCAACAGATATGATGTCCACTAGCTGTTCCTAGGGGTAAATGAGATAATGTTTGGAAGACGCCTGGTACAGTGCTAGGAGCTCAGGCGAATGATCAAAGTTATGCTCCCTTCCTCCTATGTATGAAATTACTTGGGAGATCGGAGGAAAGAAAGTGGTGGGTAGGAAGCAGAACCATGGAAGAATGGAGGCCGCTTCTGGCCCAAAGGAGGATACTTATCTCTATTCAAAGGTCTCCAATCAAAGAGTCCTCTAGATTAAAAATAAAATTTAAAAAGTAGAGCAACAGCCACCTGGGTGTTTGGACTAGCTGAACTCCGGATACAGATGCTTGTAAAAAGGAGCCGTGCGAATCCAGAAAAGGACTTGAAATGCCCCAGGCTTTGCCATGGCACAGTCCCCAGTTTTTTCCTCACTGCGTTTAGAGGTTTAAAGACAGGGTGAGCTCAAATTTGGCCAAAAGCCTTGGCTGTTCCCGCGGCGGCAGCGGGGTAGCGGTCAGACCAACAGGTGTGGGAGGCTGCGAGGTAGGGAGGAAGGAGCAGGTGTCGAAGGACCCCCCACCCTTTCTCTGGCACAGGGGTTCCGAGGCTGCTCGTGGTGTTCCCAGGCGCGGGTGGAGGAGCCCTGCCCCGTATCAGAGTCGCTGTGGGCCGGGAGCCGGGGAAAAGACCGGGTGGGCTTCCCTCCCTCCGCCAGCCCCGAGGGCGGCGGCGGATGCCTGGAAGTTGACGTGCATTCTGGGCCGCTGGGAAGCCCCCAAGCGCCCGACGCCGGGGCTGGGCCGGCTCCAGTCCGCGGGCCGCCCGCACCGCCCAGCCCTCGGCCCAGCTCGGAGGAGGGGCCCCCTCGCCGCGGGTCTCCGTGGCGTGAGGACGGGGGCGGGGGCCCGAGACCCGCGCGGGCAGAGAGCGCGGCGCCCGTGGCCCTTCAATTGGCCGGCCCGCCCCCTCGTCGGAGCAGCGCGAGGAGGCGGCTCTCCATTGGCCCGGCCCGTCGGCCAATCCCTGAAGGCCCGGGGGAGGAGGTGGGGGCAGTTCGTGGGGGCAGTTCGTGGGGGACTCGGCAGCGGAGCGGGAGGCTTTGCGGGACCCAGTCGGACCGAGCCGCCGAGGCACCGCCCGCGCCCCGCCGCCGCTTCTGGGCGTCTCCTGCGCCGCCCAGGGGAGCGAGCTCCGAGCATCTCCCGCTGCGGCCACTCCTCGGGGCCAGGAGCGGGGAAGCCGAGTACGAGAAACCCCCAGACCCGAGCGCAGCCTCTTCCTGCCGCCCTAACCACCATGACCCACTTCAACAAGGGCCCTTCTTACGGGCTCTCGGCCGAGGTCAAGAACAAGGTACGCCCTGGGCGAGGGGTGGGAAGCTAGACGCCGCCCGGGGGTCCCTGGGACTGGGGCGGCGCTGGGCCGCGCTTCGCCTCTGCGCGCCTTGGCCGTCTGGCTTTGCAGGGAGGAGACGTCGGGGCGGCGCGAGAGCGGCGGCGCGTCCGGGTCCTGTCCCCGGGCTCGAAGCGCCAGCCCCCGGGCGCTCTCCCGGCTTTGTTCAGCGCCGCGGGCTGGGACCGGTGGCGGGCGGTGAGTTCCCGGGCTCCTGGGATCCCGCAGCGCCAGCCTGCAGTTACCGGAGCCAGTCCGTGGCTGCAGGACGCGCCCCTCCGGGAAGGGGGCGCTCCTGCCTGGTCATTCGCCCTTAGGTGGGGCCAGTCGGCGCGGCTGGGGACCCCGCACGCAGCCCCCGCCGTGCGCCCGGGCCTGGGCAGCTGCCCGACCCAGCGTTTTCTCCCACCCCAACCCCTGGCCGAATTCAGCCACAAGCGAAGTTAGGCGGTTACGTGGCCGAACTGGGCCCCCCATTGTTCCTTGCTTCTTCCCGGGGAGGGGACCGTTGAGCGGTCCGCCGGCCCCAGGGACCCCAGGACCCTTCCCAGTTTTCGAATCGCGGTGCCTCGAGGCCGATTTCTGCTTTCCTGCTGCAGAAAACACACAAAGCCTGAGCGCGCCGCTTTGGGAGTGAGATCTGCTGTAGAGTTGAGATAAAACAAAACAGAAGTTTGTAGTACATTAGACTTTAACGATATCAAGGATATTTTCGTGGGTTGCTTTTGTTTGGGGTATATTTTCCGAGGCGGGTTGTAGTTTGGAGTGATTTGGCTTTGGTAACTCTCGGCTTTGCCACTGCCCAGCCTAGGAATGCGTTGGGTTTATCTTTGGGACTTTTGGTCTGGGAAGGAGATGAGAGGCGTCCCCCTCCCCAAATCCTCTCCTTCCTTCCTCCCTCCCTCCCTGCATTCCAAGCCCATGACATCAGGGGTTTCTGGGGGGAGAGCGCAGCCAATCGGCGCGGAACTGCGCACAGAACGCTCATTGTCTCCTTTCTGCTGTTCTGGCCAAAGCGCCACAAAGGAGGGCTGCTGCGGTTTAGTTCCCATTAACCTCCCGGGAGCCGAAGCCTGTCCGCGTTGCCACCGCCCCGCCCGACCGCTGGTAGAATACGCAGCCATTGTCGGCGCTGTAGCATCCCAGCGCTGGGGATGTATGCGGTGTGGAGGGAATTGTCGAGAGGCGATGGAGCGCGCCGTTGTCAAACCCCAAGGGGGGAGTTCTGTCTCTTCTCACCCTTGCTGTAGCCTGCGCAGCATAATTCAGTTGTTCATAAATTCTGCACAGTCGGTGAAGCAAAGCGTTGATTTTAGTCCCCGAATCTAAAATTGGAACGTTGAGGTCCTTTACCTTGTCAAGTGTGTTGCCCTTACAGTCTCCTGAACATTTTTTTTTAAAGGACAGAAAAGTAAGTGGTTTGTGTCTGATCGTTCGGTTCTTTCCAAGGCTTACACATGGAGCTTTAGGATTCTTTTCAGAGGAAATCGGCAAGTCCAAACTGTTGGATGGCTTACCCTGGCCTGGCTTGTGCACATTAATTTTAATTCGCCCTTGTGATTCTTGGCCGTCGGCAGTTGGGTCTCTACCTTTTGCATTGTAAATGAGGTCCTGATAACTTTGGCAGTCTTTCAAGTGACTTATTTTTCTTGGATGTTAATATCCGTATTAGTTTCTTTTTGCTGACTAATGAAGCAGCTTCTGCCCTTTTCCTACTTTTTATTGAGCAGACCGATGAAGGAAGTGCAGAGACTGAGGCTGGATCACTGTAATTATTATACGTTTTTAAAAACAGTAAAACCTCAGTTTTCAGAGCCTTTGGAAAGTTATTATAGCTTTCGGTTTCTGTAACTCTGGGTTTATTCCTTTAAGCACCAAAGCCGAATTTTAACAACACCCTTCATTTATATGGGCCCTTCAGACAGTACCCTTTCATAGGAAGTCTTTTGATCTTAACAGCACAGCAGCTCAGTGAGGTGGGAAGGATTGCTGGGGCTACCCAACATCATTTGCAGGTCGGGATGGTGAAGCTCAGACAGGCTGTGATTTGCTCACTCACGATCACAGAAGAAAGTTGGAATATTCTAAGAATTTTAACTCTAAAAGTGGTATCTTAGTGAAGTGCTTAGGGATATTCTTAGTGAAGTCACTCTTGTCTGCCCCACCCTCCCCACTTTTGCTGTCCACCTGTCACTTCTTGACATTGTGATTATTTACACAATGCTGTTCTCATCTGTTCTGGGCTTGGAAATCGAATATCCATGTTTGCTAGGCCTTTGTGTGAGATATTGCATTTCAGTTGAGGACACAGAGCCAACAGTGGAGTGGGTATATGGAACATGAACTTTGACATCGCTTGGTTTGGACACCTTTTGATTTCTTCCTGCTTTTTCTTTATGTATTGCATAACTGATATGTCGCTTAAATGTAAGGTGTTCTTTTTTCCCCCCCCCTCCCTCTTAAAACTTCATGTAACAAAATGGAGGAAATAGAAACCTCCTCAGGAAGCAGTGTGGAATGGACCTTGGAGTTGAGCAGACATGGGTTCTTTTTTTTTTTTTTTAAGTAGGCCTCACACCTACCATGGGGCTTGAACTCACAACCCCGGGATCAAGAGTCCCGCACTCTACTGACTGGGCCAGCCAAGTGTCCTGAGCAGACATGGGTTCTAGTCCTCCCTCTGCCACTTACTACCTTGTATGGTGTTGGGCAAGTTAGTGGATATCTCTGTCCTTGTTTCCTAATCAGTAAAATGGGGGGAATGATAGTTACCACCCCTAAACATTGCATTGAGATGTGTGTTTGTAGTAAGTCCTCAGTGACTATGTTGTAGCTATTAGTTCTTAGTAATAGAAAATTGGTAATCTATTTCTTAGGCTTGTCACTGCCTCTGTAAGTATTCCATTTCTATTAAATAAGCCTTTGATCTTAAGTACTTTTAATTAGTAAAATTTCAGGGAAAAATCTGTAAGCTTAAGATACTTTTTTGGCAAGATGATAATACATGGCAAAACATGCCAAACTTATTATTATTTTTTTTAATGGGCAAGAAGTTTGAAAACAGCCTAAAAAGTAGAATCCTTCAGCATGGACTCTGAACATCTTTAAACAACAGGAGTCAGTAACTTTGGATCTACAAAGATCATAATAGAGTAGTAGGGTCGGGGACAGCACAGAAGCTGGTGTAGACAGTTCGGTGGGGTAGGTAGACTCTCATAAAGTAGTAAGGTCTTGCATGTATTCTGCAGGGTGAGCCAGACCCTTGACTGCATCTTGCGGACTAGAATGAAAAGGAATACACCTCTGTGCCCTTTAAGCTGTGAGAAAACAGGACAGGCCCTCAAGGAAAGCACAGCATCTCCTGATGCTTGGCTCTGAACAAGATGTTGGGCCCAGGGTAGTTCCTTGTAAAGTTGAGGACGCAAGGAGGCACACCCTCACCAGTCTTACAGCAAATGGGGTAGGGAGCTGAGAGGTCCCAGGGAAAGTGGAGGAAATGAGTTGTGGGGGGAGTGGGTAGAGCTGAAATTATCTTAACCTCAGGATGCTTTTAGGGGGGAGTCTATCTGAACTATTAAGAAGAATGGGATTGGAATGCGTGTTCTCACCGTTTCCTGCTCACATGAAATGTATGATTTGAGCAAAGTACTTTTCACAGAATCTTCTTGGTTACAAAATGGCAGCCCTCAACAGCTAAAAACCATGTTGGAAGACTTATTACTAAAATTGTAAATCACTGAAGAGTAAGTGAAACAATCATATAGTAATAATTAAATAGGACCAAATGTGCCACGAGTCCTGCCAGCCTGCCTGCCTTTGGACAAGCAGTTGCTCCAAGAGCATTCTTGATAAAGGGAACCCCAGGGTGATGGTGGACTCCAGCTGTAGTTGTACCCTAAGGTGGTCTGCCTTGTTCTGCTAGTAGAGTACCAGAATCATGGTGAAAACATAGATGAGTTTAGCTTTAGCTTTTTATTTTTTATTTTTTATTTTTTCTGCTCCACACCCATTGTGGGGCTTGAAGTCATGATCCTAAGATCAAGAGTCCATGCTCTACTTACTGAGCCATCCAGGCTCCCACAGAAATAGGTTTTTAATTCAGAACTTTTGTTTATTGTCTCTTTCCATCAGTCCTAAGGGTTCTGGTCTTATTCATTGATGAGATATATCAAGATCTATATTTTAGAATATAACTTGGCATGTAGTTGGTTCTCAATATATGTTGATTTAATGAATTTATCCATCAGGAGTGGATTTTACTATCTTTAAAAATTGGAAATCAACCCTGTTAGAGTATTCTTCATAAAAGAATTTTGTAGTGCAGTGTGATATTTTGGAAGGATCAGGTGATTTTTTTACAGCTTGTTTTTCTTCAGTTTTATTAATATTACATTAGAAAATTTATTACCAAGATAATTCCTCTGTTGTTGCTGAGGCTTTTTTTTTTTTTTTTTTTTTTTGGTGAGAAGCAAAGCAAGGTTTATTTATTTTTTTAAAGATTTTATTTATTTATTTGATAGAGCACAAGCATGGGGAGCGGCAGAGGGAGAGAGAGAAGCAGGCACCTCGCTGAGCAGAGAGCCCTACATGGGGCTCTATCCCAGGACCCTGGAATCATGACCTGAGCCGAAGGCAGACGCTTAACCACTTAACCGACTGAGCCACCGAGGTGCCAAGCAGGGTTTATTGAGCGATAGGAAAGTGATAGTATAGAGCTCCTGAGGAGGGAGGGGACTGGAGAGGGTTGCCCCTGAGGCTCTTTAAACTCCCAAATTAGGGAGGAACAGTAGAAGTCCACTCTGGAAGGTTCTGCGGGATGCCAGCATGTCCCAAAGACCACCTGCAAAGTGGTCATTTAGCTCACCTGGGTGGGACATGCCCTCTTCCCCCTCCCCCCCCATCTTGACCAAAACAGTTAAAGAAAATAAATACATTTGCTAACTTGAGAAGGGGTGCCATGCTTTCCTCTTTAAAATGCTGAAATTTCTTCACTCTGGAATTTTAATGAAGATTATTATCAAGCTCACTGTCCTGTGACCCACAGCTTTTTTTTATTTTTTTATTTTTTTATTTTAGGGAGAGAGAGAGAGAGAATCCCAGGCAGACTCCCTGCTGAGCACGGAGTCCGCTGTGGGGCTCGATGTCACCACCCTGAGATCATGACCTGAACTAAAACCAAAAGTCGGATGGCCAACCAACTGTGCCACCCAGTCGCCCTAACCCACAGCTTTTTACACTCTTTCCTTCTTGGAAATTGTATTGTCTGTCTTGATCTACTTTTTTAGATTTCAAAAATAAGCTTGACGGTGCACCTGGCTGGCTTAGTTGGTGGAGCATGTGACTCTTGGGCTCATGAGTTGGAGCCCCACACTGGGTGTAGACCTTACTAAAAAAAAAAACAAACAAAAAAAAACTTGATGAGGAAGATCTTGCTGCTACAGTCATCAACCAGAGGCGCATCCTTTCTCCGCAGACTGTTTCCCTTCCAGGTTGGGTCACAGGGGCTAGTGAATGTTTTCCCTTAAAAGTGTGTTGTGAACCACAGTTATTATCTGTAACATTTTTAAAAAATGAAGCACAATTGGATGGTTTTGGTCTTTCAGCCAGTTACCATTATACCCAGGAGAATGAGAAAATGCTTTACTCACCTTCTCAGCACGACTAGGGGGTGGGAGGGGGCTTGTCCTTAGTTTTTTGGCGAGTTTCATTTTATTCTAGGCATTAGACTCCTACAGCATATATTCCACGTGCATTGGCTCTGCTTAATGCTGAATTCCTGGCCATAGAGGGCTCTTAGCTGTTGCTCATATATACTTGTGCTTGGGTTTTGGGTAAGGATTTCCTGAGCCCAGAGTAGATCCTGCCTGTCTGTGGGGCCTGAGGCTTATGCAGTTTGGGGAGGGGGAGGAGATGTCAATCATTCTAAAAAATATAAAAATATGTTGCAAATTTTATGAAAAGAGATGACCAGGGAAATCCTTGTGAACTTGAAGATGTCCGTTCATCTTCTCCAGGTTCTTGTCATGAGAAAGTAGAACTTAGTGGCTAAGAACATGGACTGTGGAGCCTGTCTGGGTTGGAATCTTTGGCTCTGCCCTTGACTTGGTCACTTTGGGCAAGTAACCCATGTCTCATCTGTAAAATAAGGATATGGGAATACCTACCTTTTATAGGGTTGTTGGGAGACATAAGTAAGGTAGACAATGCATGTAAAGTGTTTAGCATCCATCGTGCCTGGAACCAAAAGTGCACATTATGTCAATGTTAGCCATTGTTCCACTTTGCTGGCTGGTTCCCTGCCGGTTAGGTTCAGTCCTGTGTTCTGAGCTTCTCTTCTAGACAGTGAGATTATCTCCAGGACTTGGACATTCAGTCAGGAATCTGTTTGTATCTGGCAGATAAGGGACTATGGTGCCAAGCAATATCTCTGGGTTTCACTTCTGTGTCAGGAATAGGATCTGCCCCTAGAGTCCTTACCCAAGACTCCTTCCGCTGGCGGCCTGTGCCCCCTCTGTGACATCCCAGGGCCTCTAGCCCTGTTCTCGTTGTGTCCACGTTCCCCTCAGAGCCAGGGACTTCTGTGTGGAGCTAGAGGCTTTGCATTCTGGCCATGTTCTTATTTGGCTTTTTCTTCTTAAGAGATTGGTTTCTTTTAAACAAGATAAGATAGCTCTTTAATTTCTTGGTTTCAGAGAAGGCTCATATTCTTCCACAGTGGACTGTGGACTGTTTATTTTATTTTTTTAAGATTTTATTTTTTTAAGTCCTCTCTGCACCTGTGAGGCTCGAACTCACAGCCCTGAGATCAAGAGTCACAGCTCCACTGACTGAGCCAGCCAGGTGCCCCTGTCTCTTCATGTGTAAATCTTGGTCGTCACTGGAGGCCTTCCGTTTTAAATGGTCTGATGAAGTCTCCACCTAGACCTGTGTGAAGTAAGTCTGTGAGCTCAGAAGACTTAGTTTTCCTCCGTGAGCTAGGGAGGGACCTTCTTCAACATCCTCCTCCGGCGGAGGGGAAGCTTCAGGATGTGATGCTCCCAGCAGTCTGCAGTGGGCAGGCCAGGGAACTGGAGGCAGAAATGCAGAAAAAACAGGAGGTCTTTGGACTTGGAAGGGCTCTTTTGGGTGAGACACAACCTAAAGCATTTATGGCCATTTTCCTCTTCTCCCTCACAAATTTCTGGGGGGTCCTAGTTGTGGGGTGGCTCCACAGAGCCGGCTGTGATTTCATTGTTTCTTTCCCTTTCCCAAATGTTTAGACACTGATCTTTCTGCATTGTCCCCTGCCTCTCAGCCTGCTTGGTGCTACACAAGCCTCCATACTGGGGGGGGGGGGGGGTCGGGGGGGAGAGCAAGTGTGTGCTTCCTCAGTGCAGTTTTCCCTCCCTCCTTTTGTTTCACATGGGAGGAAATAGGAGAGAAAATAATCAATACCATGTGTAGTCAGTCTCTCATTCAAACATGTGATTCCACTTTGAATGCAAAAATAGCAACAGCAATCATAGTTCTAATCAAGTATAGAAATTATACTTACGTTAAACATCACATTGTGAGCTTGTCCGCGTCCTTGGCCCTTAGCAGCTAAGCTGGAGCTCCAGGGCCTTTCTCGAGAGTTCACATATGGCCACATCCCTTCCCCTGAATGGGCCCATTCTCTGCTCTGAAGCCTGGAGGGCAATTGTCTTCGCTTTTGCTTTACCTTTCTTGAGAGACCTGTAGGTTGTATCAGTCCTTCAGCCCCACCTCGCCTCACACACACACACACACACACACACGCGCGCGCGCACACACACGCACACACAACCTGTAGGTTGTATCAGTCTCTCAGCCCCACCACACCTCAGACACACGCACACGCACACATACATGCACACACGACCTGTAGGTTGTATCAGTCCCTCAGCCCCACCTCGCCTCAGACACACACACACACACACATGCGCACACACACAGGCGTGCACACGCATACACGATCTGTAGGTTGTGTCAGTCCCTCAGCCCCACCACGCCTCAGACACACGCACACACACACGCACACACACACGCACACACGACCCGTAGGTTGTATCAGTCCCTCAGCCCCACCACGCCTCAGACACACGCACATGCACACACACATGCACACATGACCGGTAGGTTGTATCAGTCCCTCAGCCCCACCTCGCCTCAGACACACGCACACACACACGAACACACACACACATGCACACACGACCTGTAGGTTGTATCAGTCCCTCAGCCCCACCTCGCCTCAGACACACACACGCCCACACACAAACATGCACACATGACCGGTAGGTTGTATCAGTCCCTCAGCCCCACCACGCCTCA
>NC_138372.1:73266091-73302660 GCF_054177405.1 Leptonychotes weddellii | reverse complement strand
GGTGATGGGTATTGAGGAGGGCACGTTCTGCATGGAGCACTGGGTGTTATGCACAAACAATGAATCATGGAACACTACATCTAAAACTAATGATGTAATGTATGGGGATTAACATAACAATAAAAAAATAAAAAAAAAAGAAGTAATGGAATAAACACATAGTGAATTTTAAAATTCACTTAAAAAAAAAAACAACTATGCAATGGACATCTTAATTTCTGGTTTTTGGATAATTTCTTAAGGATAAATTTCCAGAAATGGGATCACGAAGTCAAAAAGGACAAGTGTATGCATTTCTGTGTGTTTATGTTTGCAAGAGATTTCTTGGATCATTTTTCCAAAATACCTTCTTCTTATGAATATATGATAATTTCAAAACCATCTATTTCTTATATTTCCCTTGAAACCTTTAAAAATGCTATTTGCCCTGCAGTTTACAACACAGAATTTATAACTCCCCTGGGAAAATACACTGTAATACTATCTTCTTGGGTTTTGGCATTTCTTTTGGCCTAGGAAAAGGACGACAGTTTTTTATCTCATGATATACAAATGAATCCTTTCCTACACCCACTCAAAAACATTGTAAGGAAACCAATTTGGAGTCTATTACAATAACCCACCTCCCAGTGATGCAGGTCTTAATCAGAGTAAGTGACAGAGGAGATGGAGAATAAAGGGGTAGAACTAATTTAATAAATAATAATTCCCTCTTCACCAAAGCCAACTAGAGAGCAAAGTTTGGTTCTCAAAGACAAAGGCTGGGTACCCACCTCCCCCAGTGGGGTACCCTGCTTGCCTCACAGGGGATAATTCTCAAATGTCAGATGAATTCCCTGCAGAAATGCCTTAACAGTATTCCACAAAGAACTTCTGGTTCCTGACTTAGATGGAATGCACGTGAATTTTGCTTTTAAAACCCCAAACTGGTTGTTGCAGAAAGCTGACCTCAGTGTGAGGGCTTCAGTCTTGAGTAGGGATGTGAAAACTCATTTGCTCATTACTTAACTAAGCATCTTCAATCATCTAAGATTCTAAGAGCCCTGATGACCAACCAATTCATTATCCTGAAAATACATTTGTCAGGTGCATGGATAAAGACTAGCATCATCATTCTTTTATAGATTGGAAACCAGGATCAAGGGCATTTCTCCAGATTCCCTGGTAAATCAGAGACTTTTTGCCCCCCTTTAACTTTCTGGACATTACACTATCAATTTTCATTGGGACAAAATGCTATTTAGAAGTGTGGTGGGTAAGGTAAGCACAGTCTCTGGGTTCAAATCCCAGTTCTACGACCACCTGGCTGTCAGTCTTGGGCAAATGATTTAACCTCTCTCCGACTTCAATTTCCTCATCTATAAAGTGAGTTACGGCACCTACTGCAAGGGGGCGTTGGGAGGATTAAAGAACATACTCCCTCTAAAGCAGTTAGCAAAGTGCCAGGCACGCAGAAAGCCTGTAGTCAAGGGGAGCTATTCTCATCCAGACGTCAGCAAGGATGACCTCATTTACAGCTGGGAAATACAGGCCACTCTTCAGCACTGAGGAGGTGTGGAAAGGACCCACGGTTTCTTTATCCCTAGGCTTTGATCCCTTGTGCTCTCAGGGATCCAGGAAGGGCAGGACTTGCTTCCCAGACCACATTCTGGGGCCCAGCACGGGGGCGGGGGGGGGGGGTGCTTTCTCGGCAGCAGCTCAACCACATGCTGCTCAGTGGCTTTCTTTGCATTCAGGATCTGTCCCCAGCCAACCACCCACTCCCCACCTTTAAACTGGGGTTCTTAGGGTACTTCCCAATTTATACTGGGGAATATAGGTTTTGTGGGGCCTTCCTTTTCCTGCCAATCACTGCCTTGTTGTCAATGTAGTGCTACTGTTTATAAGCAATAAAAATAGATTTTGCTTCTTGGCTAAAATGATTAAAGGTTAAAAAGGTAATTTCTTGCACATGTGTTGACTCCGCAGATTTTTGGGGGCCTATAACCATTTATCTTTTCTTTAATGTATCATGCCCACTGAAAGAGGGCATTAAAACCACTCTGACGGGGAAATTATAGATGCCTTCCTGCAGTTACTACACCACTAGTATTTTACCACAAGGTTCAACCCTGAGTGCAACAGAGAGACCTAGAATTAATGTCTGAATGAATAGCTGGAGGAGGGAAGCATCACTCGAGACATGATATGGATTGAAAATTTCTGCAGTTTCAGCATTAGCTAATTTAGACTTATTCTCAATAGAAGCTGCTTCCTTGACAAGCAGCTGGAAGATGGATTACCCTAAATGTTCAGTGTGGTAAATCCTTGCTTGGAGCATTTAATATTTGCCTGGGCTGACAGAACTCGGTGGACATGCTAAGCTAATTTGCAGACCCTAACAATATGTGGAAAGGATTGGATATAATACAGATTAGGTCACATGTTTTGTTGGTTGTGAAAGTTAATCAGGAGATCCTGAAAGCTAATCTTTAAGCAAGAAAAGAGAGTCGTTTCAGCCTCCTAATTTATTACCAGACAACATTCAGTGTGCATGTCTCTTTAGAGTCCCCGAACAAGTGGCTATTTCTGTGTCTTGAAACTGAATGGAAGACAAAGATTCCCAACTCGACAATGGTAGAACCTTAACATTTTATCTCCATTCTCATTCCCTTGCCTGGGGTTAAAGACTCCCTCCAGGCGTGGTTTGATTAGTTTTCAAACTCTCATGGACTGTCACAAGCACCGGGTGGGGGGTGGGGCGAGGGCACAAACGAGGAAGGGCCTGCATGACAGTGAGGACTGCTGAACAGTGAACTGTAGCTCAAGCACAAATGTGAAAGCAACATGGAGAAGCAGAGGCTGGGGGTGAAGGGGAGGAAGGAGCATGGGGGAGGGGAGCAGTGAGGAAGACTGCAGAGAAGTGGCAGGGAATGGGGTGGGCGGGTGCCGAGGCTGGGCCAAGGCAGCAGCAGGGGGCAGTGGATGAGACTGAAGGGCCCCAGGAGGAGTGTGGTGGGAAATGGGTCTGGAGGAGCTGTGAACCAGACCTCGGTGGGGCTGAAACGCCCTGCTGTGGAGCAAGGAGAGAGACCGGAAGTTTCAGGATTCCTGTCATTTTCAGCCTGTGCTTTTGGGAGCTCTCCCAGGGCAGATCTCCCCTCATCACTGTCTCCTGTTTAACCACAAAGCCCTGTACCTCTTCTTACCTACTCCTTTGGGGAGCCCCAAACACCTCCATAGTGCCTAGGGGGCTCTGCTGAAGTTATGCATACATGTGGTGCAATCAGTACCATCCATGGGCACGGTGGTACCATTAGCAGTCATAAGCCAGGGGCCAGGCCCCAAGAAAGTGAGCCTTTCTCCAGGGAGAAAATAAAGAGTATTAGGAATTGTAATATTTGTAATCCCCTTTCCAGGTACTCTGCTCCCCTCCACCCCGCTTCAAGACATGCCTTAGCGATATGTCCCAGATGGTTCACCATAGTCCTGACAGTAGCTTCTTAATTTGTTTCTGTGGCCTTTCTCTTTTCTCTTTCTTTTCTGTTTTTCCCGTCGGTAGGCAAGGGTGAAGCTTCTGCGTGTAAGGCAATGATAATAAAGAGTAATGGCAAGCATTCATGGAGTGCACACTATGCCCCATGCCCTACTCATATTCTACATTCCCCTGAATGCATGGACTCGTTTAATCCTCTGCAAACCCCAACGGGATGAGAAGGCTGTTGAGAAAGCGCAATCACAGAGAGGTCCGTCAGGTCACACGCCCCCAGGTGCACACATGCAACCCACGTCGCATCACTTCCAAGAAGTAGTTCTCGGACTCATTCAGGCCCATCTGCAGGAAAACATTTACTTTGAGCTGTACTTTGTGCTTTTCCTTCTAAAAGGTTCAAAATAATAAAGTGGTGCTCTCAAGAGATCTATCATTAAAAATGGCTAAGGATGTGGCAGGGTGGCCCAGTGGAGAGGGGCTGGGTTCCAAGCACATTGCCTCCGACGACTGGTGACATGACCTCCACTTGTAAAAGGTGTCTGCCTGCTCTAAAGTTCTGCACTAAAGATGCTTTATGCTTGCCCTCTACTTTGCAGTGGCCCAGGCACCCTCCTTTTATCATGTCATATAATCTTACCTGTTTCTTATCACAGTTCAGTGAAATAATCACTGTGGGTATTATTATTCCCATTTCACAGAAAATTTTAATCACTGAAGAAAAAGGAAAGGGATTTAAGTATACTTTTAAGTAACAGACCAGCTGGATTACCTCCGTAATTTACTTTGAGAGTTGTCCAAGAATGTTAATCGCACCTTTGACACAGAAAGAACATTTCTGTCCCTTAATTCAAAACTGAAGCCCGCACAGTTCAGCCCTGTGTCCTTCATCAGCTAAGGGCAGTCGTTTGTCCTCGCACTAAACTGAAGTTGTTCCTTCTTTTGGTGGAGGAACTGTGAACCTGAGGTTCTATTGATTCTTCAAAAAGGTAAACAGTTTCCCTCCGTATAGGCAGGAAGGCTTGTGCCAAAAACCATGCCATGAATAACAAACTTTATTTCTGGAATGCTTCCTAATAAAGTCCTGATATTTATGAACTCAAAAATACAACAAGAACTACT
The DNA here is from genome assembly GCF_054177405.1 of Leptonychotes weddellii. Taxonomy (NCBI): domain Eukaryota; kingdom Metazoa; phylum Chordata; class Mammalia; order Carnivora; family Phocidae; genus Leptonychotes; species Leptonychotes weddellii. Next base: position 73,298,069 of record NC_138372.1, on the reverse strand, counting down.
AAACTTGAGAAACTGAATGATGAATAAATAACCCTGGTATTCATACTTCCCTCAAAACTAAGAGAAATATAGTGAAATCTGAGCCCAGACACATCCCCATGCATCCGAGCGTCCTTCCTTGGGATTACAGTAAAAACTGCAGGAACCGCCCCAAGCCAGTTTCTTCCTGAACTCTGTTTTTATCACAAACACATGCCCAGTGAGGCATATACAAACAGCCTCTGGGACTTCCAGGGCCTTGCATTCACCCTTCAGAGCTGTTCAGGAGTTCACTAGTCACTAGTTGCAGAAGCCCGACGCGATGGTGAGCAGGGGCATGTGCCCGTCCCCTCCAGGGGTGGGGCCAGGTAGGAGGTGGAGGGAAGAAGGAGCATGCCTTTGATGAGACCCGCTGCTGCCTGTAAAGTCAGGGCACAGTGCTGTCTTGTTTGCTTTTTTTACATTTATTTGCTTCCCTCCCCCAATTTTTATTTAAATTCTAGTTACTTAACATGTAGTGTGTAATATTGGTTTCAAGAGTAGAATTTAGTGATTCATCACATATATATAACACCCACTGCTCATCACAACAAATGCCCTCCTTAATACCCATCCCCCATCTAGCCCATCCCCCACTCACCTCCCCTCCATCAACCCTTGGTTTGTTCTCCATAGTTAAGTGTCTCCTATGGTTTGCCTCCCTTTTCCCCCCCCCCATTCTTGCTCATTTTTAGAATAATGGCTTTATTATTTTTATGTCCACTACAAGAAAATCAAGCAACATACAAAGAAACAAAGAAGCAAGGAAATCATTCTGATTCCACTCCTAAGAAATAATCATTGCTAACATCATGTGGACGATACTCCAGCATTTCTCTGCAAATATAGCAGACAGAAGGAAGACTGGATGGACAAGCATAAGTTATAAAATGAAACATACTCTATATGTTATTTTATTTTATTTATTTTTAAAGATTTTAAAGTAATCTCTACACCCAATGTGGGGCTCGAACTCACAACCTTGAGATCAAGGGTTACATGTTCCACCAACTGAGCCAGCCATACATCCCTCTATATGTTATTTTAAATAAAAATACTAATGTTAATTTGACTTCAACAGAAAAAATGAAACTAAACTGAAAGTGAAGGAATATTTGAATTTCAGGCAAATCTATCTTCACAAACTAGCCTTCGATTTCTAAAAAAAATCTTTCTAAAATCATTATTAAAAATGTTAAGAGATTACTTACTTTTTTAAACACTGTGTCTTAAATTAGGCAGCATAGGTGGTGAAAGATGAGGCGGATGACCCCCGGGAATGACCATATACAAGAGCATTCTTTCAAGTTTAGAAGTAGCTGTTTTGCTTAATTCACAGAAACAAACACAGAAAGGCAAGCAAAATGAGGAGACAGAGGAATATGCTCCAAATGAAAGAAAAAGACAAAACCTCAGAAAAAGTACTAAATGAAATGGAGATAAGCAATCTACCTGATAAACAGTTCAAAGTAATGGTCATAGAGATGCTCACCAGCCTGGAAAGAAGAGTAGAAGAACTCAGTAAAAACTTCAACAAAGAGATGGAAAATATAAAAAAGAACCAATCAGAGTTGAAGAATAAAAATAACTGAAGCAAAAAACACACTAGAGGGTATTAACAGTAGACTAGAAGATGCATAAAGAATGGTCAGTGATCTGAAAGACAGGGTAGTGGAAAGCACCCAAGCTGAACAGCAAAAAGAAAAAAGAATTTAAAAAATGAGAATAGGTTGAGGGGTCTCCCAGATACTATCAAGTAAACAAACATTATAGGGGTCCCATAAGGAGAAGAGAGAGAGAAAGGGGCAAAAAACTTATTTGAGGGGTGCCTAGGTGGCTCAGTCAATTAAGTGTCTGACTCTCGATTTCAGCTCAGGTCATGATCTCAGGGTTGTGAGATTGAGCCCCATGTTGGGCTCCAGTGTGGAGCCTGCTTAAGATTCTCTTTCTCCTTTTCCCTCTACCCCCCCAGTCCCCCTAAAACAAAACAAAGCAACAGCAAAACAACAACAAAATTTACTTGAAGAAATAATGGCTGAGTATTTCCCTAACCTGGGGAAGGAAACAAACATCCAAGTTCAGGAAGTACAGAGAGTGCCAAACAAGGTGAATGCAAGGAGATCCACACCACGACACATAATTTATTGTCAAAGATTAAGGATAAAGAGAGAATTTTAAAAGCAGCACCAAAGAAGCAACTAGTAACATACAAGGGAGACCCCATAAGACTAACAGCTGATTTTTTTAGCAGAAACCTTGCTGGCCAGAAGAAAGTGGCATGATATATTCAAAGTGCTGAAAGGGGAAAAACTTACAATCCAAAATACTCTACCCAGCAAGTTTATCATTCAGAATTGAAGGAGAAATAGAGTTTCACAGACAAAGAAAAGTTAAATGAGTTCATCACCACAAAACTGGCCTTACAAGAAACATTAAAGGAACTTCTTTAAGTGGAGAAGAAAGTTATGAAAGGAAAAAATTTCACTGGTAAAAGCAAATATATAGTAAAGGTAGTATAGGAATCACTTATAAAGCTAATATGAAGGTTAAACGACAAAAGTAGTAAAGTCAATTATATCTAAAAAAATTAAGGGGCCTCACAAAATAAAAAGATGTAAAATATAACAACATATACATAAAAGGTTAGGGAGGGTAAAGAAGAAGTTCTTTTATAATGCATGTGAACTTAAGTGACCATCAACTTAATATAGACTGCTTTATACTTAGGATGTTATATATGAGCCTCATGGTAACCACAAACCCTATAATAGATACACACAAAATAAAGAGAAAGAAAGCCAAACATAACACAATGAAAGTCATCAATCACAAAAAAAGAGAGCAAGAGAAAAAGAACCAGAAAAGAACTACAAAAACGACTAGAAATCAATTAACAAAATGACAATAAGTACACACCTATCAGTAATAACTTCAAATGTAAATGGTCTAAATGTTCCAATCAGAAGACATAGGGTGGCACACAATGAATTAAAAACTGAGACCCATCTATATGCTGCGTAGAAGAGACTCACTTCAAACCTAAAGATAAATACAGACTCAAAGTGAAAGGATAGAAAAAGATACTCCATGCAAATGGAAGTGGGAAAGAAAAAAAAAAAAGCCAGGGTAGCAATACTTATATCAGACAAAATAGACTTTAAAACAAAGGCTGTAACAAGCGACAAAAAAGGGTATTACATAATGATAAAGGGATCAATCCAACAGGAGGATTTAACAATTGTGAATATCTATGTACTCAACATAAGAGCACCTAGATAAACAAAGCAGATGTTAATAGACATAAAGGGAGAAACTGACAGTAATAAAATAATAGTAGAGACTTTAACACCCACCTACATCAATGGATAGATATCCAGGCAGAAAATCCTTAAGGAAACAGTGTCTTTGAAGGACACATTAGACCAGATGGACTTAAGAGGTATATACAGAACATTCCATCCAAAACCAACAGAATACATATTCAAGTATACATGGAACATTCTCCAGGATAGATCACACATTAGGCCACCAAACCAGTCTCAACAGATTTAAGAAGACTGAAATTATATCATGCATCTTTTTGGACCACAACAGTATGAAATTAGAAATCAATTATAAGAAAAAACACAAACACACAGAGGCTAAACAACATGCTATTAAACAACTAATAAGTCAATGAGGAAATCAAAGAGGAAATTTAAAAATATATAAAGACAAATGGAAATGAAAACACAACAGTCCAAAATCTTTGGGATGCAGGAGAAGCAGTTCTAAAAGGGAAATTTATAGTGATACAGACCTACCTTAAGAAACAAGAAAAATCTCAAAACAACAACAAAATCTTACACCCAAAGGAACTATAAAAAGAACAAATAAAACCCAAAGTTAGTAGAAAGAAGGAAATAATACGATCAGATCAAATAAATGAAATAGAGATTAAAAAAAATAGAAAAGTCCAATGACACCAAGAGCTGGTTCTTTTAATAGTTATATAAAATTAAAAAGCCTTTTGCCAGACTCATTACAAAAAAGAGAGAGAGGACCCAAATAAATAAAATCAGAAATAACAGAGGAGTAGTAATAGCTGACACCACAGAAATACAAAGGATTATAAGAGACTACTGTGAAAAATTATATGCCAAAAAATTAGACAACCTAGAAGAAATGGATAAATTCCTAGAAGCATACAATCTTCCAAAACTGAATCAGGAAGAAACAAAATCTGAAAAGACTAATTACTAGAAACAAAATTGAAATGGTAATCAAAAAACTCCCACCAAACAAAAATTGAGGACCAGATGGAATCATAGGTGAATTCTCCCAAGCATTTAAAGATGAGTTAATCCCTATTCTCAAAGTATTCCAAAAAATAGAAGAGGAAGAAAAGCTCCAAATACATTCTATGAGGCCAGCATTATCCTGATACCAAACCAGACAAAGACACCACACAAAAAAAGAAAACCACAGGCCAATATCCCTGTTGAACATAGACGGCAAAATCCTCAACAAAATAATAGCAAACTGCATTCAACAATATATTAAAAGGATCATTCATCACAGTCAAGTGGGATTTATTCCAGGGATGTAAAGATGGTTCAAATATCTGCAAATCGATCAACGTGACACACCACATTAACAAAATGAAGGATAAAAATCATATGATCAACTCAATAGATGCAGAAAAAGCATTTGACAAAATTCAATATCTGTTTATGATAAAAAAATGGGTTTAGAGGAAACATACCTCAACCTAATAAAGGCCATATATGAAAACCCACAGCTAATGTCATCCTTGATAGTGAAAAACTGAGAGCATTCCCTCTAAGATCAGGAACAAGACAAGGATGTCCACTCTCATCACTTCTTTCAACAAAGTACTGGAAGGAAGTCCTAGCCACAGCAATGAAATAAGAAAAAGAAAAGGCATCCAAATTGGCTGAAGGAAGAAAGAAAGAAGACCACTGTCTTTAGGAAGAAGTAAAACTGTCACTATTTGCAGATGACATGATACTAAACATTGAAAACCCTAAAGACCACCAAAAAACTACTAGAATAAATAAATTCACTGAAGTTGCAGTATACAAAATATACAGAAATCTGTTGCATTTCTATATACTAATAACAAAGTAGCAGAAAGAGAAATTAAGAAAACAATTCCATTTACACTTGTATCAAAAGCAATAAAATATCTAGGAATAAACTCAGTCAAGGAGGTGAAAGACCTGATCTCTGAAAATTATAAAACACCGATGAAAGAAATTGAAGACACAGAAACAAATGGAAAGTCATACTGTAATCAAAGAGTGGAAGAACTAATATTGTTAAAATATCCATATTACCCAAAGCGATCTACAGATTCAATGTGATGCCTATTAAAATACCAATTGTATTTTTCACAGAACTAGAACAAATAATCTAAAATTTCCATGGAACCACAAAAGTCCCCAAATGGCCAAAGCAATCTTGAGAAAGAATAAAGCTGGAGGTATCACAATTTTAGATTTCCAGATACACTACAAAGCTATAATAATCAAATCAGTATGGTACTGGCATAAAAATAGACAATGGATAGAATAGAGAGCCTAGAAATAACCCACACTTATATGGTCAATTAATCCACAACAAAGGAGGCAAAGAATATTTAGTGGGGAAAAGACAGTCTCTTCAATAAATGGTGTTGGGAAAACTAGAGAGCTACATACAAAAGAATGAAACTGAACCACTTTCTTACATCATACACAAAAATAAACTCAAAATGGATTAAAAACCTAAATGTGAGACATGAAACCGTAAAATTCCTAGCAGAAAATGTAGGCAGTAATCTCTTTGACATCAGCCTTAGCAACGTGTTTCTAGATATGTCTCCTGAAGCAAGGGAAACAAAAGCAAAAATAAACTACTGGGATTACACCAAAATAAAAACCTTTTGCACAGCAAAGGAAATCATCATCAACAACATCAAAGGAAACCTATTGAATGGGAGAAGATATTTGCAAATGACATATCCAAGAGAGGGCTAGTATCCAAAATATATAAAGAATTTTTACAACTCAACACTAAAAAAACAAATCACTCAATTAAAAATTGGGCAGAGGACCTGAATAGACATTTTTCCAAAGATATCCAGATGTCCAACAGACATATGAAAAGATGCTCAACATCACTCATCATCAGGGAAATGCAAATCAAAACCACAATGAGATACCACCTCATCCCTATCAGAATGGCTGGGATCAAGAAGACAAGAAGCAACAAGTGTTGGCAAGGATGTGAAGAAAAAGGAACCCTTGTACACTTGGTGGGAATGCAAATTGGTGCAGCCACTGTGGAAAACAGTATGGAGGCTCCTCAAAAAATTAAAAATAGGAATATCACATTATCCAGTTATTCCACTGTTAGGTATTTACCTAAAGAAAATGAAAACACTAGGGGCACACTGGGTGACTCCAGTTAAGCGTGTCTGCCTTCAGCTCAGGTCATGATCCTAGGGTCCTGGGATAGAGCCCTACGTCAGACTCCCTGCTCAGTGGGGAGTCTGTTTCTCCCTCTCCCTCTGCCCCCCCCAACCCTGCTTGTGTTCTCTCTCAAATAAATAAATAAATAAATCTTTAACAAAAAGAAAATGAAAACACTAACTCAAAAAGATATATGCATTCTATGTTTACTGCAGCATTATTTACATTAATGAAGATATGGAAGCAATCCAAGTGCCCATCAATGGATAAAGAATATTACTCAGTTATAAAAAAAAAAAAATGAGATCTTGCCATTTGTGACAACATGGATGGACCTAGAGGGTATTATGCCAAATAATAATAAGTCAAAGAGAAAGACAAATACGTATGATTTCACTTATATATGGAATCTAAAAAACAAAACAAACAAAAAGCAGAAACAGACCCACAAATACAGAGAAATGATGGTCGCCAGATGGGGAAGGAGGCAAAGTGGGTAAGGGGGAGTGGGAGGTGCAGACTTCCAGTTAGGGAATGAATAAATCACAGGGATGAAAGGCGCAGCATAGGGAATAGAGTCAATGGTAATGTAATAGTGTTGTCTGCTGTCAGATGGGAGCCGCGCTTGTGAGCACAGCACAACACACAGGAATCACTATGTGGTGTATCTGAAACTAATGTAGCACTGTGTGGCAACTATACTTCAATAATAATTTTTAAAAAAGAATAAAGATAGAGGTTTAAAGGAGATTCTCTCTCCCCAGAGAGTAATTTCTAAAAAAAAGGGGGGGCGGTGAGAGTCCCCTCACACTTTCTCCCGCCTCCTGATTTTAGTTACTATTCTGCACTTCACAGTGTCTGCAGGGCCCCTCCTGATCCCTCTATTGCAAATGATGTTCCTTCAGCCAAGATGATCTTCCAGAGCCCCCCCCCGCCCCCCGCCCGCTCTTTCTGTGAAGCTAACGTTTGTTGAATGATAAAGGAGGATGCTTTTGGCAAACAAAAATGTTTTCCAAGTAATATTTCTTCATACAAAACCCAAACTCAATTGATTGGTACACTTGTTCTTTCGGTAGAATGTTAGGATTAAAAGGCACCCCAGATGTCACCCAGGAAAATCCTCTCATTTTACTGATGAGGAAAAGAAAATCTCAACATGCTAAGTGACCAGGCAAAGGTGACAAAAATGGAACACGGATTAGGAGTTCACAGCCGGTGCTCCTTCCTCCCACAAATCCAGAAAAAGCCAAATGAGGCAACTGCATCTTGCTGAACCTGACTTATCACGGGTGTGTGAGCAAAGCTCTGCACCCTTCAGTGAAAACCCAGCAGCACAACAATTTGATTAAAAATGACGAGGCACGTGCAGGATCCAGGGCCGTGAAGGACGTGCTGCCTTGGTCCAGGACGCCCTTTACCAGCACAGAGGGCTCTCACGTCCGTTCATCTCCTCTGGCCCGTGCGCCATCAGCAGAGGGACAGACAAGGCAGAAGGGAGGCTAGATCTTCCACAGGGCCAGATGAAACTTGTGGATCCGTGAGACGGGAAAGGCCTATTCTGTTGTTTTGACTTCAGGCTTTATCAGATAGATGGTCTGTCCCTGGTTAGTGAAGACCCCTAGTTTCCGGTCCTCCTCACCCTTCTCCTTGACAAGGAACTCCAGGCAGCACAATGGAGCCTCTAAGACCACCGATCTGCGGTCCTACAGAGCACCACAGAGTAGCGCTGTCACCCTCCATAAGCTCTTCCGCCTCTGGGCCTCAGCTTCTTTGTTTGTACAAAGGGGGTAACACCACCTGATCTGCAGCGTCCCTGAGAGGATAAACCCAGACTGCGTCTGTAAACTGTTTACCGCGGGGCCTGGAATACCGTAAAAATGCAATAAATGGCTGTTACTTAGAGACTTTAGGAGGCTGGTTCTTCAGAACCATAAGAGAATGTCAGGCATCTCTGATTTGAAGCTCAGGACGGTGGAAACGTCAAGAGGGGATGGAGCGCAGAAGGAATGTTTACACGTTTTCATACACCAAGCGATCTGGGGAGATTAAGTCACGTGTCTGTCCCTTCATGAACATGTTTTTGGTGGACACAGGCTGGCGAGGCAAAGACTGACCTGCAGGAGAAAGGCCTGCTGCCACAAGAGCCGGGTTGTGGAGAATGATTATTGGTTTGTACCATAACTTGGCCCAGTTCACAGCAAAAAACTCATAAGAAAAATGCATTTGCTTAAAGACACTATAATAACAGATCTTTTCTTCTTGAAGCTTCAAAAGACTATCAGACCTTCTACTCTAGCCTCCTCCATCCACAGGCTCTTCTCGGAGAGAAGTTTCCCTGGAAGTCAGTCCAAGGTGTGGTAGTGCAGCTCTAACGAGAAAGGGTAGCTCTTTCAAGCTTGTGTTTCTGTTTTCTTTATTTCCTCCCTGCTCCTCTTAGCAGATGCTAGAAGCTGCATGAAACGGCACGAAGCCAGGGCTGGTGCTGAGAAAGTTCAGGCCCTCACCTTCAATCATGCTTCCATCCACAGACAAGGTCAGGGCTGGGGACAGGGCACCGAGCCATGTCAGCAGCCTCGTGTTCTTGGGACCTCACCAAGTTTCTTTGCTGCCACCTTGATGGAGGCAGGACGTGGGCCCAGCAGGCAGGCCCAGAGCGCCCCTCCCTGCCCCCACTGTGCCGCATCCTGAGAAAGGCATTTGGCCTCTGCTGTCCCACTGCCTGGATGAATGCTAGTCTAGCAATCGCTCCTCGCTGCCCCACCCCGACGCCAACTGAGGCATTCTGTAAAAGGCGGAAGGAGGGGGAAGATGAACCCACTTGAAGAACTGTCAAAGCCTCGATCCACTTGCCAAAACTTTTAGGAACTGCCTAGCCCCACCTAGATAAGGAATCGAATTGAACCAAATTCCCTTAATTGCTTCTGCTCCTAGTTTTCACAGCCCTTGTTTCTCAACCATCTATAGAGATGAGACTGTGAATGGAAGGACTACCCAGCTACCCCAGATCAATGTGTGATGACTTCTTCTGCTCTCTTGACCTCTGTTTCTTTTCCCTGGGTACTTTCTACTTTTCCCCTCCTTCACATTCCCCACTCAAGGAGGACTCAGGCTCTGTGCTCATTCCCTGAAGTGAGGTTGGGGGCTCTTGAGGGGTGGGGGCAGGAAGACACCCAGTCTGCATTAGCTTTTGCTTTCCAAAATTTTAAGCTCTTTAAGCTCTTACCTACCAGCGGAGAAGGTGAAGGAAGGGGATTCTCAGTGTGAACCAAATGTCTCAGAGTAGGAGGTGAGCATATAGGCCTTCCTCCACCCCTAAATTAGATAGTGAGACTCCCCTGGGCTGAAGGAGGGAGGGAAGAGATCTGTGGGTCTGATCACGGGTCCAGGTCTCTTTTTTTTTAGCAGAGCACCGAGAAGTGGCAAGACTCTAAAGGGAAGTGCCCACTCGGAGGGCGTGGGTTTGCTGGGAGTGAGGGGATTCCAGAGACATAGGGCTTTCAGTGCTAAAACCAGAACATCCCAGACGAAGCAGGAGGGTTGGTTAACTAACCAGTGCACATCCAGGCAGACAAGACCATGAGGGGCCCTGCAAAAGATTCCTGCTTCCCAAGTAAAGCCTGAAGATGGGATGCCCTGGACAGGAAAGGGGGATGTCTCAAGGGCAACCTCTGTGTACTAATGCTTGGGGACACCTGAAATCTCCTATAAGCCCAAGAATAACAGCTGAAATTTACTGCCAGCCCAGTGTAATGGGAGCTCCAAGTCAGAAATTAGGTTGAGAAACATGATACAGTATTCCCTGCACATCTGAGTTTGTGACAGATTCACACCTATGTGGAAGTCAGTCCAAGATGACACGCAGAGGTCGGTAGCCAGAGCACCATGAGATTCCAACCTGTAGCAGAACTTGAGTTAGTGACTGGGGGATTGAAGTGGCTTTTATTTCCTCACACCTTTCAGGTTTTAGTCTATGAATGCATCCTTTAGTCCCTGGCCACCAATCACTTCTTCCTCCCAACCAGTCTCCATGTCTAGGACAAAGACAATTGGGGGAGACAGCTGAGGAATGTCCTCCCAGTCACTGTCTTGCTTAGAAGGGTATGGAAGAGAGGAGGGGAAGGCAGGGGTTCAGAGGTGGGCATTTGGAGCCCTCAGACAATAACTGTTCCAGAAGCAGTCCCAGATAGAGAGAAATGACATGAAGAAACCTCCTTTCCGTCACGGGGAAGATTAGATTTGGGATAGGAGCTACTTAATGGTTTAATTTCATTTCCCACACTAAATGAATTTGGGAAATGTTGAAACTAATCTATAATCTTTACATTTTTTTTTAAGTTTTTACTTAAACTCCAGTTAACATACAGTGTGATATTAGTTTCAGGTGTATAATACAGTGATTTAACACTTTCATACGATACCTGGTGCTCATCACACGTGTGCTCCTTAATCCCCATCACCTATGGGGGGGGTGGGTTAAATAACATTTACATTTCTTAAGCATTTAGGGTAATGCTGAAAACTTGGACTGTGAAAGTTCCATCTTCCATTCTGAACTACCTCCCCCAACCCAGCCCCCACCCTGACTGGGAATCACAGATGATGGCAAACCCAGCCTCAGTGGCCCAGCAAGCATGGCGCCCACAGCAGACACGAGCCTGTGGATGGGAAGGACACAGGAGTCCATCTGCAGTTGCCACAGCCCCACATAGAATACTGTTCATCAGAGCAGTGTTTTCATGTGTCACCTGCTTCCTTATTTATGAGGAAATTAGATTTTACGAACTTCAAAGGTAGTTTTCACAGACCAAAGTTAAAAACACAGGTAATCTCCCTCAGGATATTTCCAATGTAGCTAGAGCATGCTGTGATGAGAAGGCACAAAGAGCATTAAGGGGTTGCTTCATGTTCTACAGGATGCTCAGACTTGTGAACAGAGTCTTAGAGTAAAGCAAATGGTGGTTCCTTGCAACAGATGACCTTTAAACCAGTGTTGGAGAAAGCCCCAGTTGCCCTTGATAGGCAGTGACACAATGGCCCAGGACGCTGAAAAATGGGAGTAAAGGAGAAAATGAGCGTTAGATGAAGAGAGGGGCCGAATGGATTGCTGTGCAGGGCATGTTTCCTCAACCTCAGGCCACAGTCATTTCTTGTCTCCTGGCCATGGGTTTAGATTTGAATGCAGACTTTCCCTCACCATCAGCCTTCGTGAGGGGAAAACCTGGGCATTATTCTGGACTAGGGGGACTGGAAGGGCCCCTCTTAGCAGTTTAACTGCCCCCAACAAGTCATTAGCGCAGTGGTCCTGGGAAGAGAAAGGTGTAATCCGAGGACTTCCCTATGGATGTGGATACACTTATAACTGAGCAGGCTTCATGAATAATCCCAGGAGCTCAGCATGACCCTAAGTGCATAGGAAAGAATCAGTGCTCATCACTTAGTGGGCTGGTGATCATGATAATGACTTCCATTTATTTGGTACATACCTCTACATGCCAGGCACAACACTAAGAGCTCTGCAAACATTATCTATTTAATTACCTATAATAATCCTGGGGGATGAGCATTGTTGTACCAAACTCGTCTAGCTACATGGTAGACTTCCAATATTTGGTGAATGAATGAATGAACGAAAGCAACTAAACCCTCTCCTTCCCCTCACAAAAGAAACTAACACTTATGGAGCATGTACTGAGCCAAACAGCATCCTATAATATACGTATGAGCTTAGCTGACCCTCTCACTGCCTCTGAGGTAGGGTTAGGAATTTTGCTTTACATATGGGGTTTGTCCAATGTCACACAATAAGCAGAGGAGTTATAATTCGAGCCCAGACCCGTCTGCCTTCTTCCCACTTTATCAAACTGCTAGGAAATGGGTATATGGTCCAGATCCAAGGAGGGGGGAAAGGGGAGGAAAGGGGAGTTCTCATAAGATGTGGATAAATGTTGGGCCGCCTGGGTGACTCAGTTGGTTAAGCGACCAACTCTTGATTTTGGCTCAGGTCATGATCTCAGAATCCTGGGATTGAGACCTGCATCAGGTTCCCTGCTAAACGGGGACTCTGCTTGTCTCCCTTTCCCTCTGCTCACAAACACACACTCTCTCTCTAAAATAAATTAGTAAATCTTAAAAAAAAAAAAAAAAAAGATGTGGGTAAATGTCTTCCAGAAAAAAGGGAGAGCTAAAGTGTAAGGAGAAGAGAAGAGGCTTGGAGAAGGAAGCTGGGGACTTGAACCATTAATCATTAGGCAGTAAGCTTACAGGAGAGACCCCAGAGGCAAGTCTATGCTGTTGGCTGGGCCTGGGACAGGGTGAGCTGGTCTGTCCGTTTCAGGAATGAACCATTAATAAGCTGTTCCTACATTGCATTTTCTGACATGTTGCTTAGCTACTCAAGGTGATTTTTTAAAAATGTTTTAACACATTTAAAATTTTTTTTTTTATTTTTAAAAGATTTTATTTATTTATTTACTTATTTATTTACTTATTTGAGAGAGAGAGAGAGAGAGAGAATGTGTGTGTGAACAGGGCCAAGGGCAGAGAGGGAGGGAGAGAGACAAGCAGACTTCGTGCTGAGCACAGAGCCCAACACAGGACTTGATTCTAGGGCCCTGAGATCAAGACCTGAGCCCCAACCAAGAGTCGGACACGCAACCGATGGAGCCACCCAGGCACCCCTTAACACATTTTTTTTTAAAGATTTTTGTTTATTTATTTGACTGAGAAAGAGAGAGAACACAAGCAGGGGGAGCGGCAGGCAGAGGTAGAGGGAGAAGCAGGCTCCCCACTGAGCAGGGAGCCCGATTCGGGGCTCGATTCCAGGACCCCGGGACCATGACCTGAGCCAAAGGTAAACATTTAACCAGCTGAGCCATGCAGGCGCCCCTTAACACATTTTTTAAAGACTTTACTTTTAAGTAATCTCTACACCCAACATGGGGCTCAGACTCACAACCCCGAGATCAAGAGTCACATGCTCCTCCAACTGAGCCAGCCAGGCCCCCCTCAAGGTTTAGTCTTTATCTGCTTGACTCTGAGGTCTCTCGGTTGTTCAGAACTTGGACAAGGAAGAAGGAGTGATTTATTAGGTCTCCAAAAACTTCAACACTCCGCTCTATTACTTTCCTTCTGTTCCAGAGCAGGCTGCTACTTAACTTCTCTGAACCTAAGTATAAAAAAAAAAAAAAAAAAAAGGAAAAAGGACACTAATCATAGCGTCCTCACAGGATTATTGGTGAGTTTGGAGATGGTTAATACGTGTAGCTAGCACAGCGCCTGGCACACACAAGCGTCCGGTAAGCAGGGGTATTCTTGTCTTCAGGAGTTACACACCATGGACAGTCAAAGTCATGAATGCCTGACACTCGGTTGCCTCTCAGGAGGGTTTTCTGATTAGCTGAGGGCTGCGTGCACAACTGACCCTCCCTTCCCCATAGTGATGCAGTCATTCCCTCAACAGATATTAACTGCCTCTCTGAGAAGGCAGAAGAATTTCAAGTCAGGAAGGACCTCAGAGTCCAACCCAAGACGGCAGCTGTTCACTGGGCCTTACCCCCAAAGGAGGAGAAGCCGCTAAGGCGCACTTGGGGAAGAGGGCTTGGGGGCCTCACCCTCCTGAGCCCTGACCCTTGCAACACACCCACAGCAGGTGGGAGCTGGGCTCCAGAGAGGCTGCTCCCAAGAAGGCACATAAAGCCATGGCCCTAAGCACAGCAGTCTCAGAGCCAGGCACCAGGAAGCCCGAGGATACAGTCAGTTTTCCCCCAGACAGTCTGGGGCCCCTGACGAGTAGGCGTCTCAATTCCTTTCTATCTAAAGCCAGGGTAGGAGCAACTGTCATCAAACAGCTGGGCTGTGAGGATTAGATCGTCTATAAATGGGCCTTAATGCCAACTATCATATTGACACACATGTTAGCTTCTTCCTGAAACATGCACACTTGGGGGCACCTCTCCAGGGCCCTCACCGTCAGCTGGCCACCCCCAGAATAGCTGGGGAGTGGCAGGACCCAGAGCCACCGCCGTCATGGGAGACTGTGAGGAGGCCATTACGGCAACGTCAGCTACTGAGAGCGCTGTGTCCTTTTAGGAGACTTCCCCTCATTTTCATAATCTAGCGAGAGAAGTTGCACAATATTCATTACTTTTTTTTTTTCTTCCTGATTTGTACATGCTGCCCTGGGGAGAGAAGAGAAGTCACTGGAGCTCTGCCAGTTGGCTTGGGATGAACCAAAACCAGACATAGAGAGGTCACCGAGTGCGTTTGCTATTGATGGGACGATGAGAAAGACGATCATTGAAACCGAGCTCACTGCAAGGAAAGCCGGCAGTGGGGAGAGAAGGCTTTGAGATATTACAAAATCGAGCCTGCCACAAAGGCTTGGAAGACAGAGACCGACATTATGTGTGCTGAAAAAAAGGGACTGGCAGGCAGTGTGGGTGACGGGGGTGGGCTATGAAGTAGGGAGGGGAGGGGGGGGTGTGTTTTCCAGGCATCAGCGAGTTTTTCTCTGCCTTGGACTGGACAAGATCATCTGGGGCCTTTCTGAGCAGTATATCTGTTAGGAAGACAGGAAGCTACGGCCATTTCTGATCAACTTTGTTTCTCACACTCAACAGATGCCAAAGGACCGCAGGCTGGTAGCTTTATGGCCTGCATGAAGGCAGACATGAGTTGTCTTGTCTTCTCCTCCAGTGGCTGAGCAGGGCATGGGGAAGAGATGCCCACGGTGGAGGAGGGAAGCAGCTACATGGTCCCTGCACACACAGAACTCGGGGGCTGGAGATCTGGGCAACATAAGCCATCGCTCGCAGCTCTTTGTGATCCCAGGGCAAGTCCTCAGCATGGATAAGAAGTACGGTGTGAAAAAAGCCAGAAAAACACGCAGTTCACACTCTCCCCACTCTGGCCTCGGCGGGGCCCACCCCTCAGCTGGGCACCACAGGGGTCTGAAAGCCGCATTCTCATTCTGCAGGAGCCCAGTAAGGTGGAGGGATTCTCTGCAGTGCCAGGAAGTAGGCAGGAGCCAGCTAGGGCTGCATCTGACTAGGGCCGGCTTTACCGAGGAACTCCTCCCAGGAGACTGGAGCGCAAACAGTCATTCTCAATGCGTTTGCCCTCAGCCCATAGCTCTCTTCCCACGCCCATCCCCACTTCTGCCGCAAGAACAAAGGATTGGAGAGGAATGCGATGCTCAACAGGATTAAAAGACAATGAATTAAACAAGAGCCAAATAGTCAACAGAAGTAAAACGTTAATTAGGACAAGAATAACTGCAATTGGACAACAGAGCCAACCCAAAGCAATGCTGGTGGTACGCCCACAGCAAAGTGTCCTTTCCCCAGTTTGCTAAGCCCAACTCTGCACATTCACAAGCTTTGCAGCGTTGCCAGGCGTAGTCGTGGTGGCCTGACGTCTTAACAGAGTAATGAATGTGAGTTCTCAGGAAACCAAGTAAAACACCACTTTTAGTTCATAAATAGCACATTTTAGTAAGCTTTAGTAACACACTATGTACTTTACTGATTAGTTAATAGCTCTTGCTTATAGGCGAAAATGAAAACCCAGGCAATTCTGCCATTTGCCTATGAGAATTGAAGAACATTCTGGAACGTTCAGATCAGTTGGGAACCATCAGGAAGAGTCTTGTGGCCTACCAGTGGGTTTCAAACTTAGAGGAACACTGATCTAAAACTAACATCAGAGTTAGGATAGACATCTGTGTCATCAATGGACAAGAGATGTGCGCTTCGGGAGACATTTCCATGAGGAACTGTGTGGGGACACCCTAAGAAATAAGAGGTTTGTCGTTCCTGCCATTGCGTAAGCCTGCAGAGCCCCACAGGGGAACTTCTCAGTCAGGCTTCTGGGACGTGCTGGGCGGGAGGCGGAGGCTACAGGATCTCTTTGACTGAAAAGTTCTGAGAACAGCCAGCCCAGCCTCCCAGAAGCTTTGACACTGACTTGCCTGAGGGGAGAAGGTGGGCCCTGACCCCCTGACAAGACTTTTCTGGATCTATCATTGCATGATTCATCCTTCACCCTTTTCTTTTTTTTTTTCTTTTTTATTTATTTATTTATTTATTTGAGAGAGAGAGAATGAGAGACAGAGAGCATGAGAAGGAGGAAGGTCAGAGGGAGAAGCAGACTCCCTGCTGAGCAGGGAGCCCGATGTGGGACTCGATCCCGGGACTCCAGGATCATGACCTGAGCCGAAGGCAGTCGCTTAACCAACTGAGCCACCCAGGCGCCCCATCCTTCACCCTTTTCAATGCCCCTACACCTTTCCTGTCCTCCTCCACAAAAACCTGCCCCGTAAAAGCGTGTGCTCAACTGTGACCCATCTGCTGGGCCTGGCGCCTGTGGGAGATCTACCACAGAGAGTACTTATGCCTCCCTCTCCCCTAGTTTAACGATGCATACTGGTGAAGGGCTTGGGTCCCGGAGGCGAAAACCATATGGATTCAGATCCTAGTTCTGCTACTAGCTATGTGCCCTCTCAAGCCTCATCTATAAATCGGAGATACTGTCTCATAGGGCTGTGGGGAAAACGAACAACTGATACGAAGGCAGGGAAAGTGCTCCGCATACAGATGACCACACAGTGAGTGCTAGAAAGCCCAGGGCTCCTGCTGTCCTTATCAGCTGGTGACCTCCAGCGGGTGCTCTCTGCTCTAGGACAGATGCAAGGTCTTCCATGAACCCTCTCCTCATCACCAAGATTCCCCTTTCTGAACTTCCGTTGTTCCCCGTTCCAGCACCCAGATGTGCACCTCTCTGCACTGTTACAGAAATGTCTCCCACAGATGCCTCCTACTGTTCCCCCATTTCGCGGGCTAGCTTGTCAGCTCGCTGTGTATTGGCTCCGTGACCACAGTCCCCTTCCCCTCGATGCCCGGGTTCAGATGGTTCGAATACAGTATAAACAAGCACATAGGTGTTGGATAAATAAATGTGGGAGGTGTACCCGGGTCATTTTTTCAGGTATACACATATTTGGTCTTCATGGTGGAGAGACAAGTAATGAGACGTAATGCGCGGGGCTTGGTCTCCCAGTCTCCAAGTGAGTTACTGTGCGGCCTTAGGCGGGGTGTCTATAAAATGCAGCAGTACCACCTGCTTGCCCCCCGGGTCCAGGGCAGATGCGCTGGGCTTTTAGGCAGCGGTGGTGAAGCACAACCAGCTCCTTGATGTTAAGTAAAGAAGAGCATCTGGGTTCTGATGGTAACAAATGGGTCTCATTCTCTTTTAGCAGTTCTCAGCTCCGATTGCACCAAACAAGGCCAACAAAATAGGCCTCAGCGCTTTTAGATCAGATTTCCAGAGAAATCTCCCCCCCCCCAGTAACTCATGACTGTGCCAGATTTTTCAAAAGGCTAATCTAAATTCCTTCTCACTTTAGGCTCCCTTCCCTTTGTCTTCTGCCGAATCAGATCAACAACAGCTCTGGCCACCATGATACGGTGATTATTCTTAAGTATCTTTATTTCACTGTTTTCCAGTAATTGATCCAGACTAGAGGGGACTGTTTCCGCCCTATCAGTATTCCCATCATTTTTTTTCTCTTCCTTCTCCGTGCTTCCCCCTCTTTCTCCCTCTCCTAACCCTTGGGCCTCCCAGCGGTGCCCGTGTTCGCCCGCACTGCCTGGTCCTGTGGGAGCCACCCCAGGTGAAAGACGCTCTGACGGCTGGTTTAGGCGAGGCCTACGGCACCAGCCCCATGATCGGAATTTGAAGGACCTAGGCCTGTATGGAACACTGACGCACCGTGAGCTGCATCCAGCTAGCTGAGCCTTTTTGTGAGTCAGGGACGGTCACTCTCCCTGAACTTCTGGTATAGAGTCCTTCGCCTTTATAATGCTAATTAAGGTGTGGCTAACACCAGTGCTACTTAGAATCTCAAACTGAACTCCCAAGGGAAAGGGGAGTGGGTTCATACGAGGTGGTGAAATTTTAGAGTGCAGAAAACATGTCCCTTGGGATAACAAGGCAGAGGAAAGAAGCATAAACATGGTACAGGATAGTGGCTAACAAATATGGTTTGGCAGCCCAGCCCTGTCTTCAAATGAAACCTTTGGTGGAATCCCACTCCTAACTCCGATCGGAGTGGCGCTGCTCTGTGTGGAAGGCAGGGTAAGGTGGTGGAGGCACGGGGCGAGAGCCCACACTTCTGCCTCCTCACCCCTGCTCTCCTCTCCTGACAGGGTGGTTCCCGCAGCATCCACAAGGAGCCCCCATGTTTCCATGAGTGAAGGAGCGACAGAGACAGCAAGAGGGGATGGCAAACCAACTTTAGGGCCCTATGGGACCATGTGGCCAACATACCTGCATAAAGACGGTCCCATTGCTTTTGTCTTTTTAGTTTATCTATGTTTCTTAGCCTTGATTTTCATGGATATATATATTTTATCGTAGTATATTTTTGTAATGCATCTCAAAATCTTTGCAGAATAAGTTGGTGTCTGGATATGTGCACACAGTGCTAGGAAGAGAGAAGCTGGATATCACATCCGTGACAAGACATTCATAAGGTCTGGTTTCACTTGCTATACGACTCACCACTCTGAAAGATGCTATAGTATTTTTAAAAAATTTTATTTATTTATTTGAGAGAGAGAGAGCAAGAGAGCACAAGCAGGGGGAGCAGCAGAGGGAGAGGGAGAAGCAGGCTCCCCACTGAGCAGGGGGCCCGATGCGGGACTTGATCCCAGGACCCTGGGATCATGACCTGAGCCGAAGGCAGACGCTTAACCACCTGAGCCTCCCAGGCACCCTAGGTACTATGGTATTTTACTGTGCTTTATACACGATGGCTTAAAGCAAACCGAATGAAAACTAAATACACTCTAAAAGGAACTCCAAGATTCTTAAGAGCCTCAAAAGTAGAGCTTTACACTCTAAGACTACATTTTCCCCTGAACAATGAAAGGTATTCTTAATACCACTTATAATAAGATGTTAAACATGGATGGCCTAATTAGTCCCTTTACTTTTGCTTGTATATTTATTAGGAAGAGGGGCAATAATAAGATATACTTTGCTGGGCGCCTGGGTGGCTCAGATGGTTAAGCGTCTGCCTTCGGCTGGGTCATGATCCTGGCTCCGCGGGAAGCCTGCTTCTCCCTCTCCCACTCCCCCTGCTTGTGTTCCGTCTCTCGCTGTGTCTCTTTCTGTCAAATAAATAAATAAAATCTTAAAAAAAAAAAAAGAAAAATACTGTTTTGTGTAAGTTTGACTAAGGGCTATTAATTTCCTAAATTATCTACAGAAAAATGTAACATATATTTAAATGTCCATCAATTTGAAAGACGCGAGAAAAAAATTGGAAATCCAAACAATTGCAGTATATAATTTTTTTTCTGATTTTTAAAGGAATATTTATAGCTTGAAAGGGAAGAGCTGGTGAAATATATAAAAATCAGAGAGGCAATTCTTTTCGTATTTCAGGAAAATTATAGTTCTTGAAGAAGACATTGACAATTAGCTCTCAGTTGACACATACTCATTATGCTGGAATTTCTAGACTCCTCCCCTTTTTATTTCTGAGAAGAGAAACACATTTCTTTCAGAACTGGACGAATGGCTTTAATGACCTATATAATCTACAGCCCAGAAGCCAGATCCATCAGACAGCCTGCTTTCCTCTGATCAAAGCTAAGAATAACTTTCACATTTTTAAGCTGTTGGAAAAAAAAAAAATCAAAAGAAGAACATTTCTTGACAGGTGAACATTACATGAAATTCCCATTTCGGTGTCCATAAATAAAGGTTTTTGGAATGCAGTCATGCCCCTTCATTTGCATTTTGTCTGTGGCTGCCTTCCTACTAGGATGGCATTGCTGAGACTGAATGGCCCCAATGCCTAAAATATTCATACAGTCTGGCCTTGCACAGAAAAATTTGCTGACCCCTGACCTAAGAGATGGAGCCCACTGGAGGGCCCCCTCTGTGTGTCCCTGGGGCACGCGGTAGGAGACGTACCTGGTTGAACTGGCGCAGCCATTTGTCAAGACACCAGAAACAGCAGAAGCAGCATCTGAACACGCACCTGGACCATGCGCCATGCTGCCGGGATCGGGGTCAGAACCAAAGGAACAGAGTCAGAAACACAGGAAAGAAGGAAGCAGGTAGACACAGTACATTCCTAACTTGGAGATTCATGCACCTGGGGAAGCATGCGTGGGAGACGTCCTTCTATTCTGCAGGTGCTACTACTACTACGAATTATTACCATTATTATGGTGATAACTCCCTGAGGAGTGAAGTTTCTCTCCTGTGGGCTTACCTTGTGATGACTGCTGTTGCCCTCAGCAAAAAGGGAAATGGGTTATAGTCCATATTTACTAGCAAAGGTAAACTAGGCTTTCTGGTTCTAGTTAAAAAAAAAAAAAAAATCTCTTTCCATCTTCCCCTAAGTGTCGTCAATGATAAAATTTGTTTTTTCAAACCAGTTTGTATTCTTGAAAAATCCACATCCCAAAACACAGTGAAACAAATAATGCATTGTAGGTACTAATTATGTGCCCATATAAAAAGAAGAATCAAGTTTAACTTTTTTTGCAAAAAAAAAAACAAAAAACCCCATACTGAGATTTTCAGGGCTAAATTTCAAGGGACAAATCAGTCCTTTGAAATATAATTTGGACATAGGCATAGCTCAAGAATGAATAATTTAATAAAACTCTTGGAGGAGGGGTGATTGGATGCGTCCTACGGACTGCCCAGAGGTTAAAAAAAAAAAAAATCCCTGTAAACAATCCTGAAATAGTCCTCTCTGAGGACCCCAGAAGTAACTCAGCCTTATATGGACATTTTCTTGTCCCACTGTTAACTCAATTGGATGAAACTTTATCTGGATACTTTTCAGCCTGGCTATGGTTGTGAATGAGCCATTTCACATAAGGAAAGATCACACGGTGGCAGTGCGAAGTGTTTAAGTTGTAGACACAGTATGGGGAAAACCGTGTCTTTTTAACTGAAGAAAGGACACATTTCTCCAGTAGTGAGATCATTAAAGGGGAGTCTGGCCCCTTGATCCTTCTGGGATCTCAGGAGTGATAAATAACCTTTTAGACTTCTGCCAGAGAGACCAACCCACTGACTTCTCTTTTAGATTTATGGAAGGCTGCTGGCCCAGAGTTAAAGGTGCCTAGCTCTAGGAAGGATGGCAAGGTCCCCTGCTGCTCATTAATTTGTGATTATCTATTGCTAATGCATATAATGAATATATGTAAAATAGAAATCTGTTCTGATCTTCAAAAAAATCCTTCTTGAAATTGAAGGATCAATTGCAAAATGCAGGAGCCAGAGGAACTAGATTTGGCTTGGAATTGGGATGCCTCTTCAAGTCACCAAAATGCACGTATATTTTTATCGCTTGAAATTTAGCCCTGAAAATCTCACCATAGGATTTATTTCCAAAGAAGTCAAACTTGATTCTTTTTTAACGTGGGCACGTAATTAGCATCTACAATGCAATCTTTCTAGAAATAGAAGAAAATACTCTATGCTCAGGGGAACCGCTCAGCATGTATTTCATGATAAGGAAGCTAGATAATTTTATGTGAAATTCAATCCATTATTCCGAATTCATATACTAATCTTAAGTCTTGATTATAGACTTAAAAAATATCAAACAATTTAAAATATAGGAATAAATCCATGTGTAGAATTTCCCCAATTTACTAAGGACACAAGGTTGGAAACAGGTAAACTTGTGAAACTCTGATCAAGTCACAAGCACGGAGGTGGGGATGGGAGGAGGGATTAACATCATGTGAGAACAGAAAAGTTGGGAAAAGTCCAACCTTCCCTTGTTTGGCAGGCCAGAAATACCATGAGAACAGCTGTTTTCCTGGTGTTCTGGTTTCCACTGGCATTCATAACCAAATGTGCATGGAAATAAAAACCAGGGAGGAGAAAAACCCCCAGGCACAAAAGCCCTACAGTTTTCTGTCTTTGAGCTGAGATTTAGGTCAGCTTATCCATTTCTCACTCTTAAGCACATTTTCTCTGGCTGTCTCTGTCTCTCTCACTCACACACACACACACACACACACCCTCTCTCACATACACACATGTGCATGCACACACACACATTCTCTCTCACACTCACTTATTAAAACTCCCCCCGCCCACACACACCAGTCACTTCCCATGGCACCCTCTAGGAAGCAGAAAAGGAAGGAATATTTTAGCATTAAAACAGAAACAAATATTATTCCTATCTTGTAGCATATTTTCTTACTTAAAAAAAAATCTTGCAGTATATTTTCTTACTTAAAAAAAAAGCAGGATAAATGTCTACAAAAACTTGTTAAAGGTTTTATCTGAAAAATTCCTTCCATTTGTTCAGCATTTAAATGAGAAGGAAAACCAGCTAACTTAGAACTATTCCCTCCCCACCCCACCTCCACCACCTTGTGGTCAAAAAAAACAAACCCCAAAACCCCAAACAACAAAACAACAACAAAAAACCCAACAAACAAAACCATAAACAAAACAGGCTAGGGACAAAAAGGTTGCTGGGGTGGGGTTGGGGGTGGGGGGTGGGATCTGAAGAACACTGAGGCTTGGGAATGGCCAGTGTCACGGGTCCACACTCCTGTCCTGGGACCTGTGGCAGCTGTCCAGTCATTATCTTTTCTGCCCCTTCAACACCCTCTGCCATGTGCACTAAGGAGCTGCCTTACCTTCCCTTTCAGAGCGTTGGAAATGTACATGAGAATGGTTCTCGGAATCCTCATCACAGTGATTAAAAATGACCCTTTTATGGCTGTTCCTTGATGGTAGCAGAAAAGAATAGAGAGAGACCAAAGGTTTGGGCGATCAGGAGGGTCATTTTTATTTCTGGGAATAGGGGGGAAAAAGATAGCATTTAAAAAACACCATTTAAAACTTCTCTCTGGTTCAAATCATCAACGGTGCTAACATTTATAAAGCAGCAATGCAATTTGGCAAAGCTTTTATACTCATTGGTAGCTAAGGTTAAATTATTTCTTGGACTAACTCCTTTCATGGCATTCAATGCTACAAACAAACAGAACGGAAAATTAAAAAAAAAAAAACACTGAGGAATGAAAATAAACAAGCTTCCCTTTTTACCACGCCTCCTCCCCCCTCCCCCAATCCTGTAAGTTTTCTCTTAATCTCATTTTTACTTTCAGAAGTTTAATTATATAATCATTTCCAAGGTCTACATTACATATGTAAATATTGCCAGCATTAGCTTGGTGATTAAAATCACCACCAAATCAGGTGATCAGGAAGGGCAGCCACAGGGACACCAGTGAGCTCCAGCTTGATTAAAGGGACAGAAAGTTCTGGCTTCCACACAGCTCAAGTCTCCTAAAATCCAGCTGATTTCTACTCTGCTGTTTAAAGGTTACTTCAGTGTGAATCATTTGTGGAACGTGTCATGACACAGCAACCAAGAACGGGAAAGCCAGTTTCACGAGCAGGGGTGAAACAAAAAGTAAAAAAGAACAGAATGGGCATGGCCTTCACCCTACCCCAAACCTGCAAGATAAAAGAGAGGCAGGGCTGGTGCCACCCCTCCCCTGACCATCTCAATTCCCGTTGGTGCCAGTTCTAGAAAATGAGGCCCTTTCCAAGAAGCCACCTCACTGATTCCAAGTGAGGCTTGCTTACTTCATAATGGATTATTCTACAAACTCGCTCAGGTTGCTAATAAGTCACTATGAATTAAGGTTTTGACAAGAGCCTAGGTTCTGAGGGAGAAAAAAGGAATGCGGCCAGAAAGGTCTCAAGAGTTGGCAAAGGGCTGTATTCTGCTGTTACTGAAATCATCCGGAAGGAAAGGAGAACCCGAAAGTCCTATTGGGAGCGGAGTAACCATGATCCTGTGGCCCCACAAAAAGGGTGATGTGTGTTTCAATTCAGTATTATTGAAAATAGGAAATACCAGGGAAACTATTGCTGATATGAATTCATGTTGGTGTGATAAACTAGAAGAATAGTACCGGCCAGGAAAATCTGACATGGTTTTTCCCTTTTCTCAGCTTTTTTTTTTTTAAAGGAAGGAAGAATGTTTACTTTTCCATTTAGGAGATTTATGTGCCTTAGAACTTATTACAGTGCTCGAGAGGATGCAGGGGAAAGAGGACAGCACCTGCTTCCCATCTGGTAGGGAAACAAGTGACTCACAGGCCACGGCGAAGGGGGCTCTGGAGTCTGGTCCTCCAGGTTTTGAAGTCTGGGCTTGCGCCTCATCTTTCTGAGAAGGTTTTGCTGGGAGGGGATTAACCCGTGACACATCCTGGCTGTGACTCCAGCCTCTCCAGGGCTTGGGTCGAAGAAGATGCACTAGTTCCAGGAGCTGGCTTCTCACGTGACGAGAGAGAAAGTTAAAAAGAAGGCCCTTCCAACTCAGGCCAGCTCGTGGAGTCAGGAGTCGTTCAATACCCACCCCAGCCCCCCATTAGAAACCACCCTACAGAAAAGGGTTAAATGAGTGGAGTGTCTTTGAGGCCTCCACCTTCTCTTCTCAGACCTTTCTCTGTGGTCAGAGGTAACATCGTCCTGCCCTGCCTCCCCTGCTGTGTTTGTGGCCCGACCTTCATCTCTGTCTCCTTCACGAGCAGCAGAACCCGCCCTCAGGAAGAGGACCTGATTATATCCGACGAAGCTTAAAAGAATACTCCTCACTGGATTTCATCGTCTTTTGAGAACCAGCTTGCGGGATGGCAATGCAGCGCGGGGCGTGTGGGGCACCCCCGTGAGGAGCTGAGGAAGCTGGGGCCTCCCGTCAGGCCTGCCCTCTGTCCCTAGGGCTCACTGCGTGCGCAGCACCTTCCACCCTGCTTCTGTGGGGGTGGCATAAGGAAGACCTGGCTAGTGTGAGGCAGCAGGTGACCCTAGCCTGTGCTCCCCACAGCCTGGGCCCAGCTTCCCCCGCCTTTTAAACTTGCGGCTGTCCTGTGGGAGCCGGAGCCCCGGGACACCACAGCAACTCAAGGCGCTCGACAGAGGCTCTAACCGTCCCCTCCATCCGAGTCCTGTGGCGGCTTTGGGTCATGGCACACTAGGGCTGTGCGGCGACCACTCGTCCTGCGGACAACACGGCATCAGGCAGAGCAAGCAACTTCAGGGTCCTAGAGGCAAGGGTCACTCCAGTGAGATCTGGCCCAGTGCTGAGGACTCTTGAACAGTATTAGAAGTAGCTGTGTGCCGAGGCTCCTGGACAAGGACCAGCCTGAACGGGAGGGATGGTGTCCAGTGTAAATCCAGTCCCCAGCAAAGGGGCGCTGTGTGGTCCCTGAAGAGACTATCCTTTCCTGAGGTTTCTTCCAGCAACATCACAGTACGGTCCATCCTTCCAATCCTCCAGGAAAAGGAGATTGTCTTTATTATGAAGAACAGGATTCTGTAGCTGTCCTCAGCGACTCTCGTTAGGGTTATGAAATCCATCAGTGTCCTGCCTAAATCCCAAAAGCTCGGCTGTTCACCCATCTCCCTCACTGCCTTCTCAGCCAATCAAGAGCTGCTGGAAACCATCTTTGGAATATTTGAAAGCAATGATGAAGTCATGCCTCAAGTGCCCCTTCTCCAAGTTGAACGGTTCTAGTTCCTTCCTATCACCATCCCCAGCCACATCTTTATGGCTCTCTGTTGACCCCTCTTCAAGCGAATGGTTGTAAAAGAAATTTTACAGGTCGCCGTATCCTGGCACTTGATGGTCTAGGCATGAGCTCTTCAGCCCTCGTGATGCTTACGTGAATGACAAAGATGAACGCACGCTGGCGAATCTCCCCCCCACCCCGCCCCCCGAGTGCAGGCCAGAACATGAGATATTGTCAACCTTGGGACGAGGGAAAATCTTAAGGTTTCAAAATTCAGCACCATGTAAAAAAGAAAGTGGAACTCCTTAATAAAGAAACAGTGCTCTAAGTTAGTTGACATGCATTTTATTTTTACCAAAGTAATATGTAAATATCTTAAGTCAAATAGCACGAGGCTAACCAGGAAAGGTAGCAGTTGGCTTTCCCCACTGCTCATTTTCTTTCCCTAGAGGTATGTTAGCTATTTCTTCTGTAACTCACCCCACACTTCCAAATTACCTGTTCTTTCTGCCATGTGTTTTTTTCAGCCTCTGATACTGTCTACTGGCTTCTCACTTTTTTTTTTTTTAGAGGTGGGGGGCAGGGCAGAAGGAGAGGGAGAGAGAATCCCAAGCAGGCGCCACAAGCATCGTGGAGCCCGATGTGGGGCCGCATCTCACAACCCTGAGATCATGACCTGAGCCAAAACCAAGAGTCAGATGCTCAACTGACTGAGCCATTCACCCAGGCACCCCTGACTTCTCATTTGAAACATGTCTGTTGATTGTCTTATACAACCTAAACATTTTCCCATTCTCTCCTTCTTCTCAATATAATTATATTGAACTTTTTAGAGTTTTTTCCCAGTTTTATTGAGATATAATTGACAAAAGAAATTGTGTAAGTTTAAGGTGTACGATGTGTTGATCTGATACTTACATATTGCAAATGATGACCACCACAGCAGTAGCTAACAATGTTGTATAATTACATTTCTTTATTGTGGTAAGAGCATTTAAGTTCTACTCTCTCAGCAATTGTCAAGTATATGATACAGTCTTATTAACCATAATCACCATGCTGGACATTAGATCCCTAGAACTCATTCATCCTAACTTGAAGCTCATACCCTTTAACCAACATCTGCCCGTTTCCCCCAACTGCGTCCTCAAGCCCTGGTAGTCACCACTCTACTGTTGCTAAGTTTCTATTGTTTTGGCTTTTTTACGTTTTGCATATAAGTGAGATCATACAGTATTTATCTTTCTCTGACTTATTTCACTTAGCAACAGCCCTCAAGGTCCATCTACATTTTCCTCTTTCTCATGGCTGACAAAAATTCCAGTGTGTGTGTGTGTGTGTGTGTGTGTACCACATCTTCTTTATTTAGTCATCTGTTGATATTTGATTAACATTTGGGTTGTTTCTATAGCTTAGCATTGTGAATAATGTTGCAATAAACATGGGAGTGCAAATATCTCTTTGAGATCCTATTTTCATTTCCTTTGGATATATACCTAGAAGTGGGATTGCTGGGTCATAGGGTAGTTCTATTTTTAATTTTTTGAGGAAGCTCCATACTGTTTTCCATAGTGGCTGCAACAGTTTGCATTCCCACCTACAGTGCACAGGGGTTCCCTTTTCTCCATATCCTTGCCAAAACTTGTTATCTCTTGTCTTTTGATGACATCCATTCTAACAGGTGTGAGATGATATCTCCTTGTGGTTTTGATTTGCATTTTACTGATGATGAGTGATGTTGAATACCTGTTCATGTACCTGTTGGTCATTTGTATGTCTTCTTTGGAAAGATATCTATTTAGTTCCTCTGCCTGTGTTTTAACTGGATTTTTTCTTAAGAGGTGACCTTTATTTTATTTATGTATTTATTTATTAAATCTGTGCATTTCTTTTTTTAAAAAAAGATTTTATTTATTTTAGGGAGAGAGAAAGTGTGCTCGTGCAAGTGGGGGAAGGGACAGAGGGAGAGAGTGAGAGGCAGAAAATCTCAAGCAGACTCCATGCTGAGTAAGGAGCCTGACCCTGGACTCCATATCAGCCTGAGATTGTGACCTGAGCTGAAACCAAGAGTCAGACACTTAACTGACTGTGCCGCCTAGGCACCCCTTTATTTATTTTCTTTTTTAAAGATTTTATTTATTTGTTTGAGAAAGAGAGAGAACGGGAAAAGGAGAGAGAGCGAGCGAGAGAGAGAGTGAGCATGAGTGGGGGTAGGGCCAGAAGAACAAGCAGGCTCCTCACTGAGCAGGGAGCCCGATGTGGGACTCAGCCCCAGGACCCTGAGATCATGACCTGAGCCGAAGTCAGATGCTTAACTGACTGAGCCACCCAGGTGCCCCTATTTATTTATTTTTTTAGAGGGAGAGAAAAAGACAGCATACATGAGTGGGATATGGGGGGAAGGGGCAGTAGGAGAGGTTGAGAAAGAGAATCTTAAGCAGGCTCCACAAGTGTGGAGCCCGATGTTGGGCTTGATCTCATGACCCTGGGATCATGACCTAAGCCAAAATCAAGAGTCATACACTTAACCAACTGAGCCACCCAACTGGATTATATGAGTTCTTTATATATTTTGGATATTAACTTCTTATGATATATATGATGTGCAAATATTTTTTTCCATTTCATAGGTTGCCTTTCATTTTGTTGTTTTTTACTGTGCAGAGGAGCTGAACAATCTATATCTTGAAAACTACAAGACTTTGATGAAAGAAACCAAAGAAGACACAAACAAATAGAAAGATATTTCGTGTTCAAGGATCGGAAGAACTCATATTGTCAAAATATCCATACTATCCAAAGCCATATATAGATTCAATGCATTGCCTGTCAAAATTCCAATGACATTTTTCACAGAAAAAGAAAAGGCAGTTCTAAAATTTGTGTGGTATTACAAAAGATCCTAAATAGCCAAAGCAGTCATGAGAAAGAAGAACAAACCTGGAGGCATCACACTAATTTCAAAGTATGCTACAAAGCTATAGTAATCAAAACAGTGTGGCACTGGCCTAAAAATGACACATAGATCAGTGGATCAGAATCAAGGGCCCAGAAAGGGAAAGGGATAGTCCCTTTAATAAATGGTGTTGGGAAAACTGGATAACTACATAGAGAAGAATGAAATTACACCCCTATCTTACACTACTCACAAAAATTAATTTGAAATAGTTTAAAGACTTTACCATAGGAACCAAAACCATAAAACTAAAGACAACATAGGGAAAAAGCTCCTTGACATTGGCCTTGGCAATAATTTTTTGAATATGACACAAAAACACAGCCACAAAAGCAAAAATTAGTAAGTGAGACTACATCAAACTAAAAAGCTCTGCACAGTAAAAAAAACAACAAAATGAAAGGCAATCTATGAAATGGAAAAATTTAATCCTAAGTATTTTATTGATTCTTGAGGCTATTGTGAATGGGATGGTTTTATTTTTCAGATATTTTGTTGTTATAGAAATGCAACTGTTTTTGGTATGTTGATTTTGTATCCTGCAACTTTACTGAATCCATTGATTAGTTCTAACAGTTTTCAGTGGAGTTTTTTTTTTTTTAAAGATTTTATTTATTTATTTGAGACAGAGAGAATGAGAGAGAGAGAGAGCACATGAGAGGGGGGAGGGTCAGAGGGAGAAGCAGACTCCCTGCCGAGCAGGGAGCCCGATGCGGGACTCGATCCAGGGACTCCAGGATCATGACCTGAGCCGAAGGCAGTTGCTTAACCAACTGAGCCACCCAGGCGCCCTTTCAGTGGAGTTTTTAGGCTTTTTCTATATATAAGATCATATCATCTACAAACAAAGACAATTTTACTTCTTCCTCTCTGGATACCTTTTATTTCTTTTTCTTGCTCTGGCTAGGACTTCCAGTACTACATTGAATAGGAGTGGTGAGAGCAGGCACTCTTGTCTTGCTCTTGATCTTAGAGGAAAAACTTTCAACCTTTTACCATTGAGTATGTTTTAATCAATGTTTAGTGTTTACATTATCTGTACATAAATAACATTCACAACTGATCTAAGTAGTGTATTCTTTTTTAAAAATTATGTATTTATTTTTGTTGAAGTATAAACCAAGTAGTGTATTCTGATTATAGTTTCTTTCCTATACAACTTTTGGTTTTCCTGAAGTTAATAATTGTTTCACATTTTTTATTTGCTTGGTTTCCCATAGGCTTTACCAAATGCTTCACCGAAGTATAAATCTTTTCTCTACTTGTTCAAACACATCTGGTATTCTCTTAGTTTCCTTTTTTTTTTTTTTTTTTTCCCTTGGACACATGCCTCTGGGAGCCCACTGCTCTCCTGCTCCTCTTTGGACTGGATATTTTTTATACCTGCTTCATAGCTACCCTTCTGGGAATTCCCTATTCTTTATTGTGTTGGAGCCCATTTCCTGAAACTTCTATTTTCCTCCCTGGCTTACTCATTCATTTCAGAGGAGAACACCCTTCCTAAGAAAGGAGATGGGGAGCAAAATCTCTTGGGATGTTCCAGTCCTGAACATGACTTAATTTCCCTTACCCTTGACTGACAGCATGAATAGGTATAGATTTCTAGTTTTGAAAATAATCTCTCATTAGAATTTTGACAAGTTTGCTTCATTGTCTTCCTGGTTCAGAGTTGCTATTGAACATCAGACCCCACTCTACTTCTTGATCCTTTGCCTGTGATCTATTTTTCCCTTCAGAAGCTTCTGGGATCTTCCCTTTACTCATGTCCTCTAACTCTGGGAAATTTTCTTTGATAACTTCCTCCTTTCTCTTTCCTTTGTTCTCTATTTCTGGAACTTGTATTAGTCAGATGTTGAGTATCCAAAATGTATCCTCTAACTTTTTATCCTTCCTTTATTTTCCATGTTTCTGTCTTTTTGCTCTGTCTTCTGGAACAATTCTTTAATTTTATATTTTAATCCTCCAGGAGAAAAATTTCACTTTTGCAATCATATTTTTAATGACTAAGAGGTCTTTCATTCTTCTTCTTCTTTTTTTTTTTTTGGTACTTATTTTATGGATGCACTATTTCTTTGTTCTTTCTGAGGATATTATAGGTTTTTATATATTTTTTTTTATAGTTTTCTTCTGCTGCCTGCGTTGTCTCTATTTTCCCTAAATTCCCTTTGTTTTGTTCATTTTGATCTTTTTCTTTCACTAGAGGTTTTCTGTGAATGTTGAATCATCACTGGCTACCAATTCAATTTAAGACTGAGGAACTACAGAGTGAACTGACAGCTCTGTATGAGGTGACAGTTTCCTGGTTAAGTTCCACTGTCTGGTTCAGTCAGGGAATCATTTCACTGGAGGACCCCTCCCCCACCATATAGCATTATCTGTAGGTCTTTACTTTGGATTGGTAAGTTCTCCAAAGAAGAATCCTCTAATCTCTCGTCAGGGGATATCAACGTAGTTGATATCCTAGGAGCTGAGCCATGGAATGCCCATTGGTGGTGGCAATAGGGGTCCTCACTATGCAGCTTTTAGGCTTTTACTTATCTCCCCTTCTTTCAATAGAGTCTTACGCCCAGCTGCAGCTGTGCCAGATATGCCAGGTCCAGACCCTCTCTGGTTTACCCCTCCAGAAAGCAAAGCTCCTATATCCTGCTGGTTTGGAGGAGAGGCCCTGGAGCCTAAGTGTTCCTTAGGAAGATTTATAACTAACCTTCAAAAGTACATTTTACACTTGAATTCCTGGGCCCCCTAGGTTTTTGTGGCTCACACCAGCCCATCTTATTTTCACCTCCTCTCCCAGCCAACACACACAGACGGGCCTTTTTAGGTTTGTCTAGTCAGCTCAGTCGCTACTCATCCATCCTCTCTTCAGCTTTCAACATTTGGTTGACATTTTTTTTCCCTGTCATTTCCTATTGTCTCTGTACGTTTATGCCTTTTTCATTCTTTCATGGTTTGGGGTGAGGGGAGTTGGA